>NW_027206500.1:72500-367720 GCF_024711535.1 Dipodomys merriami | reverse complement strand
AGCTTGGGCCGGTTCCACCTGTGACCAGGTGGGGAAGGGTGTGATGGAGAGGGGTGTCTGGAAGCAAGGAATGAAGCAGGCCTCAGGAAATACCGCATGTCAGGCCAGTACCTACCAGTATGGAAGGAAGGACAGGCGGACTGAACTAACTAGCCCTTATACTGCCAAGTTATATGAGAGAGCCCAAAGCCAGCACCTCTCTAGCCCCCTGTAGCCAGAATGGTGGTCCCCAACGAGAGACATGTCTCTGGCCTCAGACAGGTCTCTCCTCACGCCTGCTGGGTTTGGTCCTTCATGTGGCCAAGGATCCGGGCTTAGCAAGGTTGACTAACTGCCCACGGCACTCGAGGGGAGGCCTCAGTGCCACTCTGTGTGCAGGATGTGTTATGGATGATGCAGGGGGGGGCGGGGAAAGGGATGTGGGGGGAGGGGGTCCCCTCTGCTGTATTTTGCATGTGAGACTGAGGCCTGAGTCCTTGTGAGAGTGTCACCCTCTGACTAGCAAGCCACTTCTGGAACCTATCCCCCGGGAGTGAAACCCTAGAACATAAGGACACAGGAACAGGATGTTTATTGCCACATGGTTTGTGGTGGCCATAAATCTGGAAGCAATCCGAAAGCCCACAAGGACAGGAAAGTTGTACATGCCTTTGTGGAATATCCGTCTTTTAAAAATTGGATTTTCATCTGGTGCTGGTGGCTCCCACCTATAATCCTGGCTACTCGGGAGGCTGAGATGAGGAGGACTTCAGGCTGAGGTTAGCTTACATAGAAAGTTCTTGAGGCCTCTTCTCACTGGAGCGCTGAATGTGGTGGCTCATGCCTGTGACCTAAGCTGTGGTGGACGTCCGTGCCCAGGCAGGAAGTGAAGCTCTCTCAAAAATACACAGCAAAAAGAAAGCAGGACTAGAGGTGTAGCTCAGAGGTAAGAGTGCCCGCACAGCAAGTGTCAAGTTCAACCCCAGTATGGCCAAAAACTTTTTAAAATGATTTCTATGCAATTATCTGAGTGGGTCTCCTTGAGGTATGAATTAAAAGCAAACAAACTGCTATGATGGCTAGTAATATGAATTACACAATGCCAGTTTTTTTTTAAAGGGAGTTATATGTACCATATTCCTGTTTGTGCATAGAAAAAGGAGGGGCAGAAAAATCTATTGGTTATTTTGAGATGTAAGAGGAGAGAGGTATGGAGAGACCATTTCATGTACTGCTAAATCAGTTCTCTTCATTACAAAAAAAGGATATTATTTAATGCACTGAAAACCCAATGAAAAACCAGGAGCTGGTAACTCATTCCTGTAATCCTAGCTACTCAGAAGCACAGACTTGGAGGTAACCCAGGCATAAAAGTCTTGGAGACTATCTCCAAAATAACAGGAAAAAGGTGGGCTGGCATCATGACTCAAATGGTAGATACCAGCTAAGCAGCCAAGCCATGCATGTATACTCTTAGTTCAAACCCCAGTACCACAAAAACAAAACAACAACAAAAAATAAATCCCAGTGTTTACGGGACTCCTTGAGGCCTTCTATCTTCCTCTGCCACTGAGTTTAAATTGGAGAGCCTTTCCAAGTTGCCTCAACTCCCTCTATCACCCCAATCCCTCCTTGTGCCCAGCCAACCCCAGGTTCTGGGCCAGGAGGAAGCAAGCTTTCCAGCAGCCTTACCCACCAAGGGTCTTGCTGCATCGGAGCTGGCCCTCATTTCATTGCAAGAGCTCGGAATGCCAGCTAACACCATTGTGACACGCCACTGCTGCTTAGCAACCTGGCAAATGCCCCACCCCTCCTGAGCCGCTCCCACACCTATAAAACAGAGCTCATCACCTGCCTCCCACAGCCACGCCAGTGCCTGCCTGTCACGGGGAAGCCTCGTGACTGCTCTCTTCCTCCAGCCATTTGTTCCCCGAGCTCCCAAGGAGCAGCCATCATGTCTGGGAGGCTCAGAGATGATCACATGGTCCTGACTGGGGTTTCCAGGCCTGGCCCCAGTAGCTGCTACTCTGTCATGGGGTTTCTCTAGAGCGGTGTACATCGCTCCATTTTTCAGACTTGGAATAACAAATGGACTTGGTGAGACAGGACGGGAACACTTCTCAGATTTAACAGAAGAGGAAATGGAAGTTTTGGACGGCTCGCCGCTAGCACAAATCACCCAGTCTACACCAAACCCGGGAACCTTCCGTGGCTTCCAGGGCACCTCTTTGGTCTCACAGCAGCAAGTCCCTAACTTCAGAGGCATTCTTCCTATGCAGATGGGGAAACTGAGGGTCTAAAAAGCCAGGGGCTGCCCAAGTCTTCACGGGAGAGTGCTGTATTTGGTGGTGTTGAGTCCAGCCTACTTCCATCAAGGCCTGTGGATGGATCTGGCGACCACTGGGTTGGGTTGGGAGGCCCTCGTGTGGAGCCTTTACTCCAGCTGCCTTTCTGTGGGCTCTTCATGGAACGCTGCTGTGCCTGCAGAGCGCAGCCTGCCGCTTCAAAGGTAATTCCTTCTCCAAACGGAAGGGGTAGGCTTGTTTCTGTGGCAGCGAGAGGGACAGGTGTCCTTGCCTGGACGACACCTCAGCGCGGCTTACTTGCGATCTTGTTTAATGCCCTGACCCTTCTATGGGAGACTATTACCCGCCCAGCTGACAGAAGAGGAGCCTGAGGTTCAGAGAGGGCCGGCTCCTGCCCAAGAGTGGCACCGCATCAGGAGCACAGGCCGGCAGGACCTGCTGTGGGAATACAGTCTTCCCTCCTGGCCCAATCCCTGTGGATGCCTGAAACCCCAGATGGACCCCAATCCTTTCAACGCCATAGGGTTCCTTATATCCAACTACCTAGGCTAAAGTGGAATTAATAAATCAGGGCAGAGCAGGATTAAGACTGACGTAGAAGAGCTCCAACTGCCATAGGCCGTTGGGTGAGTGTGGTCTGCCTCTGCCCCTCCCATGTCCGCTGTCCCGTGCTGGTGTTCTCCTCATGTTAAGGCGAGGAGACGAAGTGAGGGGAACGACGCAGGCGTTACAATGTGGCGTTAGGCTGTGGTGTCTGACACCTGGACCCACGACCGTCATTCTGACTTCGGCCTCTGCTCGGTGACTTGCCGGTAGGAAGGGTGTGCTGGGTGGCCCAGGACAGTGGGGTTTCATCCTGCTGGAATAATAGGTAGTTTAAAAAGCATATGTTGTTTATTTCTAGAAATTTCCATTAAAAACTTTTGGATTGCAGTTAGCCAGGGTAAGTGAAACCATAAAAAGTGAATGGAACTCCTAGCTTCGTGGGAGGCAGAGATCAGGGGATGGTGGTTTGAAGTCAAGACGTAAAGCTTACGAGATTCCATCTTCAACAACAGCTAGTGTAGTGGTGCACACGCCTCATCCCAGCAGTTCTGGGCAGCACAAATGGGAGGATCTCAGTCCAGGCCAGTCTGGGCATAAAGCATTTGAAGAGAAGGAGCCTAGAGAAGAGAAGGATCCAATATCCTCAAGGTGAGGGTGTCAGTGTTCCATGCAGGTGCCAAGTCCTGATGCACCCATCGTAAGCTGAAGATAGTGCAAGTCAAAACAGCCCCCAACTCCCATAGATCATGGGGTAGAGTCCAGAGTGCTTATACCTGAGACCTTCTGACCCCCCTGCTGTTGCCCGGCAATGAGAGGGTCTGCTGGCGTAGTGCAAGGAAAAGGTCAAAATTCACAGTCTGGCTCCCACAGAATGCGCTCTCTCTCTCTCCTCTCTCTCTCTCTCTCTCTCTCTCTCTCTCTCTCTCTCTCTCTCTCTCTCTCTCTCTCTCTCTCTCTCTCTCCTTCCCTCCCTCTCTTCCTCCTTCCCCCTCAGTGTGTAGTTGAAAAATTCTAAATTGAGCGACCGTCATTCACACCTGTGTAAGCAGGGCAGCCTGTGGTCCTAAGGGAGCTTGAAGGTTGGGAGACACATAGTGTGACCATTTCTGGACAACGCAGTCTTGCCAACAGGCCCAGAGGTGATCCAGGCAAATCCGTGTGGAGAACAACGAGGGACATAGTGGGGAGAGGGGAGAGTGAAGCCTGGGGAAGTGTGGCTGGCAAAGCAGCTCAGAGTACTGGCCTGAGACTCAGCTGTACAATGGACGACTGAGGCAGTCTAAGATCATGTAAGCAAACTCACCGAGATCCCCTGTGCAGCGCAGAAGATCCTCTGAGGGCCGAGGGCATCCTGCCCTGTCTTGAACTCACTTCCTGCCTTGACTTTCCTTTGTGCCTGAGGGATAACATTCCAGATGTCTTAGGATGGAACATTCCAGAAGGACAAATTAGTGGCCAAGTGAGCCTTTTCAGAGGCAACCCCCGCCATTGTTCCGTCTGCTTTTCTCATAGCTGTTTTCGGGTGTTAGAAAATTGGATTAAGCTTCAATCGAATTTCCTCCTAAACACAAAAGTCCAAAATTAGTAGCACATTTCCAACAGACCTCACTTAAAGCCACATCAAATTAACCAGGATGGTTTTAAAATGGGCCCTCCTGCATGTATCTGGTGCGGCGTGGATTGGAAAGGTTTGCGGAGTGAGCTGTGTTTGTAAATACGGGAAGGCTCAAAATTGTTTTGACCTTATGATATTTGAACCATCGTCTTGTCGGTGGTGTTCAACTTGGGCTTGACATCCTGTGGATTTACAGCCCTGTCTGGCCCCCATAGTGCTTTGGGATTTTGTTACAAGCTCATTTGGTGATGCTTTGTATTCTCAAACCTTGATCTTATCTGAATTTGCATCAAAGGATGCCGGGGTCGGAGCCTTCTTTGAAACCTCATACATGGCGGGCAGCACCCTCGTGCTGGGAATGGATATGCTGGGGCTCACGGAGGTAAAAGGAACTGGTTAGCGATGCAGCTGCGGAGTGTCTAAGTTGCATTCAGGTTCCTGCAAGCGGAGCAGGGGAGCCAGGATGAGAGAGCCTGCAGCGGGGGACCGCGGCCATGCCCAGCACCGCCCTGCCCAGACCCTGACGTTGCTCACCTCCCCAAGCCTCCATGTTCTCTGTCCCTGTGACCTCTGGCCACTGTCCCTGCTTAGGGTGGTTGAGGAGCAGCAGCGGGCACAAGTGTGATGCACAGAGCCCTGCCCAGGGGTAAGAAGGCGCCGTCCCCGTTTCATCCAGCTGCTGTAACAAAAATTCCAGAGGTTGGCCGACACTGCGATAATCATTTCTTGCAGCTCCAGAAGCCTGGAAGCTGAGGGCAAGGCCCAAGATGGTTTAGTGTGTGGTGAGGCCCTTGGTTCAGGATGTTATCTGTCCCCACAGAACCCACAGGTGCCATCACCATGGGTTGGGGTTCAGCATATGAACTCGAGGACACAGATATTCTAGACTATGTCAGTCCCCTGTGGGCACTGGTCATTCTTGAGATAGGGTCTTGCTTTATTACCCAGCTGTCCTGGGCCACAGTCCTCCTGTTGGTTCTTTCCCTCAGAGCTGGCATGACGCTGAGTGCCGCTCCACCCAGCCACCAGTGGAGATGGAACTGCGAACGTCTTCCCCCCTTGGGCTGGCTTCAGACCTTGGGCCAGACAGCTAGCCTTAGAGGCTTGAGTCATTATTACACCTAGCACTTGGCTGGGTATTTTTAAAAAAATAATCTTTGTTATTAAGGTGTTGTACAGAGGGATTACTATTTCTTAAGTCAGGTCATGAGTACAATTCTTTTTGGACCAATGTCACCGCTTCACCTTTCCCCCAGTTTCCTCCTCCATGCCTGCCCACCAGTAACATAGTTCCCTCTCCACATAGAGCCTAGTGAACATTTGCTGAGTGTTTTTGATTCATGGGGGTAACCCCCCCATCCATACAGCAGGGTGACACAGTATGTGTAAGGTGACAGAAGCAAGAAACTGAAGGGCCATTCTACCCCTGGTCCCCAAAGGACTCCCTCCCGAGCCTCCTTCCCCAGAACCCCAGCCCGTGGTGGCCTTGAGAGTGCACTGCACTGGACGGGGAGGTCAGCCGGCCCCTCCCCCACTCTCCGGCTGGGGGGAGGCTGGGCTGTCCTGCATCCTGGCCCCTCAGCCCCCAGTGCTGATGTGGGCAGGAGCCTTTGTAAAGCTTCAGCCTTCCCAGCCTCCCCTCCTCCTCCTCTTCCTCCTCCTCCTCCTCCTCTTTCTCGCTCCAAAAGGAAACCACAGGAGAGGCGGTCCTGTCCTCCACAAGCCCATAGGAGGCGGTGAGCACCGCTGCACTCCGGGCGGTTTTGCTGATTGGTGTTTGTTTAGGAGACAAGCCTGTTCTGCATGAGCAAGTGAGGGGGGGCTTTTGCCTCTGATTGGCTCAACAGGAGGAGTGAGGAGTGTGGGGGACAGTGAGCTCCTGGCCTTGGATGAGCCAGGGGCTTGAATTAGAGGCTCTATGGTGCCTCCTGATTGCATCTCATTTGCATTTGGCAGCCAGGAGTGGACTGGGGCCGGTGCCAAGCCCCTGGCCTTCAGGCCTTAGGAAGGAGGGTTCGCTGAAGCAAAAGTTCTCACATGCATGCTCTGTGTGTGTGATGCCCAGGGCCATGGGGGCCCCTGGTGGGCAGCGGGGCCCTCCTCCTGGGCTGGCCACCTGGTGTTACACACGTAATTAAGTCAAAGTCCCAAGTATGCCAAAGCTTGGAGCAAGCGGAGAGGCCTGGACGGGATGATGGGCCAGTGGTCTCAGCAGGAGGACAATTCCAGCTGCAGCCCCACCTCTGGCTCCTCCCAGGCGGGGCAGCTTCCCTGTCTCAGTGCCTCCTGATAAACTCCTCCTCACTCTTCAACACCCAGCCCAGCCAGCCTCCCAGGAGTGGTTGCCATTGTTCCAGTCGCTCTTCGAGTTCACTGTGTTGACATACAATCCACATGAACCAAAATGCACACTTTTCAGTATGTTTCCCTCCATAGCCCTTGGCACACAGGTCCTGTTGCCTAGATTTGCTACTCTGCATACTTCAAGGAAATGGAATTACAAAATACTTGGTCTTCTTGTTCAGCTGCTTTCACTTATCATGTTTTCTAGGTTCATCCAAGTAACAGGATTTCATTCCTTTTTATGGCTATGTACTACTCCGTGATAGAGATAAATCACCCGAGGCTTACCCATCCATCCCTTGAATGATGAATTTAGGTGGTCTCCATTCTTTGGCTATCAGGAAGAATACTGTTATGAATATTCACAGGGAAGGTTTCACATGAACAAGTACTTGCTATTTGTGAGGTACATCTTAGCAATAGAATCCTGGCTCAAATGATTCCTCTGGTGTCTGAGGAGGGGCCAAATGGTCTTACAATGGAGCAGCCCCATCTTATGCTTCCAGTAGCTGCCCACATGTCCCATCTTACACTTCTTGTCTTCTTGATGATAACCACTTTGTTACATGCAGCATTACCTCACTGTGGCTTGACTTACATCTCTCTAATAAGTGGTGATGTTTGATATCTTGCCTTGTGCTCATTTGCCACGTGTGCATTTTCTTTGTAGAGCTATCTATTTAAAACTTTTGTCCATATTTTTTTCCTTTTGGTGGTAGTAGGAATTGAACCAGAACTTCACACTTGCTAGGCAAGTGCTCTACCACTTGTACCACACCTCAACCCACTGGCTGTTTGTTTTTCAGATAAAGTCTCACAGCTTTCCTTGGGTCGGCATGGACTGTGATCTTCCTACCTCTGCTTCCTGACTAGCCAGGACTACAGGTATGGGCCACCATACTTGGCTCCTTGTTCCATTTTAAGACTATGCTTTTACTGCCCAGTTTTAGGAATTGTTTATGGACTCTGGTAACTAGATCCTTATTGATGGATAAGTTGCAAATATTTCCTCTGATTCTGTGAGCTGTCCTTTCACCTTTCAAAAGTATGCTATAGTAGTGCAGAAAAACTTAAAATTTTGTCTAGCTTTTTCCTTTGGTCACTTGTGTTTTAGGTGTCACAGCCAAAAAATTATAATCCACTTGCTAGCCATTAAAAGTTTATACTTATTACTTCTTGACCTTTTAGCTAAAATCAAGTATGAAAATTTGTACTTAGTTTTCTTCTTAGAATGTTATTAGTTTTTGGTCTTCCATTCAAGTCTTGGATATTTCTTGAGTTAATTTTTTTTGGGGGGGGGTCCGGTCATGGGGCCTGAACTCTGGGCCTGGGCACTGTCCCTCAGCTCTTCAGCTCAAGGCTAGTGCTCTACCACTTGAGCTACAGCGCCACTTCCGGCTTTTTTTTTTTTTTTTTTTTTTTTTTTTTTTTTTTTTGCTTATGTGGTGCTGAGGAATCGAACCCAGGGCCTCAGGCATGCAAGGCAAGCGCTCTACCACTGAGCCACCTTCCCAGCCCAATTTTTTTTTTTTTTTATTATGGCCAGTGGTCAGGTTCCTATTCATTCTTTCACATGTAGGTTTCTACTTGTTCCTGTGCCATTTGTTGAAAGGCATATTCTTTCTCCATCCAGTGAATTGCCCATCAAAGCAGGGTTAATTTCTTGACTCTGTTTCCTACATTCTATCTTTTTGACCTTATATGTCCAACCTTATGTCAACACCCATAGTTTTGATTACTGTGCAGTTTTGCTTTTCAGTTTTTTTGGATCTGTTTACTCTTTTAAATAATATATATATTTTTTTAATTTTTATTTTTGGTCGGTCATGGGGCTTCAACTCTGGGCCTGGGTGCTGTCCCTCAGCTCTTCAGCCAAGGCTAGCACTCTACCACTAGAGCCACAGTACCACTTCCGGTTTTTTGAGTAGTTTATTGGAGATAAGAGTCTCATGGACTTTCCTGCCTGGGCTGGCTTTGAACTGTGATCCTCAGATCTAAGCCTCCTGAGTAGCTAGGATAACAGGTATGAGCCACCAGTGCCCAGCGATATATAATATATATATGTTACATTATATATATTTATTTAAAAAGCATAAACTGTAAATCATGCCTGTCATCCTCGCTACTCAGGAGACTGAGAGCTGAAGATTGCAGTTCAAAGCCCCAGATAGGAAAGCCAGGAGACTCTTACTTCAATTAACCAGCAAAAAGCTGGACGTGGAGCCATGGCTCAAGTGGTAGAGTAACAGCCTTGAGAGATAAAGCCCACCCTTTTGTCGTGTGTGTATCCAAAGGCGTGCGCACACACAGAGAGTAGACATGACATAAAACGCATCTTCATAGTTTTCTGGTGCACTGTATGTTAGCACCTTCACATCCTTCCAATCGAGGGTAGGGCAGCTGCCACTCTGGGGCCAGGCTACTTCCTGCTCGGAGCTGGGGAGGGGTGCATGCCAGCCAGGACTCCCAGAAACTCAAGGGGGACCTCCGTTCCTCAGCTGCCAGAGAGGAGGACAGCCCCATGGGACCAGGATTAATGAGAATGACACATACGACAACACCTGCAGAGGGCCCCTGAATGGAAGCTTCTCTCCAGCACAGCTGGCTGCTGTTTGTGCATCCCCACCCCCACCCTGTACTAGAGCTGGGCTCCCCGAGACAGGGACCTGCACACAGTAGGTGTTCAGTCAACATCAGTCAACCGTGATGGCAAAGGACAGAGCCACCTCCCTGCTCATCTCCACGTGCAGAGAGTGCACGCAGGAGCGGCGGCAGGAGAGCGCGTGGGGCCCTACAATCTGCTGATTGAGACACCGGTGCGCGTTCCCAACCCAGGCTTGTCCTGGGGTTGTTTAAGCATGAATTTCCTATCCCGGGGAGTGATCTTCTCAAAGGCTGAAATAGAAACCCAGAGCTAACACTGTGATTCAGCTTTGGTTTAAAATGAAAAGAAACGATGTCACAACTTAATTGGATAAGCCTGGGACCGAAGAATTTGATCATAATGAGCCTTTGACAGTTTGCAAGCGTCTTGCTGGTAAGGTGAGGCTGTTTACATTCCAGGCCCGCAGGGGCCCAGAGAACAGAGACGGCCCCAGCCCAGGGGGGAGAAAGGTCGCTTCAATTTAATTTTAGAGAAGCCCGCATGTCTCTGACTTCTGACACGGAGCCAAAACTTCCTGGAGAAACAGCAGCCCTCCTTCCTTCTGGCCATCGTTCCCGATAGGATTCCTTTGCGGGCCCTCCAGAGCCTTACCACGCACCTCCAGGTCAGTCCCTGGCCGTTTACGAAGCTATTGAGGCAGCTTGTTCCATGACATGGTAAACAGACACGCCAGCCTCCAAGCCATCACCGCAACCCGTGCTGAAGCTCTTCCCAGAAAGCAGGAAGCCAGCCTCAGCTTCCTCTCCTCCGTGGCTGCAGATCCTGGAAAACAGCCCCATTGATGTGGTTCAGGGCAAACCCAAGGACACCTGGGTCCCTGCCACCCCCCGCCCCCACCCCCGCCAGCCTGAGGTTCTGGAGGCGGCTGTGATGAGAACTAAGCGGCTCCATTGAGGGTGAGCCCTGGGAGACCTGGGACCCAGCTCAGAGGCTGCCAGAGCCTCGGAGAGCCCTTGCCCACTACCCAGAGAATGGATGTACATCTCCTTTCAAACCAGCTCAGCTTAGCTTCCGTCCTCCTCTCCTCCATCGCTGTGGAAGGCCTGGGCCCTGCCTGCCAAGAGCCATCCCATCCGGCCCTGCGTTCTTCCCCACATCCAACCAGCCGCGAGCTGTATGCTTGGGCATCTGGCACAGGTCGGGTGCGCTCGTGGGCATTAGGGAGATAACAGAGTCTATACTAGACCCAAAGTTGGCAGCAAAGCTGCTTTTATTTTTGGAAATGGCAGAAAGGGACACAAATTAACCAAAGCCACCATGACAGAATATGCTAAGTGTCCTTAAGGGTGAGTGTGGTGAAGGTGAGCAGACGAGGAAGGGCCAGAGGCAGGGGACGGAGGGGCTCCTGTGGACAGAGGCTGGGCTGTTCTCTGGAAGTTCATTAGAGTAGGGCCAGGGCTAAAGCCAAGAGTGACCCCTGAAGGTATGTGAGGGAAGAACTCTCAGGAAGGGGGCACCGCAGATGCAAAGGCCCAAGGCTGGGCGGCTGCCTGGAATTTTAGAGGAAAAGCAAGAAAGGAGGTATGCTTGGGGGAGGGGTCAGCGAGCAGGATGAACAGGAGGTAGCTGGGGCCAGACTAGGTTGGGGGGAAGGGGCAGAGACCCCCCCACCCCCATCCCTAATTCCAACATCCCTCCTGGAGGGTAGATGCCTGTGGCCAAGCACTGGCCTGACCGCCTTCCTGCAGGCACTGGCCTTGGGTAGCAGTAGAGTTCTGGCTCAGAACTGGTTCCACAGTCAGCCTGGGAGGGACCGAGGATCATGACTACAGAGCTGACGTCAGGGCCCCCAGCAAGGGCAGGGCCTTCCAGAGCCAGGCCAGGCTGCCCTGTGTCACCAACAAGGAGACTGAGTCCTGGGACTTGACAGGAACAGCGAGGTGGCTGAGGGAGGAGCTCAGCAATTCAACATTCGATGCTGTTTCTCCTGATCGCCTGTCCCTTACCTCCCCCGTAGATCCCGGCTCAGGGCTTCTCTTGTGTTCCTGGGGACTTTGACACCTTTGCTCCAGGCATCAGGGCTTCGTCTTGGTCCAGATGTTAAGGAGACAACCGCCGGCGCTCCTGTGGCCGGGGAGACTGCGGCGAGACCTGGCCAGTTTCAGATGTTAGTCAGGCTGCAGAGCCTTGAAAGACCCAGGCCAAGCCCATGTGAGATCCACCGTGGAGACGTCTTGCTCCTCTTTGTGCTTGGGCTGTGACTCCCCTTGGGATGAGAAGGGCGGGATGCCATTCCCGGCAGTGCTGCCCTTCTCCCCACCCCCACCTGCAACACCCAGCATGCACTGGGAGACACCTCCCCAGCAGCTGACTCGGGTTCATTTCCTTCCATGCAATTGTACCCTGTAATTCTGTCTTTTTGTTTTGGTCTTTTTCACGACCTCTTTGTGGCTTTACAGTAGAAAGGATGTCTGGTGCTCTCAGCACTCTCCAGAGTAACCTCTCATTCTGCAGAGAGGATGCTCCTCTCCTGTGAAGCAACCGAGAGCAGCTCTGAGTTAGAGGCGAGCTCATCACACCCCACACGCACACGTTGTCAACACAAACTTGACAAGCCCCACTGCCGGCATGTCAAATGCATCCTTTAGAAAACCAGTTTGTCTGATAGTTTTAACATTTGTCTATTAAAGTTGGTAATACATGGTTTTTTTGTGAATAGCCTGATGTTTGAGGCCTTTTTTTTCTGAAAATCAACAAGCCCTTCTTAAAATTATGTTTGAAGAGAGACAAAAGAATGCTATTTGTAGAGTGGAAAGGTAGCCACGGATGGGAAAGAGATCTATGCAAGTCATAGGTGTAATAAAGGTCTAGTCTCCAGAATATAGAACACCTACAACTTAACAATGGAAAAGAAACATCATTCCCACCCGGCCCCTGAAATGGGTAGAGAACTTGAATGGACAGCTCTCCAAACAAGATTCAGGAATGGTCACCAGCTCATGAAAAGACAAGTAAGCAGCGGGGAGCTGCAATCACAAAACATAAGGAGACACCATAATACCACTGAGGGGCTGAGGTCACACCGGCCATACCCAGTGGAGGCCCTGAGCTGGAAGGATATGGGGAACCGAAGCCCTGCTCACCCTGGGAAGGCAAAATGTCACCACCACTGTGGTTTGTCGGGAAGCCAGAACTGCCCAGGAGCGGAAACCGGGCCTACCCAGACACCCGTGCAGTGCTTCATAGCAGTGCAATCTCAGCGGCGGGGGAGGAAACCGAGAGTGGGCCCATCCGTCTGTGAGCAGATAAACCAAACGTGCTCCACACACACACACATATACGCACAGTAGAACAGGATTCAGCACTATAAAGAAACTCCATCAAGTGGGTGGATTTGATGGCTTTATGCTAAGTGAAGTAAACCAGATAGAAAAAGACAAATTCCATAAGATCCAACTTACAGGAGGTCTTGGCAGGTCAAGCCACAGACAGACGGTAGGTGAGAGCTGGCCAGTGCTGGGCAGCTTGTGCTTAATGAAGGCAGAGTTACAGTCGTTGAAGATGGAAAGAGTCTGAACAAGGGTAGCGGTGATGGGAACATGACAATGGAAAGGTGCTGAGTTATACTGAGCTGAAATGGGAACTTGGCTAGATGGTAAGATTTATGCATCTTTTACCACATACATACATACACACACACACACACACACACACACACTAGTGGAGGAGTGGAAGAGAGAGGGGTAATGGAGGCCCAGGGCTTCCCCTGGAAGCCGAGGCCTGAATGCAGGAGCGACCTCGGCCTTGTCTCTTTGGGGACTGACTGCACTGGCTCCTCAGGAGTCAGCTGGTATCTCTCTCAAAGGCATTTCTGGAATGCCTGTCTCGGGAGGGCACCCCTTCCTGCCATGGTGACGGCCGGCCGGCTCCCCCGCCAGCTGACCTCTGGAGCTGGCTTCCTCCAGCCTGGTGCCAGGCGGCATCTGGAACCTCTAAAAAGTTCATTTAGCAGGAAGACAGAGGCTGTGGCACGGAGCGTCTGCCCCTTCCTGGGAAACCAAACCACCCTCTCAAAAAGGAATTAATTCAAAATAAGTCCTTCGGATCCCAAATCATTAACAGACATGTTCCACAAATGTCCACATAATTGCAGCGTCGGGGGCTCTGAGAACCTCTCGGGATGAAAGGCGGAAGAACAGAGCGCTCAGGAAGACTCGGCTCCGACGGGGCCCGCCTGGGCGTTGCTTTTTTTTGCCCCTTGAGCTAGATAGAGGCGTCTTCTGGAGGGGCTTCTGGGTCACTCCCTCTGTGTATTTTTTTTTGGTTCCAGAAGAGAGTGGCTGAGGCCCAAGCCCTCTGGCAGCAGGGGGGAGGGGAGGGTGTGCTTGCTGTGTTTGCAGCCCATGGGAGTCTGGTGGGTTCATCGAGCCTGGGATCCTCGTGGAAGGGGACTCGCTCAGAAGGCTCTACCCTCTTACACCCCCAACCAAGAGGCTCAGAGAGGTTGAGCAGCTAACTCAGTGTCACCAGCCATGGCAGAGTGGATTGGAGGAGACTGAAGACGTTAGAGGTTCCCCTTTGTGGGGAAACATGCTCAGTTGCAATCCCAGAGGCTTCTGGGAGGAGGAGTTGGTGGTGGCGAGAGCTGTGGTCCTCATGGGCGCGGGGCTCAGCGCTGTGGGAGGCTTGATGGTTCCCACGCTCCCACCTCCCCAGAGCACCCCTCTTCAACAGTTCCACGGGGTGCAGAGAGGATAGTTCCTCTCCAGAGGGGCAGCAGAGTAGGGGAGTCTGGAGCCCTTGGATCTTTGGGTCCGCCCTGTCTTAGCCAGCCAGAGGCCAGGCAGCACTTTCTGGGGCTCCCTCTGTCTGTCTGTCTCCATCCCTCCCTCCCTCCCTCTCTCCCTCTCTCCCTCTCTGTCTTTTCCTGGAAGTTCTCAGTTCCCAGCGTCTTTGGGCTGACAGGCTCTTGTCTTGAAGCCTGGCTGGAAGAGACTGAAGGGAGACAGAAACTGGTCAGTTTTCTTTTGATCTCAGCTCTGCAAAGCTATGTGGGGAGGGGGGACGGGGGAGGGGGAGCAGAAGGAAGCAGTGGGCATCAGGGAAGTCGGATTCTCAGCAAGTTACGTGGCAAAGGTGGGGGCCGCCCTCAGGACCCCCTCCCCCCAGCTGAGATCAGGCACAGAACCTAATTAGGTGAAAATTATTTAAATGGTTTTCAAGGCATAGTTTGATTTCAAGCATTTATCACCACCTAATGCATAATTAACAGCAGGACAAACGACTGAACAAAAGCTCTTCTACTCAGAGGGATTATGTTAATTTTCATTAATCTTATATATTACCATCTCTCTCCAAATGAATGTTATCTTAGTGGCCCAAATGCCTCCTCTGATCTGAGGAGAAGAGAGAGGAGAGAGGAGAGGAGAAGAGAGGACAGGAGAGGAGAGGAGAGGAGAGGAGAGGAGAGGAGAGGAGAGGGGAGGAGAGGGGAACCTGCGTTTGTTTGGATGACATTTTAACTACAGGCTCTGAGGACAGTCAGAAGTTTTTTGTTTGTTTATTTGTTTGTTTGTTGGGGGGGGCTCAGGAGTTATTCCAGCAACAAAAAGAAGGAAACCAGTCAGGAGGAATGAGGCACACTGAGTTGTCCCCAAGAACACAAGAGGATCTCACCTTTAGTTTTGTGGCAGCGCGCTAGAGACTTCCCCTGTGCACTGTATCGTGCAGTGTCTGCTGCCTTTGCAGAGGGCTCCCTACTGTAACTCGGAATCGCCTGTCCTCGGCTTTGTCTGTATCCTGTCAGCAAGTTCTTCCGCAGCCAAGCTCCCTTGCAGGCAAGGGCCGGAAGCTCGGTGATCTTGGCTTGGTCGGTGCTGGGGACCCTGGCCTGGCGGTGCCACCCAGCTGCCCACCTGGTCACGAATGTTGTCCGCTGTGGCTGCAGCTTGCTGTGTGATCCTGGACCTTGGTTTCCTCACCAGTCACTTCAGGTGCATTAGTTGCTGTATTAAGCTGAATGAACAGCTGGTGTTTCAGGAATACTTTGTTGAGTGAAGTATGCTACTTCCTCATCAGACAGATGACAAAACATACTAAAGAGATCCTACCCAGGGCCACAAGACTAACTGTATAGCCAGGGTTTAGACTCAGTGAGCAGAGCACAATGAAGCCCTGCCCATTTTTTCTGTCAGTTGCAGGGTTTGAACTCGGGGCCTAGGTGTTGTCCCTGAGCTTTTTCACTTAAGACTAGCACTGTACCACTTTGAACCATAGCTCCACTTCTGGTTTTTAGGTGGACTTTCCTGCCCGGGCTGGCTTTGAATCTCAATCCTCAGATCTTAGCCTCCTGAGTACTACTTCACGCCAATGAACCAATGGCACCAGCCCCCTTTCTTAACCTGTTTGCTGTATGACTCAGTCAAATTGATGGGGTAGGGGCGGTGGGGAAGCAGGGGGTGGGAATGATGCCTTCTAGACTTTGAAAAGCTACAAGTTTAGAATAAGGAAGTCAGCATATTGACTCCTAGTGATGGGTCCCTGAACCCATACAGGTAACCCAACACACACACACACACACACACACACACACACACACACACACACACACACACACACGTGCACACAAGTACACACAACAGAGTGAGACTGGGCAGTGTGACTGTGCTTGGGGAAGCTTCAGTGTCAGTGTCCTGGTGTGGCCTTACCCTGTACTTTGGTGACATGTCACCATCGGCTGAAACTCATGTACAAGGGCCTTCTCAGTACTACTTCTTAGAGCTACATGTGCATCTAAACAATGATTTTAATGCAAATGTGGTGTCAGCCTTTCATCGCCGTGAGAAAAGAGGCAATTTTGTCCATGGTTTGCAAGTCCACGGTCTCTTGGCCTCATTGCTGGTGGCCTGCGGTGAGGCTGAGCACCCTGGTGGGCAGGGTTTAGTGGAGCAGAATTGCTTGCCTCATGGCGGCCAGGAATGGGGGGTACCCCTCAGATACAGGGCCCTATGGCCCATTTCCTCCACCCACACCCCACCTTCTACAGTTCCACCACCTCCCAATGGTCTGTTCACCTTTGAACTCATCAGGTCAGAGCCCTTATCACCTCATGGTCTCTGCAAATGTCCTCAGGATGCAGCCAGGAATGTGCTCCATCCATCTCCCAGGCATCCCTGGCTGCTCCTGTCTGAAATCCCAGCTATCCAGCGGGCTGATATCGAGATGATCTTGAAGTCTGCAAGACTCTATCTTTAAAACAACCAGCACCGAATTGTTCAGGGACAGCTCCCAGGCCTAGAGCTCAAGCCCCACAACTGACAAGAGAGAGAGAGAGAGAGAGAGAGAGAGAGAGAGAGAGAGAGAGAGAGAGAGAGAGAGAGAGAGAGAGGAGAGAGAGAGAGAGATCTTTCATGCAATTGTTTCTAACATATTTATAAGATTATGTCTTTGTTGCCTTGTATGTCCCTCCCCCATGGTACAACCCCTGCTTTCAATATATATGATGTTGGTATATGTGGAGGGGAAGGGAAAAAACATTGTTAAAACAAGGATACAGGAGGACCCATTGCAACAATGAGATGTACAAGTTATTATGTAGAAAAATGAACTTTACAACTTTGGTGGGGGGGGAGGGGAGGGGACGGGGGGGGGAGGATACGAAGGGACGGGAAGAGGAAACAAAGCAGGAGGCTACAATGCTTGATAAGGAATGTGCTCATTAGCTTACCCATGTAATTGTAACCCCTCTGTACAGTATTTTCACAATAAAAATATATTTTAAAAAAACAACCAGCACCAAATAGGGTTGAAGGCATGGCTCAAGTGGTAGAACAGTAGATGAGCAAGTAAGCTGTAGTCTCTCAGTTCAAACCTGAACACCAAAAAAAGAAAAAAGAAAAAAAAGATTAACCATCAAAAATCCTCTTTTAGTCAAATTGACACCCAAACACATCTGAAGTTTCCACAGCCTCCCTAAATAGTGCCACCAGCTAGTGACCAGGCCTTCAACATTTGGATTGGGGATATAGGTGAACATTTTGTCTTTAAACCATAACGAATGTCAAGTACAAAGCAGTAGTAAGCTACAGAAACTTTTTCTAGTTTATTGGAGATAAGAGCCTCACAGGCTTTAATGCCTGGGCTAGCTTCGAAGTATGATCCTCAATATCTCAGCCTCCTATGTAGTTAGGATGACGGGGGTGAGCCACCGGCGTCTGGCTTAGTAGTTCTTCTTCAGAGGTGCAGAAGCTCAAGCTTGGGGAGGTTGGTGGTGAACCCAAGGTCCCCCCAGCACATCCAAGGGACAATGTTGGTGGCCACAGGTTTGGGATCAGGCCCCTGACTCTGATCCTCCGCCCTGCGTGGCAGCTCTGGGCCCTCCCACTTGCCCTGGAGCTGTGTGGCTCAGTCTTACCTTGTCAATGTGGGGACTGAAGCTCCAAGGTGCCCCGAACTTGAGAGGGACTGGGACCAGGAGTAGGCCTTCTAGTCCCATGGCTATTAGGGACCTGGGGTGGGGATGGGGGTGGGGGTGCTTCAAAGATGACACTGAGGCCCCCAGGAAGGACAGACCCAGATAAGCCTGGGTCGGTTTCCACCGTGGAGCCAGGCTGTTTATTCAGCTTTAGGAGAAAGATTGCAGCCAGACCTGGCGTGATAAAGCTGGCTGTTTTCATAGCAAACATGGCCTGCCCGGGACAGCCGGGCCGGGGCTGGGGTGGCCGTCCGCCTGCAGGTTTGCTGGCCATGCCACCCACCACCTCTCCCTGTACTCTCCCGGGACGGCAGAATGGGCTCCAGAGAGATTCAGACCCACAGGCAACTCCTTAGGGGGCCTCTTGGTCCAGGAAGCAGAGATTTGAAAAGCCTTCCACAGCCCTTTCCAGAAAGTAGCCCGACCATGGCTGACTAGCCTGGTGCCCACAGCCTGGAGGCTAACCCTAACCAGAGTCCTTCTAGGGAGAGCAGGGAGGCTGGGGGGAGGGGCCAGGCAGGAGTGCAGGGGAGGGAAGGGGAGGATGGTGGAGATCAGGGAGACTCACCCAGCTACCCATTGAGAAGGGGTTTTGAGTGTGTGGTTGGGTTGGATTGAAACCACAGTCCTTGCAATCTCAGCCTCCCATGCAACTGGGACTACAGGCATGAGCTACCATGCCTAGCCCCATATTTCTTCTTCTGACTTTGACCTTCCTGCTGAGTGTTGGGTCTGCATTACCCACTTTGACCTGAGCAGGCTCGTGACGGAGGAAGACAGGACACAGCGTGACTTTCTGAAGAAGACAGGACATGGCATGACTTCCAAGGGCAGCTCATTGCCCCTAAAACCCTTGCATGTCTACCATGCCCATTTGGGCCCCTTGTGGAACCCAAGACCATCACACCATGTATGCCACTAGCAGCTTGGCTGGGTTCCCCGCTGACACAGGACTGAAGCTCAGGTACAGCTCAATCCTGTCACCTCTGAGTCTCCATCTGAATCTCCTCTCTGAGGCCCAGGTGTTAGGGAGGAGACAAAGCCTGCCCAGTTCCTGACCCTCGGAACCCTGAGCACATCAGGAGTTCGTGCAGCGCCCCTGTGGCTTAGCAGTCACCAGTCACCAGGCAGCAGTGGGCGCAGCGGGCACAATAAGACCTGTTACTGGGCACGTGTGTTGCGCTGAGTGGCGGGTTGAGCGTGTGGAGGGTCAGGCAGAAGGGACATTAGAGGTCCAGCCTGGAGATCTGCAGCGCTGGGGAGATTTGCATTTTCCAGGCCCCACCTCAAGCCCGCCATGTTGTTGGGAAGCCCAATGTACCACCAACCCAGCTGAGGCCCCTGCAGACAGGCAGCATGACTGCCGAGCCACGCCCCGGGCCCCCAGGCTCTTGATTCACTGGCCAGGGAGGAGCATTTCAATCTGTTACTGCAGAACATGTTTCTGTTTACCACCATCATATACTGGGTACTTGAATGTGCAGTCTGTCTTGTGGCAGACGGCACAGGGAGGTAGGTGACAGGGTGGGGGTGGGGGGGTCAGTGAGTGGAAGATGGCCAGAGTGACAATCGATCTCTTGGCTTGCAGGCTCTCTCCTGGGAACTGGTGGCACAGGCTCTGTTGGTTACTTCTTGGATAACCTTTCCTGTTCCTTCCTCGACTTTCCCAGACACCCACTTGCAGCATTGGAATGACTTTCTTCTGCATCAGTTTCCAGAAAGTGCAAAGCCTGGTTCTTCCCATCTACCCTGCCTCCTGGAGCAAGCGCTCCACGTAATAGCAGGTGCGGGAGGCTTCTGCGAGGGGAAGTCCACTCTCCATCCTTCCTGGTGAGCATGGTGCTGAATCCCCCAGTCTCTTCTGCAGCCTGATGGCCAAGGGAACAATTTCTAGCTAAGGAGATGTCAACAGATGTTATATGCGGGACTTCTGGGAAGTTTCTTGAAAAAGAAGGCGTATATTCTTGTCCTCCAAGACCCTCAGTCAGGAGTGCAGTGTGAGATCTGGAGCTCTAGCAGCCCTGTCGGATCATAAGGATAGAGGCAGGCCCTGGGAATGTCAGAGGAAAGCCAGCCTGGGTGACCAAAGAGCTGCCATACCTCCGCCTGTGTTATTACTGATTGCCTCTTAATCAGGACCCATTAAGTTTCCATCTTGTTTCCTTTTTGAATCTGATCCGAGTGACACAGTGGTGCGACAAGAGAGACTTGGAGGGAGACGGTGAACATGGACTAAAAGATGGGTAAGATAGAGGTGGGCAGGGGTGGAGAAGAAGTTCCAGAACAACAGAAGAGCAAGGGGGAGCAGAGTTCTTGGGGCGGCGTGTGAAGACTCCTTGGCATGCATGGAGCGTTGGCAGTAAGTTCCATTGCGCACCACTGAAGGTGTTGGAGGGGCAGAGGGACTTGCTGAGAACTGGGTGGAGAGAGACATCGGCAGGCAGGGCAGTGGGGAGCGAGCCGGGGCCAGAACTGGAACCCGTGTCCTTGGAGAACAGCTTGTCCGATGGTCCGTGGAGCTCACTGAGTGGAGGATGCCATGCAAAGACCACACAGAACACGGCGGCCACTGACTGCACTGCACGTACGCTCCCTAGCGCCGTGAGACCACAGTCAGGTCTCCGCGGCATATGGTGATGGGCTGTGTGATGTGGGCTCAGAATCAGGAACTCAGTGAACTCTGCAGGTTTTCAAAATAACTCAAACTCAAAAAGGGTTTTCTCCGATTGCTAACCACAGTTCCCTCTGGGGGAGAGGTTTGGGGGTGATGTTTGTATCTTTTTTCCTTTTTGGTTTTGCTCATGGCTTTTTTTTTTCTTCTCATTTCTTCTTGTCAGCCATGCAGCTTGAACTCAGGGCGTGGGCGCTGTCCCTGAGCTCTTTCACTCAAGGCGAGCGCTCTACCACTTTGAGCTACAACACCACTTCCAGTTTTCTGGTCATTAATTGGAGATATGAATCTCACTGACTTTCCTGCCTGGGCTGGCTTTGAACCATGGTCCTCAGATCTCAGCCTCCGGAGAAGCTAGGATGACAGGTGTGAGTAGCCACCCACTGCTTTTATGGTTGTTATTTGTAATAGTAAGAGTCAAGCCTTCTTGAGGCTCACAGAACTCCAGCTCCACACTACCTCCGCCATGTCTGATCTCAGCACAACTTGGAGGACTTGCCTTCCTCCGTTTCTTGTCTGAGGAAAGCAAGGCTCAGCAGGCTGCTTCACTCAAGGGGAATGTGGGGGGCTGTACCTGCTGATGTGGGGGCACCTATCAGGAAGCAGGTGTCAGAGCCGGGGCAGGTATGGGGCTGGGCCGGCCATTCAAGTGCCCATCTGGATGGCTCCCACAGTTTACAAAACATTCACCCCCAAGTTCTCGCAGTGCACTTTCTAGAAAAGAAAACAAGCAGCTCAGAGAGGTGAAGCCACTCACTCCAGGTAACAGAGCATGACAGTCAGGATCTGAACTCAGGGCTCCGTCTGACTCAGAAGTATTTCCTTTCTATGCATCACCCAGCCATCAAGGAAGCTCGTTCTGTGTGACAGAGCTCTGGGACTCTGTCTGTGCCCCCTGGGCTTCCCTAAGCCCGCACACAGAGCGTGCAGCTGGGGTCTTGGGAAAGAGGCCTTGATCTTGGATTTTGTGCCTAGAATTTTCTGGTTCCACCGGACCTGTCTTACCTGCCTCTGCCACAGTCCAGCCTTGCTCCTGGAGAACCATTGGGCCACTGAAATAAATCTGAGCTTGAACTCAGGGCCTGGGCACTGTCCCTTAGCTGTTTCACTTGGGGCTAGTACTCTACCACTTCAGCTGCAGCCCTACTTAAGGCTTTCTGGAGGTTAATTGGAGATAAGAGTCTCACGGACTTCCCTTCCCAGGGCTGGCTTTGAAACGTAATCCTCAGATCTCAGCCTCCTGAGTCGCTAGGATGACAGGCGTGAGCCACGGTGCCCGGCCCACCCAGCTTCTTTAGCTGTCTCTACCAAAGTCTGAGTTGCTTGTGACTGCCAACGCCTGGCCATGCTTCCATCCCACCTTGACTGCTCCCGGCCTCCCTCCTTGGCCTGAGTCCTGGCAGGTACACCTCGGGCTCTGCCTGGTGGGGCCCCCCTCCTCGCCTGGTGCCCCCCACTTCCTGGAGAACTCTCCTTCCACCCTGTCACACATCTTCCTAATTCCCGTGGCTCCAGCCTATGCTGTTTCAGTTTATCACAAATGATTTTCCAAGCCAGTGGACTTAATTACATCACACTTAGGGAAATTGGTGCCATTTCTTAATTACTTTTATAGTTGAAAAGCAATTACTTAGCCATTGCAGGAAGGTCTTCTTGTGTTGCCCGGGGCTCTGCGGCCTTAAGAAATGTCTGCAGAGAAGCGGAGCTGGCTTTGAAGATGCTAGGTCACCCCTGGGGTAAGTGGAACTGGGCTAATTGGGTTTGGGGAGAAGGATAAGTTTTGTGGGAGAGAAACAGGATAAATGGAGATGTTTTTGTATTCTGATCTCTGCAGTTGCTTAAGCCAAAAGGCACCAGCCCCCCTCCCCCCGCCCCTACATCTCCCTCAGTCTTGGCACTGGGTGAAGCATTTTGATCCCACCTGTGGGTCCCCTTGGGCCCTGCTGCTCATCAGCATGCATTGCTCACCTGGGCAACAGCAGTAGACCCCTGCTTGGTGCTCTGTATGCACTCACGCACCCCCCCGCCCAGTGCTAGACTAAATATTGGTCCCAAAGCTCTCTGCATCCAGAGCCTGGGAATGTGGCCTCATGTGGAAGAAGGGACTTTGCACGTGTGACCTGGAGAGGGGAGGCTGGGTGAAGAGGCTGAAGTGGGATCTCGTTTGCGTTCACTGCTTACGATGTGCCATGCAGCACCCCCCCCCAGCGGTTTCCCCACGTGGCACGCCTGACTCGAACTCCTGCCCCTCAGTGCACCGAGACTAATGCCACCCCCCTTGCTGCCCAGGGATTCAGCCCTTGGCTTTCACTCAAGGCTGGCGCTCTACCATTTGAGCCACAACTCCACTTGTGTCCTTCTGCTGATTAACTGGAGGAAGAGTCTCAGAGACTTTCCTCCTCTGGCTGGTCTTGAACCTCGAGCCTCAGATCTCAGTCTCCTGAGTAGCTAGGATTACAGGCCTGAGCCCCCAGCACCCTGCTGGCTTTCCTCCTGGCTCAATCCCTGCCATTAAGCTTTGGCCACTCTGGCTGCTTTGGCCTTCTGCGTGGCCTCCTGAGCCCTCCCAGGGGCTAGAACAGCACAGGGATGGGAAAAATGCATTGGGTGCATGGATGACAGGCACACCTGGGTGAGCTGTGATGAAGGATCCTGGCTGTGTCCCCAGAATCAGCTGTGTGAGCTGATGGGTGAACCCACAGACTGGCAGGTGCCCCAAGTCATTCCTTGTGCACTTTGCATGAACAGACACCGGGACAAGGGCAGAAGACACTCACCTAGAAGCCCAGCAGCCTCAAGTGCCTGCCCTAAACTCCATTGTCTCTCACAAGGGATGCTGGGACAGGACATGCCACAGGGAGGGGGGAGGTCCTGGTGGCTCCCAGGATCCCACCCTGGGGGTGTGGAGGGCTTCCTGGAGATGGGCCCTGCCTGGCTGCTCTTCATGCAGGACAGGTGACCATCAGCTGGCTTTTCCCCATCACCCAACCCTCAAAACTGTTAGCCAGACCAAGGCACTGTTTCAGGGCTACTAAGACAGGAGGTGAATTGTTCAGCAGCCCTAAGTAACTGGTCAGAAGTGAGTCAGCTGGCCACGCCTGATTTCAGGGAAGGTTACGGAAACAAGTATTCATGCTATCTAGCTCCAACATAAAATGCGGGGAAAGGACAAGCTCTTGTCACCAGGCTGCCCACCTCTCCGTGCTTTCATGATGGAGCCAACCCACCACTCACCACCTCGAGGGTGCTCGGCAGGGGCCGGGCACACACACACTGATTTGTGATTCATTCAACAATGTATCTCAGGCATCAAGGGCTGGCAAAAGATAGCTCCCAGAGCTGGTGGCTCAGGATGCTGGCACTGGGAGCAGCAATTGTTGCTCAGTAGGGAGAAGGGAGTGGTTTCAGGACCCCTACTATGCCCAGATCTGCAGTTGCTCACATCCAGGTGACTTGCCCTGGTTCTCACGAATAACCCACACACATCCTCTAGATTGCTGGGTAGTCTACGTACAAATGCACAGCCCGTGCGGACTGCAGGTAGTTCGTATCGGCAGGTGGTAGAGTCTGCACATGTCCGGCAGAGAGGCATCCATCATGGTCCCAACTGCATTGTCCTTTCTGCAGTTGGTTGAATTCCTGGATGCAGAACCCAAGGAGACCAAGGGCACTGGACTCTCGGTGGATGACGGCATTGCAGCGTGACAGGCAGGGACACGGAGAGAGCACCGAGGCAGGCTGGTACGCCAAGGGCAGCGTGTCCTGCCCCCACTCAGAGCACCTGGGAGACAGAGGAACGGCAGAGGTGGACAGGCTCCTCCGAAATCCTTCCTTCTGCATGAGACCAGCTGTCCTGCAAGTCTGGCCCAGCTGCCCTGGAAGGTAGCCATCGGTGGCAGCTCCACACCCAGAGGATGCCAAGGGGACGCGGAACAAACAGTCCTGTGACGCCGTCCAGTTCCTGAGTTAGACCAGGGCCTCTGGTCCAGTCCCACGTCCCAGCCATCCGCTCTCCCTGTACCACACCTGCACGTACAGATGCCTTCCCAGAAGGCTCCCAGGTAAAACCTACAGTGCAATAAGTTATGCATTACTCTCATCAGTCTGTGTTGGCTGCGGGGGATGGTCAGCGGTGTTCCGGAGTGGAGGGAGGGGATGACAGAAGTGAGAAGATCCCGTCCCTGCGTGCTGGCCGTGGAGCTGAGCTCACCAGCTGGTCATCAAAGCGGCTGTGGGTGCTGTGTCTCCTGTGGCTGCTATGGGTGGCTTCCAGTCACAGAAATAGATTCTCTGGGCCTGGGGACAAGGAGTCCAGAATCAGGGTGTCACCAGCCATGCCTTCTCTGCAGGTCTGAGGCAGATCCACACTGGGTCCTGGTGATCGCCGGCAGGCAGTCCTCCACATTCCTTGGCTACTGGCCACATCACTGCCTCCGTGTTCACGTAGCCTCCTTCCCTGTGTCTCTGTGGCCAACTGACCCTCGTCCTATAACGTAGCCATCGGGGTAGAGCCTGGTCTACTGCCTTGATGACATATACAGAGGCCTTATTTCGGAGTCTGGTGCTACACATGAGGATGCCAGCCCGTCATTTCAGAGGACAAGATTGGTTCTCATAGGATGGTAGTCATATCCGTGGAGATCCACTGAGCACTGAACACAACCCAGCGATTTGTCAATTGGCTTTGCAGCTGTGGAGCAGTTAGTTGGCAGCTGTGGCTTATGCTCTACCGCATGGCTCCTAGTCCAAGGCAGGAGGGGATGCAAAGTGCCGGGAATGTCACTCTCCTGGAGCCAAGAGCGTTTGCCAAGAGTGAGTGGTGACAACGGTGGGTGTGGCATGCAGCGGGGTGGGAGAACGGGACAGGAGTCACCTGAGGGGCACCCATGGGAGGCCAAGAAGAGGCCTACGACGGTGACTTCAGCCAGGACAGACTGGCAGGTGCCAGAGGGAGGAGAAGGGGACTTGGAAGAAAGTCTGCCGTGGAGAAAGAGCTGGGTAGGAACAGTCCTGCGTCCTCCCACATTCTCGGCCAGGATGAGATCCCCCCCCCCCCGACTCCGAGTCCTCAAAATACAACCATACATCTGATCTGCAACCTGTCCAAAAGAAAACTGAGGTCCCCCTGCCCCCCCCCCCCCGGGAGCCAGCTCTACCTATATTTCCAAGGCTGCTGGCCTGAGCTGCGCCTAGGCCCTCCAAGCCTCACCCCAGGAGACCGGCTCCCCGAAGTAGCCTGGCCTTCCATGTTTGGCTGTTTGCATTTCTTGACAAAGGAAATTTGTTGGGCTTAAGTTGCCAAGAGTTGGCATCTGGATCCTATGATGTTTGGCTTTGGAGGGCTGTGTGCAGAGCTGGCTCCTCGGGGCCTCCTCCTCCGGGGCCTCTCTGGCCTCCATGTAATTAACTTAAGTGCTGCGCAGATGAAAGCTTATTTGCCTGATCCCGGATTACAGCGAGCGCCACGAAGGTAGGCCCAGCAGACTGCGAGAGTTATCTCTCACTATTGAAGTTTTCAAAGATAACCAGCGGTGGTGGACAGTGCAAGCCAGGACGCTTGGGCATGTTGGAATTTATTAAATTTGCAGTTTCAAAAAGAACCAACCGAGGTCTGAATGCAGAGAGGTTACATGGAAACACAACTTGCCCTAATGAGGTGGTTAATCATATTTTGCCTTCGAAACACTAATATCATAAATTGGCCTCATATTGTTGCATCAGTGATGGGGGCGTTACTTTCCTGGTAAAACTTCTGGGATTTTCTTCCTTGCACCTACCTCCTCCTCCTCTTCCTCCTCCTCCTCCTCCTCCTCCTCCTCCTCCTCCTCCTCCTCCTCCTCCTCCTCCTCCCCTTCCTCCTCCTGCTCTTCCTCCCTCTCCTTTGTTTCCTCCTCCTCCTCTGCTTCGTCCTCCCTCTTCTCCTTTCTCCTCCCTCCTCCTTTTCCCCTCTCAGCTGGAGTCGGGAAGATGGCTTTGATCCTAGGTGCGTAGGAGCCAGGGGAGGTGTGTGTGTTGGGCTGGGGGGGGGCGGTGATTCCTACAGGTGATTTTTAGTCCTGAATTCCATTGTGACAGCAATGATTTATTTTAACTACCAACCCAGGAAAGCAGGCGCCACCAGGGTGAATACCTCTGCCAGCCCCTAGCAGACTAATTTTACTGTTTATGAATCACTAATACGTTTAAAGGCGAAAAGAAGAGTAGTATTGTAGATAACTACAAGTCAGACTTTGAGAAAAGACCTCACCATGCCCAAACAGTTCCACATGGGCTGGGAGCCTCAGGATGGGGGGCGGGAGGGAGAGATGGGGGGCGATAGAGAACACATGGGGTCCAGATAGTGCACCCCCCTCGCCTCTCCTCAGCCTCCACCCCCACGGCGGGCAGAGGCTACCGGCAGATGAAACACTTTCATCTCTCCCTGGGAGATAAACAGGCCAGTCTGGATGGGCCTCTTTATTTACAAAAGAAAATTAAATCCGTTTTAACACTTGCACTGCTCATAGGAAACACATGTTGCCTGGTAATTGTTTTGAACTCATTTCTCGCAGGGCCGCCCCGATTGGGCCCGCTCTTGAGTTTTTGCACTGGCTAGGGGTGGCCATGGAATTTGCCAGGAATTTCTTCCCAATTCCAGAGGCTCCACGAAGGGGGCATTCCTTGGCCAAGCTGGCAGAAGAGCCAGGCCTGGGCTTCCAGCCCCCTGGAGGGAAGCCCTGGGCCCCGATGGGGACAGACCAGCCCCCAGTGCCCCTTGCCCCCAGTCCTTATCTGGAGACTGGAATGGATCAAAGAGACTCCCGGGCCTAATTGAGCCCGACAGGCCTCCCTCTGGCCTGAGAGTTTCTGCAGAAAGAGAAATGAAAGGTTGGGTGATTTTCCCAAGAGTTCCTGATAGAGTTTTAGGGCTGCAAGGTGTCACTCAAAATCCTCCAGTTGCCGGCCCTAGGGCTGCGCTTTTCAACCGTTAACAGGCATGAGCCCCCCTAGGGGTCCTGTTCAAGGCAGATTTTGGTTCCCAGGCTCTGTGAGGCCCTGGATTCTGCATTTCTAGCCCCCCTGGCCCGGACTGCCCGTGAGGTGGTTGTGTCCGGCGGTCCCTCGGCCTCCCAAAACAACAGTGTCACACGAGGCTCCCAGACTGGAGGCTCACCCTAGGGGCTGATTCCAGGGCGGTGGCTGGGCCTAGAGCTGTCTCTCGCAGAAGAACCCCACGCACCGGAGCGCTGCTGGTTTGGTGAGGACTCTTTCAGAACCATCGCCCACAGACAGAATCCCGTCTGGAAACGGAGGCTCAGCCCCCGGGGTCACGGTGCTCAAGGGTAGCAGGACCAGACCAGAACTTGAACTCATGTCCACAGTCAGGAGGAAGGCCCATCCAGAGTCATACAGGCTGTGTGTCCTTGGGCAGGTTACTCAGCCTCTCTGATACCTGGATTCCCCACCTGTAAAATGCAAGTCCAAATGTATGCTTTTCACATGCATGTGAATGGAATGGTAAATAAAGGGAAACTTACTGTTTCTTTGTCAGTCATAGGGTTTGAACTCAGGGCCTGGGCACTGTCCCTGAGCTCTTTTGTTCAAGGCTAGCACCCTACCACTTAGAGCCACAGCACCACTTCTAGTTTTCTGGCGGTCAATTGGAGAAAAGAGTCTCACAGGCTTTCCTATCAGGCTGGCTTTGAACCACAATCCTCAGATCTCAGCTTCCTGAGTAGCTAGGATGACAGGAGTGAACCACCAGTGCCTGGCAAAGGGAAGCTTCTGTTGTTGAAACATTTTTACTGTGGATCACAATTGCTGTCCGGGTTAATGTTTTTGCTTTTTTACAGTTGTAAGTAAAAGTTTAATTGGTGATGGTATTGGGGCTTGAACTCAGGCCCTGCTTGCCAGGTAGGTTCTCTGCTACGTGAGTCAGGTCCCTAGGCCCCTTCTGTTGCATTATTTTGATGGGCACCTGAGGTTTTGCTTGAGACTTGCTTTGAGCGACCTGGACCTCAACCGTCCTATTTATCTAATGGCTGGAATTAAAGGTGTACACTACTGCACTCAACCCTGAATTTGTAAGTTTGAATCGTATGTAATTGTGGTGTGTAGCATGATAATTCAGTGCACGGATGTGGTATGCAATGATTTTATCAAGGCATTTCCAGCTCCTTAAACATCCCTCAATCTTGGTGTTGGGAACCAGTCTCTGGGTTCTTCTAGTTCTTAAAATATTTTTCTTGTATGTCACTGAGATTCTATCTTCCCACACGGCCCCAGGTGAAATTCAGTGTGTTTGGGGAAAGTTGATGGTCTCTCCAGCCATTGCTGAGACATGGCTGTCACACAAGCCCACCAGCATGTCACAGCCTTCCTGACAAGTCTCCAACAAATCCAGCCACTTGGTCTTCCCCAAAAGTGGAGGGAGTGGATTTGGGGGGAGGTCGCAGGCAGGGGGGTTCCCTGACCTGCTACCCCGTGGTCTCCAAAGGCAGCAGCTGGCGAAGCTGGAGGCCGGGTCTGCTTGCCCTAGTGGGTCTCTTTTCCTGATGATGGGGGCCCCATCTTCCGTGTTAGCTAAGAAAAGAGCCTCCCAAGGGTAGGGCAGGAAGCCCTCTTCTGAGGTCCCGGTGTGCTTCCCCAGGGAAAAGTTCTGGGTTCAGGTACACCTGTAGAACAGGCCCTCTCTGGAGCCGGGCAGGGCCGCCCGGGGCAGCGGCCCCTCGGGTGCCCCGCAGAGAGGACAGCCTCCCTGCGCAGGCTCAGCGTGTTCCAGTTCAGCTGAGGTCCTGCCGTCTTTCTGTGCACCACACCGGCCCTGGGCCTGGGCTTTGGTTCTCCTCCCCACCTGTGAGTGGCCACCCCCCCTCCCCCCCGCTCCGTCGGCAGCCAGGCTCTTCTCTCTGTAGAGCTGGTGGTTCTGGCCGCAGCGTCTGGCCCTTCGGCCTGTCCTTCTCAGTCCTCTGATCTGTGGGGAACAGGCACCCTGCCTGTCTCTTCATTTGCCTTCACGGGACTCCACAAAGCCTAGGCAGCGGAGTCCTGCTGCTCCTCCTGCTGCGTGGGTCCCAGCTGCTGCTGCTTTTTTTTCTATTAAATATTTAAAGTTGTTACTGTGAAGGTGATGTACAGAGGGGCTACAGTCACATAACCAGATCACGTGTACCTTTCTTCTGGGACAGTGTCACCCCTGCTTCATGCTTTCCCAGTTTCCCCCTCCCATCCCCCACAGGCTTTATAGTTCACGTTCATCATGGTGTTTCCTGAATCATGTCTTCGTTATAAGGTGCCTTGGTGCAGCCCCAGGTTAATGTAGTCACCTCCTGAAAGGTCCTGTCTCCAGACGGTCACTGTGTGAGGTCCTGGGGTGAGCGCTTCAGCGGAGGGAGAGATTGAGGGGACACAATTCAGACGGCTCCCCAAAACCCTGAGAGGAGCACAGAGCTCCCCGATCTGTTTGCAGAGGACGCCTGTGGAGGGTGGAGGATTCCCAGGGACTCCAAAGTTCCCTAAACAAACAGCGGGCCAAGCACAGCAGAGCCCTCACCGAGCCCGGCTCCCAGCCCATCCGCCCGGGAACACAGACCTGCTAGAGCACCCATCAGCCAGGCCTGGGCTGTGGCTGCGCCGTGCCTCCCCCACCCCCAAGTCCTCCTGTTGATGTCCTGACCCAGCCCTGTGTTTGGAGGAGAGCCATTATGGGGGTTGTCAAGGTAAAATGAGGCCCAGGAAGGGCTTTAATCCAGAATGACTGGTGTGCTCTAAGCACAGAGCTAGACACACAGAGAGGGATTGGGGGGGTGGGGAGGAGAGGAGGCCTTGGGAGGATGCAGAAGAGACAAGGCTCATCTACAACCCAGAACAGAGGCCCCAGAGGAATCCAGCCTGCTGATGCCTTAGTTCTGGGGCCTGGGCCCTCTGGGGTAGGACTTGGTGGTGGCCGGGGTGAGCTCATGGAGCAGGAAGGAGATGGCTTCCCAGGCCAGTGAAGGCCCTGGGGCCCCAAGGCAGGAGACACCCGTTCTGATTCCCTTGCTGGCTACAGTGCCCACCTCCCACACTTCTCGCAAGACCCAGCGCAGCGCTCCATCAGCAGTGGATCCACACGCAGGAGCGGGAGCGGGAACCAGCAGAATAAAGCCACGTGGAGACGGTTAAGCATCGCTCTCCCAGAACCAAAGTATCGGCCCCAAAAGGAGCCCAAGCCTCTGGCCAGCTTGGAGCAGGACTTCCCAGCATCCTGGCCGCAGGAACAATGCGCAGCCCCCCTCCAGCTGGGCCTCGCAGTCAGAGGAGTGTCTGCTGGAATAAAGCCTGAAGATGTTTATCCTGAAAACTTCAGGCTTAATTTACAGCCTCCTGCAAACAGCATCTTGGCTGGCCAGTCCGGGTTCGACCCCACAGAACAGCAGCGCCGCCAGGTCTCCAGACAGAAATACCTGCTGTCAGCTGGGCGGGAGCGGGCAGGGCTCTGAGAGGGTGGGGGTCGCTTTTGGGGTCCTCTGCAGGCCCGGGAGCCGCTCTTATCTTATCAGCTGTCTCTGGGATGGGAGCCCTCCCCCGGGGCTGCCCGAGGCCCTGGATTTATTGGCAGCAATTTGTAGGATGGAGGGGAGCAGTAAGCCCAATCACGAGGGGCTTCTGATTGAGGGGAAAGAAACATCTCTGAAGGGACAATTTCCAGCACCAAGGCGGGGTTGTGACTGCCACAGACATGTCTAGGATGCCCTTAGAAAGCCTGCCCAGTCTCTGGGCTGCCGAAGGGTCATCTCACACGGACACTGGGAAGGAATTGGAAGGACGTGCAGGCTTGTGTCTTAACTGGCACATCCCTCTTTTCTGGCTCAGTTTTCTCTCTAGAACCTTCATTCGAATGTCGCCATTGGTTGCACGATCAATTGGTGTGCATGCATGCATTCACTGACTGCCTGATACATCATTTATTCAACAAGGGGACAGGTATACCTGCTCAGAGCTGCAGCGGTGCTAGGCCAAGGCAGTATGGTCTGTGTCATTCGAATGCCACTCTTAGACTCCTGTGAGCAGCCCCACAGGAACAGTACCACACATGACCGAGACATGCATTTACTTTGACATGGTTTATTTTGTGCTGGTCCTGGGGTTTGATCTCCAGGCCTGGGCACTTTTTGTTTGTGGTTAATAGTTGAGCCACAGCTCCATGCCTGTTTTTTTTTTTTTTCTGGTTAATTAAAGATTAAAGTCTCATAAACTTTCCTGGCCAGGCTCTCTTTGAACCAGGATCCTCAAGGTCAGCCTCCAGAGCAGCTAGGATTACAGTGTGAGCCATGCCTAGCTGGACCTGTTTTTGTATGTGCCCTGGCTTCTGCTGGAACATGAGCTCCCTGAGGACAGCCAATGCCTCCTGTTTTGTCCATTGATGCGCGCTCCAGAGCCTGGGGCAGAGCGGACAGGGTAGATGTTCCGCCAGTGTCTGTCCAGCCGGTGGGAAATGCTGTCCCTCAGGCGCCGTTAATGAGGAGAACCCTTGTCCGGTCCTCTCTGACATCTGCTTTGCGCCCCCTCCCCTCGATCTCCACAGCAGAGTCCAGGGCAGTATGGAAAATGCCGGCTGGGGGCGATGGACGGATCAGATGGGAGCGCTAGCAGAGGCATCCTCTGAGAAAGGAAATGGAGCACACCTGTTCTTCCTCTCTCCGCCACGCCCCTCTCTTTCCACACCATGCCCTGTCGACCTCTTCTCCACTACGCAGGTTCTAGTCCTGGGTGCATGTTGGAAGCTACTTTCTAGCTGCAGCTAAGATGTTTTCTATGCACATAACACCCCAGCCCTTTCCACACCGGTCCCCTCACCACCGAGTCAAGGAAAATGACTTTGGTGACTCCCACTTTTTAAAAATAAGTTTCTCAACTCCACCCACCATTGCAAGAACACATACAAACGTCAGGGAGTAGGAAGAGAACATAAAATTATCAAGGACTGGCAAGCTACCATCCACGATCCCACTACTCAAGAGGACTAGAGTTAAATTCTGACCTATTTACAAAAGAAAAGTCCAGTTTAAATATATATATATATATATATATATATATATGTAACTTAGTATTAAGATTTTGCATATCTAGTTTTGTGTCTTGCTTTTATACTTTAAAATTGTCTGATGTATATTACTCATTTAAAACAATTTTTAAAGTATCTGTCTCTGTCTCTCTTTTTTGTTGTTGTTGTGCTGGGCCTGGCCTTGAGCTCGGGGCCTGGGTGCTAGCCCTGAGATTTTACGCTCAGGGCCAGCCCTTGCCACTCTAGCGCTTTGAACCACAACTCCACTTCTAACTTTTTTTTTTTTGGATGATAATTGGAGATAAATGTTTCACATACTTACCCACCCAAGCTGACTTTGAAACCATGATCCTCGGATCTCAGCCTCTTGAGTAGCTAGCTTGTAAATTTCATTTTTAATGGCTGAAAAGTAATCCCTGGTGTAAATGAACCCTCATTTCTTAATCACATCCCAATTTTTGGATGATAAACTTAATCAGGATTTCTTTCTCTGTATTTTGACATATTTTCTAGGATGGATTGTTCTAAGAAGCTTACAAAGGGTCAGAGAGCACTGATATTTTCTTGGTTTGTTATGCATAGAGACAGGTAGCTAGGTCCACACATTCATGCATACATATCCATATGGACATGTATTAATATAGAAGTTACCATTTTAAAGTGCAGGTGGCATTAAGCACATCACCTGCCATGCTTGTATCCAGGGCTTTTTTTTTTTTTGTTTTAATTCCTCTTTCCTTGTCATTTCCTGGTCTTAAGTAAATAACATCACTGGTAAATACAGATTCTTTTTAACTGGGATCCAGTCTGGTAGCTGTAAGTCTTTCCAAGTATCTTACCTTCCTCCACACAATGCTCCACTGATTTGATAAGAATGTCTTTGGCCTTTGGAGCTGGAAAACTTCATTGAGTGGACATGCAGAGAGGGGAGGATCTCCTTCCCAGCTTGAGTGCAAGCAGAGCCTGGGGTGTGTATACATCTCTCTGGGGCTCATGATTTAAGTTGACCTTGGGTATGAGGCCAGCAAAAGTGCCAGGAGCTTTGCCTGGGTTACAGACCTCTTGCATTGAGGAGTTGATGATGATGATGATGATGATGATGATGATGTAGCCAGAGTGACGTCTGCAGAGGTAGAGGCTAGAGACAGAAAGTCCCCACACATCCCAGGCTGAGAGTGTGCCCCCCAAGTAGGCTTCTACAACCCGGGCTGGAAATGAATTCATTGCTTCAGAATACCTGTATCCATCGAGAAAAACAAGATGCCGAATTCTTTAGATCCTAGGACTCCGTGACGGCTCCCCTAACTCCTCCACCACACTCCACATTCCAAGCGTCTCCTCTTTCTTTTCCTTAAAAGCAAAAGGAACAGAGTGTGCAACTCAGCGGTGGAGGATTTCTTACGCTTGGGCAGAAGGCCCTGGATTTGATCTTTAACCCTTCCAAAACAATGGCCCCAAATACTACTAAGAAAATAAACCCCAAACCCAGAGAGTCTTCCTCTGCTGTGCCACTCACGCAGCCACACTTGGCCTGGCCTCGCACGGTGGAGGCGGCGGCTCTCCGGCAGTGATCGCCTGTAGCAGAGCCTGCTGAAGCAGGACGCTTCCAGAACTTTCCAGAGTCTCCTTTGTCCTCCAGCACAATCTGTTGGTATTGCCGTGTGGCATTTTACAACCCATTTTCTCAACTTCGCCCACATCTCTGAAGATGAAGATTTTTTGGGGGAGGGGGTCTGGTCGTGGGGCCTGAACTCTGGGCCTGGGCGCTGTCCCTCAGCTCTTTAGCTCAAAGCTAGCGCTCTACCACTTGAGCCACAGCGCCACTGCCGGCTTTTTTTCTTTTTGCTTATGTGGTGCTGAGGAATCAAACCCAGGGCCTCAGGCATGCAAGGCAAGCGCTCTACCACTGAGCCACCTTCCCAGCCCCTGAAGATGAAGAATTTTTAAAGCCGGTCTTTCACCCACTCAGCATTGAGTTTTATGTGCTTCCTTCCGCTGCTGAGCACAGAACAAAATGTACATATGGGCTCTTTTCCTTGTGAGCTGTGGTAATGTGTTCAGTGATGACAGGCAGGCTTGTAGTTTCCAGGTTCTACACAAGAGGGCGCTTTGGGACCCACTGCACAAGCGCTTGAGGATTACAGAGTATTGGGGGCAAATTTTCCTAAAAGTGTTTCAGACAGAAGCCGTACATGCTCGTGTCAAAAATTACTTCTGGCCACCCGATGAAGAAAGGAGGGATTTGTATTTGTGCACATTCCTTGTGGTGCTGTGTATGGAATTTGTGTGGACAGCTTGTGTTTTTACGCTAGTGTCCTCTGGAATGTGTGATGTCTGCTGAGTTGTATATTTTTACAGCCCAAGTCGGCTGTGGCGGAGTGGAGAATGTTGGGACTGTTCTCTGAAAGCCATCCCATCTCGAGATGATACCACGAGCCCAAGGTTCCAGGATGTAGTCGGGGTGAGCCCCTTCCTGTTTGCCATCCTTCCAGAGGCAGAACAAGCCAGGTTTTGAGAGACAAATGCTCACAGTGACTCAGCCAATTCCCAGTGAGATGCAAACTCATTATTTCATTCTTACCTTAATCTTTTCAGAGTTAAAAACAAAAACTTGACCAGAACCGGAGGTCACATGTAGAATACTATACTTAATAGAGTTCAGACTTCCCGTTCTGGTTGGTTAGTAGTATAGGTTGGTTAGTAGTACGGCTAAAAGTTTTCATGTTGGATGATATAGGTCCAAGTTCAGATCTTACCACAGGGTGACTTTTCAATAATGTACTCCAAAACATTCATTGAGTGCCTACTACGTGCAAGCCACCATGATGCAAAGCCAATCGGGGTTCCCCTCTTCTGCACCTAGAGCCCAAGGAGAGAGGCAGACACTCCGACACAGATACATGTGTGTTCACATCTGGGGTCGCCCTTGCCAATCAGTTACTAGGACTATACTCCATCCCTTCTTAGACACACAGTAAGATCTTCCAGGTTAGGCATGGCCGATGAGCTGTGAGCATGTTAGGTCCACGATGCTGAAGGAGGGTAGCTTTGTCAACTAATGCACAGGTGTCATATTCCTCCCAGGGCTGCCCTGCATGCGGCAGAATGGAATCTCCATCATGCCAGAGGGACTCAAGAATTATACTCCCCTCTCTCCTTTCCATCTTCCCTGGCTCTGGCATTGTTTATTGAATATGTAGAATGAGGGAGAAACAAACCTGTGTTAAACCACAGAGCTCTGAGGCTTGTTTGTCACTACAGCAGAGCTGCCCTGTCCTGACTAATGTAGGCACATTGCCACCTAGTATGCTGGGAAAGCGCGTCATCAGAGAATGAGCTAGTAGGGGAGGTAAAGAAAATGTCTCTGAAGACGTGACCACTAAACTGGAGCTCTTAAGAACCGGGAGAGGGCCTGGAGGAAGAACTTTCAAGGTTTTGGGCTGAGGACAGCAATGTAGTGGAGAGACGTGGTGGGTTAGCCTCTTGGGGCTAACTGGGACGCTGCAGCTGGGAGATTTGTGGGGAGGGCAAGTGACAGCAGGAAGAAGGCAGAGCAACGTTGGCAACGGCGAGTGCTGTGCCTAGGGGAACTCCAGGCATCCTCCCAGTCCTCCCATGATCTATGGGAGATTATTATCCAGGCCAGTCACTGGGTTGGGAGGTTAAGGCACTTGCCCAAGGTCACTCAGCCAGTGAGTGGTAAGGCTTGGATTGGAACTCAGAGTTCTGCGAGCAGCATTCATCTGACAGCGGGAGCATGTTTACCTCATGGTTGACAGGAAATAGAGGCAGAGGGGGAGGGGAAAGACCAGGGACAAGATGTAGTCCCTAGAACATATCTCTGGTGACTTAGGTCTTCCAATGGGCCACACCTCCTGAAGTTTGCAGAACTTCCCCAAAAGCACTACCAGCTGGGGCCCGAGTCTTCAAAGCATGACACTTTGGGGTCACACCAAAGGTCTTGAGCACTTCTGGCCTTTGGTCACTTGAAGAGGAAAAAGTATATTGAGTTGACCAGCTGTTTGTAGTTTTGAAATTCTACCCATCCTTTCACGTATATCTATCTATCTATCTATCTATCTATCTATCTATCTATCTATCTATCTATCTATCTATCTATCTATCTATCTATACATCTACTTACACATCTATCTATCCCTTTCTTTTTTTTTTTTGGTCGGTCGTGGGGCCTGAACTCTGGGTCTGGGCACCATCCCTGAGCTTTTCAACTCAAGGTTAGTGCTCTACCACTTGAGCCACAGTGCCACTTCTGGCTTTTTTCTGCTTATGTGGTGCTGAGGAATCGAACCCAGGGCCTCATGCATGCAAGGCAAGCATTCTTACCACTGAGCCACCTTCCCAGCCCCGGATCTATCCCTTTCTTTCTTTCTTTCTTTCTTTCTTTCTTTCTTTCTTTCTTTCTTTCTTTCTTCTACCTATCCATCCAATAATCCATATAATGATCCACCTATTTACCTATTCTTCTTTCCTTTTTTCTTCCTTATTCATTCCTTCCATCCTTCTAACCATCCATCCATCTATCCATCTATCCACATAATCACTTACCTAAGCATGTAACTATGCATCCAAGCATGCAGTAACTATAATCCACTAATCCACCCACTCATCCATCCATCCACTACCAATTCATCGGTTGAACTATCCATCCATTGAACCATCAATCTAATCCCTCCATGCATGCATACAGCCAACCACCTCCCATCCTCCCAGCCCCGGGCTGTGCATCAGAAGACAGACAAGGAGACTTGCAGACTCTTCCAGTCCCCTACAGAGATGAGAAGCCCATATGTAGTTGTGTCCAAGGGCTCACAATTGTCCATAGGCCAGGCTTCCATTCCAGAGCGCTCAGACCCCAAAAGCCATGAGGCTCTCAGCACATTGATCTCGGAACCCTTTGTGTTTCTGTGAGCTGCATGACTCTGTGCCGTGTGCTGCTCCTCCCCTCCCCCAGTCCACATCTAGCTAGAGATTGTCTCTGGCAACCTTGGGAATAGGGGCTTCCTGTGCCCACATAACCAAAATTCTGAGAGACAAAATGTATAAACCAGAGCCACCTGTCCCATCTGTCTGGACTGCCGTGTCCCCACCACAATTCTGATGCCTGGTTCAGATCCTGACTCTGCATCTTGGGCAACTTGCTTCCTTTCTCAGTCTGTGTTTTCTCATCTCTGAAATGGGATAGGAAAAGCCCCTGATTCCTAGGTTTGTTGTGGGTGTTCTGTGGTCTAATGCTTGTGAATGACAGGTGGTAAACACTAGAATTTCATGTGCTACCTGTCAAGGTCAGACAAGTACAGAGTAAATTTTAAAGGGAAGTCTGCTTAATATGTTTTGGATGGATGGGAAATGATAGGAAGGAAGGAAGAGAAGGAAGGAAGGAAGGAAGGAAGGAAGGAAGGAAGGAAGGAAGGAAGGAAGGAAGGAAAGAAGGAAGGAAGGGAAGATACTTCTCAAAGTCATAGTCAAGGTCAAAGTGTTAGGAGCTGGTCCACAAATGTATGATCAGAGGCTCAGTTTCCCAATGTGTGATCTGACACAGGGGTCACAATTAATTTCTTTTACCAGAGTGGTAGGCAGCAAGCCTCAATACCCTGATGAATCCGTGAGCTGGGGATTTGCGTGATCTTGTCTTCCTTCCTTCTGGCCTCCTCAAGTACCATTGTGCTGATGTGGAAGCTCTTTCCCATGAACCCCCCCCGTGCCTAGTGAGGCCCTTGAATTGCCTCCTTTGCTGGAAAGGTTTCTCCTGCCAGGTCTCATCCCACAGAGTCCTCTCGGGAGCACCATACAATCAGGTTGCGCTTATTCCAATTGGCAGTGGAAGAAAGAAATGCTAACACGGCACTCAGCTAGCTAGAGGTAGGGCCAGGGTTTGAACCCAGGTCTCCAACTCTTGAGGTTTAAGTCCAGCCCTCTGGACCAGGTCAGCCAATGAGGAGACCCAGCGGTGCAGTGCTGATGACTTAGCACCTTCCCCGGGAGTTCCCAGGGGTGTTGGGAGGCTGAGGCGTGGGGGCTCAGTGGTCAGTAGTTCGTTCACAGAGACGGTGAGCCAGCATCTTGGTTTCAAGTCCTCCCACCGAGTCTTATCAGGCCCACTTTCCTAACTGGAGAGGATGTGTGTCTCTGTCAAATGACGCGCCCTGCGTCTGCATTGTTATAGACCCAGGGATCCCGCTGGCTGACTCCGGGCTGATGGAGCTGTGTCTGTTGGGTGGCCTTCCCCTCTTACCACCCTGGCTCCACTGGTCCTGCTAGCAGCATGCCCCATACCACTCCATGCCCTCCCTGCACGGGATATCTCTACAGGTCACCCTGCCGGGAGGCTCTCCTCTGAAAGGCCCTCAAGGAACAGTTGACCATGCCAGCCATGGGGAGACTCAGCAGACACAAGAGCTGGGGGAAGAGTGAGGAATCTTAAAGCGCAGGTCCAAGTTGGACGCCATGTTGGATGGTCAGCAAACCACAGGGTCCCTGAGTCATTGTTTACTCATCTAGGAAACGTGGATAAAGATGGTGTCCCTACCCTTGATCCTGTACAGTAGCCGTACCAATTTTATCCATGCACACACCCAGCAGGTGGGGTATTTTGTTGGTATGATGCAAAGCTGACTAATTTACTAGGCTACTAACATAATTTCTAAAATAGCTAACAGTTTGGTTCATGACTTCTAGCCTGGTCTTTAAGGTTAATGTCTAACTTCAGAGTGCTAAAACGAACTATGAATCTAGAGACAAGCTATAGATTCAAATTCTTAAAAGATGGTGTGGTCCAGAGAGACAGGCTGGGTGAGATCCCGGGACTTGTGGAAGGGTTTTTCTTAATCCATTCCTCTCTGAGATCATGGTCTGTTGCCGGTCTCTCTACCTCCTCCCCTTCATGGGCCCAAGGCCTTGACCTCTGACCCCAGCTAGCCCACTAGCAAACCCCACCATCTCTGGGTTATCAGACTTTGCCCTCTTGTCTCCCAACCAGCGGACCACAAGTCCAGTGTTCCATTTGCCAGTATCTTTTGTGTTCTAGAAATTTCCTTCGATTTGATTTTACGGCTAGTTCTGCATTTCTTTGAATTTTGGAGGGCTTTCAGGTCACCTGGTGGAAACACCTGCTAGAAACACCTGATTCCCTGCCGTGACCAGCATGTCCTGACAGGACTCATGGGCGGACTGTGCGTATCGCATTCCCCTTGAGAATGTGTAATAAACAAAATGCCCGTCCCCTATCTCCACCCAGACTCTAAAACCGGATTAGGGGAACTCAGCGCGGAAGCTGCACTTTTACCAATACCCAAGGTGGTGACTCTGATGAGCACGTGTGGGTGAGCACCTCTATCCGTGTGAGGGTTCATTAATTAACCCAGCACCCGTTTATGAATTCCTACAGTGTGTGCCCCAGCCCTCCACCGAGCCTTCACAGTACGCAGGAGTCGGCAGCGGGGTTTCTTTCTCCAGAGGACACTGGTGCAGTATGGTTCAGGGCTAGGCTAACTTTTTCCGCAAAGGGTCAGACAGTAAACGTTTGAAGGCTTGGAAAGTCTCAAGGCCTCCTTCACAAAATCTTCAACAGACAATCTGTAAATCAGTGGGTGTGGTTGTTTCCTAGTTTTATCTGGAAACCAGGTGGTAGACTATGCACCCCTGGTGTAGACAGAGAGAAACATTGTCTAAGGAAATCACGATGGAAGTGTGTGATGAGTGGGGAGGGAGGGGACAAACGGGAGGGGAGGTCCCCAGCGTGGGAGATGTGGGGACTGGAGGGGAGGGTTCCCAAATGGGCAGGGGCTCTTTCAAACCTCCGTAGGCGCAGACGCCGGAGCAGAGGCTAAGAGCCCCTGGGCCATGAGGCAGACTGGCGCTGGACGGATCTGCAGGTTGTTTCTAGACTCGCATCCTGTCACCACCATCTTCCTCCTCGTAGACTTGCCTGATTTGTTCTTCTGAATAAAGGCCCTGTGAGGGGTCTGGTCACACATTCCCCAGATGCCTTCTTGAATGTTCTTAGCATGTGCAATGCTTGGCAGGAGTGCACAGGCTACGAATTTCACTTCCCAGATCACCGACAAACGTCAGCCCAGGCTCAGTCAGTCTCGTTTTTAGTCACAAACTTCAGATGCTTCGGTTTTTGTGTTTGCATGCTGCATGACGTCAGCAGCGCGTTTCTGGCTGTTGGAAGCCTTCCCCTGGCTTGGGCCTGGCTCCTCCGTGTCTGTCTGAGCAGGAAGGTTGACCTCCCTTGCCATCTCTGCTGTGTGCGTGGTGCTGGCTTCGGGGCCACTGTGATCAGAGTGGGCCTTCTCCACCGTGGCTAAACGCACACCCACATCAGGGGCCAGGAGGCCCACGGAGCCTGTTTGATCTCAGGGGAAAGCAGGCCCAGGCTGGCATCCTGACATTTGGAAATAGTGAATACAATTACCCATCTGTGGACCAAAAGCGTTTCTCTCCTTTAAGGGAACTGAAGGTATTTTGCCCGTGGTAGAGTTGCTCTCCGAGAGGCCCCTTCTGAACTGATTGGTGTGGAGAATTCTCCACCAGATTTAATTCAAAAAAGAATGAGACCAGGCAGGGGAGGAGGGCCCTGCCCGCAGCTCCTCTTCCTCTGAAGCTGACCTTTGATCTGACAGGCTGGAGGCAGGCTATTGGGGGCTGTCATGGCCCTTATCCTGTGCTCAGAGGCTTGCAGACCTCTGCTCGTCTCCCTCTCCCCTCCGCTCTGAGAAGACAAAAGAACATGGGTCTATATCATATTTGATGAATGAGCTGGTGCGCTCAGATGCTGTGCGATTGTCCAAGGTCCCACAGCAGAACCAGGATGTGACTCCGCTTTCCTGACTTCAATTCTTTTCCCACAGAGCCTGAAGAAAATGTCCATGTTGACATCTGACTCTCAGGCTTGCTGAAGAGGTAATTAGTTAGGATAAGGTCAGTCTGGAGTGGGCCCTGAACCCAGTGATTGGTGTCCTCAATGGAGAGATGGGCCAATACAAAGAGAAGATAACGCAAAGACAGAGGAAATGGCTGGGAAGCAGGGAACACCTGACCCTACTCAGAGCTGGGAGGGAGGTTCTGGAGCAGATCTGCCCTCAGGCCCTCAGAAGGAAGCTAGACTTGCCCATACCCTGGGTCCATATTCAGGGTCCTGACCCCCAGAACTATGAGAGAACAAGTTTCTGCATTTAAGGACCCCTGGCCATTTGGGGCTTCCTACAGAAAGGAATATATCCTGGCAAAACAAACCATACTTTTTGAGATGTGTTTTACTGTCTGTAAAACACAGAGATGGCTAACTGTTCCCCATTGTACTTCCTCCTTCCGTTTACTAATAGAAACACCCTCCCTGATTTTAACAGCCAGAGACTACATTTCCCAGCCTCCCTTGCAGCCAGGCATGGCCATGTGACTGTGTTCTCGCCAATGGAAAGGGAGGGTGTTTCATTCGGCCATGTTTTCCCAATGGAGACTGCATGCCTTTCATGTTCTCTTGGGACATGACAGGCCATGGAGGATCGCCTTCCATGGTGGAAGTGCCCAGTGAGGGAGGGAAGGAACCTGGGCTCTGAGGTGTCTCATGAGCAGGACTCCAGGCCCGATTGGCTGCCGCTCACCTGGACTGTTCGGAGATAGAGGAAGGAGCTTCTGTCTTGTTTGAGGAACTTGGGGTATAAAAGCTGTTTGTGTTGGTTGGGTTGGGAGGACGAATGCGGAGGTGAGCTCACAGACTAGCTGATGAACTGCCTTTTACAATGGCCTTACTGAGGCAAAATCGACATCTTTAAGTGTACAGTTTGCTGAGTTCAGACATATGCCTGAGAACTCATCACCATTTTCCCCTTCGAAGCCCGAACTCTTTGACAGTACATTTGAAAGCTGCCAGAGGAGACCAGCCTTGTGCTGTGGAGGGCCAAAGCTAGCACATCCTCAGAGACTGGGAACCCTCCCTTCCTCATGGCTCCCCACATGGGGGTGTTTTGTGGACCTAGACTTTTCTCCATCTGCTAACACAAGTCACCCTTGTAACAGCTCTGAGCTTAGCAAACTAGCAAAGGCTAGAGGAGTGTGGCTTTTGCTGTATCTGGTACAGTTGGCAGAAGGCTCTAGAGACACGATACCTCATTCTTCTTGTCCTGACCAAAGGAAGGGTTACAGAGCGTTGTATTCATACCCTTGGGCTTCTGCCCCCATTATGTGTTCATCTGTCAAGCACTGTTCAAGGTTCAAACAGTTAACAAGTTATCCTTATATGGTCGTGGATGCTGGCAGGAGACCAGAGATACCCAGATCAGAGACAGGGGACAGTGTCTAACCCATAGAACCAGCACCAGCCAGGATGTTACAAGGCATTGTGTGGTTCTCCGGGATGTGATTGCACAGGGTGACGTAGCAAGGGTAGAGGAAGCCGACACACGCAGCTAGTTGCATTCCAGACAAAGAACCCTGAGCTGACATCTTGTAGAATGTGCAGTGAGTTTGCCTCTTCTTTGTTCTGGAAAGAACTATTATCTCTATCTTCCAAGATTGAAAGCCAGCCTTCCCCTGCTTCTGAAAGAGGACTGTCCTTCTACCAACGTCACATGACAAGGCAGGCTGGTCGATGGCATGTCGGCTCCTCACTTTCAGGCAGCCGAGTTCATTTCCCAACCATCTACTGTGGGAGGTGGAGTCAGAGAACAGGTTGAAACCTCTTATCCTAGAGAAGGGATTGGACTCAGGGACCCTGTGCAGAGGTGCTAGGGAGTTCTCCTTCCTCAGCGCTACATACAAACGTATCCAGAACCTGTCAGGAAACGGGGGCTCGTGAACGGGACAGCTGCAGGACAGTTCCCAAAGTAGGACTGAGCAAACCATCAAGACGGACAGTGCCGTGCATTCTTGTCTGACTTGAAGCAGGGCCTGGTTCCAGCAATCGCTGTAGGGAAGCTCCGGAAGGGACCACCTGGTGTGAGCCATGTCCATCCCTCTGCAGAGGTGTGCAGGTGAACCGGAGGGGAGAAGGAGCCTGGGGTTTCCTGTCCTCTCTTGTTTCTCCCTAATATCTTCCGATAGCTGGAAACAACTGGGAGCCTGAGGACAAAGTGACTGTACACAGTCAGGCAACAGGGCCCCTTCTGGCTTCAAAGCAATGTGGTAGAGCTAAGGAGGATGTCCAGAGAGCCAGAGAAGTGCACACAGCCCAGCGCTGGAAGGCTTCACACCTAGAGGCCAAAGGAGTAGGTACCCCCGAGGGGACCGGCCTCACAACTGGGCTCTAGGTATGAGTGAGAAGGCTTAAGGCCAGTGAGAGGGCAGACTGGGAGTTGTGAAGCCCTTAGGAACTGAAGGACGAGTTGGCAACCACTAAGCACACAAGACAGGGTGGGTGGAGGTGGACAGGAGTGGGAGGTGGCGGAGGGAGGGCAGGGCAAGATGAGGGATGCGTGAGGCCACTATTCTAAGAAGAGAAAAGAAGCCCATGAAGAGGCAGGAGGTGGGAGAAGACAGACATACTTAGTGTCTGGAATGACTTTTTACCTGAGGTAGGATGAGGTATCCAGGTGGGCTGGAGCTCCGGAACAAAAAGGAGGTAATCTAAGAGGCTGCCTCTAGGTCTCACTAGGTAGCACCAGCTGGGCTTGAACTCCTGTGTCAGCCTCTTGAGTGCTGGGACTCCAGGCATGTATCTCCATGCCTGCTTTTCTTCCTGACATATCTCAGTTAGGTAAGGGGCAAGCAGATGAAAATCTCCTGCTGAGGATGAGACCTGTGTCTTACTCCCCCAGCTCGTTAACCAGTCCTCAACGTGTCCACCTCCCTATAGTGGGCCATTTCCACCCAACCTGAACAAACGGAACCTACCATCTCCCAAAGCCGAGAAGAAGGATTTCAGCCAAAGGGAAAGCTGGAGCAAATTTGCTGACCAAATGAACTCTCATCCTTGGTTACATATTCTCTCTCTCTCTCTCTCTCTCTCTCTCTCTCTCTCTCTCTCTCTCTCTCTCTCTCTCTCTCTCTCTCTCTCTCTCTCTCTCTCTCTCTCTCTCTCTCTCTCTCTCTCTCTCTCTCTCTCTCTCCTTCCTGGAATCCCATTGTGATAACTCAACCACCAGCCCAGCACTGGGTCCCGTAGGGTGCCATATTGGTAGGCCTTCCCAGAGTCTCAAGGTTTGAAGGAATTCCCTGGGCCCTGACCAGGCTGCTCGAGCAAGCTCGGTGAAGAACCAGTAAGAACTCAAGAGTTGCCAGCTGAGATTTAGAGGGCTGGGCACAGGGCCTGGAAACCTGAATTCCTAGGACAGTTTGAAAGTGGCTCTAGTAGTCAGATTGGGAAAATCTGGTCCTACATCTTTTTATTGGGGTGTGGGGGAGGCTATGCACCCCGGGCCAGCTAGGTTCAGCGCTACATCCTGCACCCTTCCCACACACCCCTGCAGCTCTCCTAAACACAGGATTAACAGAAAACAAGGAGGAAAACTATTATTCTTCTGATGAAAAGGGCAGTTGTCCAACTGGCCACACTTGAGTTATATCGCCTGAATATTAAACTCAGATTTCTTTATTCTCCTTTGTTTTATTGGATTGTATGGAGCTATGTGAAAAGAGGAAGGTGTGGATGGAAAGGGAAGATTGTGGGCCAGGGGCCATTTGTACCACTTGGAGAGGCTAATAACACTGCTTCCAGAATATTCTGGTCAAACACAAGGAGCCTTTCGCTGAAGGAAAGTGGTTTTGCTTCCAGAATATGGGTTCCTACTTTATGACAAGCCAGGGCTTCTCTGGTCCCTGCTTGAAAGTGGGTTCCTGGCACACGGTGGTCACATACCAGCTTCCTTCCCACCAGGCTGAGCCGCCTTCCCCGCGAATCCTCAGAAGACCGGCCAACATCAGTCCACAGGCACTTATGGTCCCTGACGCTCTTAAAAACGTGGCACTCAGTAAGTAACCCACAGCCTGAGCAGGCATTGTGTTTTGATCTACCACAGAGTTTTCTAGATGCTCTTTTTCTGTTCTAAAGTGTGGGCATCTTGGTGCCCAAGAGCAGACTCTAGTAAGAAGCTTCTGCCTCTGTCTCTGTCTCTGTCTCTGTCTCTGTCTCTCTCTCCCCACCCCTACTTGCTTGGGATACAGCTCAGCTTCTGGCATGGTCAACACGTGAGCTTTTGGGGACATCACAGACTTACAGTGCAGTAGCCCTGTCTCTACTGCTCGACCCTTTACCACCATCCTGAAGCTTCTCATTGCTTGCTCCTTCCTTCCTTCCTTCCTTCCTTCCTTCCTTCCTTCCTTCCTTCCTTCCTTCCTCCTTCCTTTTCTCCTTTTCTCCCTCCTGCTTCCTACCTCCCTCCTTCCCTTCTTCCTTTCTCTTTGATGGTATTGTTTGAACTTAGGGCCCTGTACTTGTCGGGCAGGTCCTATACTACTTGAACCATGCCCCACACTCTCCTCTTTCTTTTTCCCCTTACTTGTGTCTGGGCATTTCCTCTTCAAAATTCCCGGCGAGAACTTGTGGTGTTGTCCTACCTGCTCTCTCTGCTTCCATGCATATACTCATCTCCAACTAGATCTCTCAGTTTCTGTCTTTCTCATCTAGTCTATTTGGTGTAATCTTGCAAAACAAGTCTGTAATAAACATCCACTCGAAGTTGTGACTCTATGGTGCAAAGATTTCAATGGCTTCCTACTCCTGTGCTATCAGATCTCAACTGTGTGTGTGTGTGTGTGTGTGTGTGTGTGTGTGTGTGTGTGTGTGTGTGTGTTTAACATTTTCAAGCTCACCCAGGGTATGTATTATGTCTTTTTTTTTGGAATATGGACCACCCTTGGGTAGACAAAGTTGGAGATTATGTGATAGTACTACTCACACGACTAAGAGTAACACTATGTGTTGTAGTTTGAATATGAAATGTCCTCCATGGGCTCATGTGTTGGACTTTGGATGCCCAGCTGGTGGCACTGTTTTGGGGAGGTAGGTTGTGTTGGAGTATGTTCTTCAGTGTGTGTCCTTGGGGCTATGTCTTACATTACCTCCATGCCTCTCCGTCTTTATCTCTGTCTCTCTGTCTCTGTCTGTCTGTCTATCTGTCTGTCTCTCTCTGCTGATGTTCATCCTGAGGTGAGTGGACTCCTCCTCCATGTGTTTCTACCTCCATGATGTTCTGCCTCACCACAAGTTCAGGATCAACAGAGCCAAGGACTGTGGACAGAAATCTCTGGAATTGTGCACTAAAACATACAGGTATTTTGGTCACAGCTAGGAGGAAGGTAACTAAGTCAGTGATTGGGACTTGATGGTGAGTCAACAACAGGACGCTTATCGACAGCTCTGTGATCTCTACCCACAGCCTTAGACCCATCTTCTAGGCAAAGGGATGGTGCCTTAAGCAGGGCAAGGGGCCAGCTGAAGACAGTGTAGTTGGTAAGTAGCTGGTCTCTTGCTTGGTCTACCATCCTGTCCACTGATGGACCAGGTGGCTCACCTGGGTGACGCTGCTTCTTCAGGGACACCTGCTGGTGAGCGGCACTGGCAGATCCGTGGCACAGGAGCTGCCAAATCTGGTGAGCCGCGGCCCTCTCTCTGTGCAGGGGTTTGTGGTGCACGCTTTTGTCCTCCCTCTGAGCATGTGAGAACCAGTCTTCAAGGACAATCAGACTTGGCCTCCTGCCTTTTTTCCATATAATCTTTAATAAACTAGAAATATCTTTCTAAGCACTGTAGACCTCTGGCTTAGACAAAGAAAGCTGGAATTGTTTAAGAGAACATTAATTTCCTTTGAGCCAGAGTTATGGGCCGTCGCGAACTTCTTAATGAATGGCCATAGTGCCTTTTTTGAAGTGTTTATGGACTTGCCAACACAGACATGAAGGTTCCCCTCAGAGCCGAGAGCTGTCCTTTCTGGAAGCTAAGGTATTTGGGGAGATGGAAGCCTGGTGCTCTGTCATTTCTTTACAGGACTTCTGGGCCACGATTTACTGATCTTTCCTTCTTATTGTCCCCTGATGTCTTAGTCTTTTAATCGATGAGTTCGGGGGAACTTAAAGTTTTAAAAACTCAAACACACTACTTTGTACAAGACCCAGTCAAGTTTAGACTCTGGTATACGTTTCAGTTTCTCTTTCTTTGGACAGGACAAGTGGAGAAAACACTTGTGGAGAACCCCAAGAGCCTAGTTCAGACTCGATGTGAATGCACTGGGTGATGTTATAAGGCACAGTTTCTCCTGAGCCTCAATTTCTTGATGAGAATTAAGCTGTTGATTCTCAGCATGTCTGACATTCTGTAGGTTAAATGTCCTTGCCCCGGCTTTGCAGTTCCACAGAGTTTGAGAAGGAGCTGACAATGGACCCTGAGGTATCCCCGGAATGCTCTGAATTGAACTGTGACAAGGACCCTGCTGGGAATTTTCCCATCGCCCCCTTCTCCAGGGAGGAAGGTAAAGAATGTTTTGCAAGAGAAATGATTCAACTTTTACATCCTGATTTTACAGAACTTCTTAGCTGCATTCTTTTGGTTTTTTTTTTTCACTGCGAAAATCATTTTGTGAGAAAATGCAAACCAGTGCAATTGTACTGAACTCTCATAAGATGAAATGTTAATAAAATGGATGTTTGACCAATAAAATACCCAATTCTAAATTAAATGGGCCTGAAGGGAATTCTGCTTTGGAGCAAACTCCATGGGAAACAGGATGAAATAGAAAATAATATATACTATATGAATTTCCCGAGAAATAAAACTATATTACTTAAAACATCTTGGACTTTATTCCTAGAGGGGATAAAGCCAATTGGCCAGGGATGTGGCTCTAAGCACAGATTTCTTGGGTTCAAACCCCAGCTTTTCTAGTTCTTGTCTGCTGGCCTTGGGAAAGTATGCTAAGTCTCATCTGCTAGCTTGGGAGTGCTTCTGAATCTTGGTGTGGAAATTGGTGCTGAAATCAGAGTTTTCCCAGTGGTGTTGTGTCAAGACTGAGCTATGGCTTCAAGGCAATGCGTAGCGCAAGCATTTCTGTTGACGGTCATTAATGGAAAGCCACAGACCTGAAAGGGAAGCAGAAATGGAGAACTTCTACATTCAGGTCCCTAGTTGGGGCACAAGTTTGCACCTCCATCTTAGTAAGAGCACATTTAGGGCCTTGAATTAATAAGGATTTTCCCAAGGCCAATCGCTGGTCTACAGTGGAAAACAAGGCATGCTGGGTTTGTCCTGAGTGACCCACAGAGTCCAGGGCCCCTGGGTGCTTGTGGAACAGCAAAGCCACATTATCCAGAAGGCCTGAGAGAGAAACATTCATCTTCTGATAGCCAACAGAAACCGCCTTTCAGCAAGCATAGATGGAAGAAGAAATTTTGGTAATGGTTGTGAGGCACTCTGAAAGAAAGAGCTCTAAAGTTCACAGGCCTTGAGAAATAAAACAATTATATCTTGAAATGTTAGAATAGTTTCGATGTAATTTAGAGAATGCAAGAATAATGCAGAGAAACATCCAAATGTGAGGTGCTGCTAAAAGTGCCCTCTGAGGCAGAGTCTTAGCATTGGATAATCTATTTGGGAAGTAAGGTTGGAAACCTAAGACTCTGTAACGGGCTGCACTGTCCAGCTGTCCTATTCAGAACAAACCAGAAGCCATATTGCCTTGAAGATAGTAGCTGACTGTCTTCGGTTTGAGGGTTTTTTTTGTTTTTGTTTTTGTTTTTTTTTTAGAAACTGTCCCTAATTGATGAGAACTATTTTCAGTCTCTTCTCAGAGATGACTAATAACTACTCAATGATTTGTCAGTCATGGGGCTTTAAACTCAGGGCCTGGACACTGTCCCTGAGCTTTTTTGCTCAAGGCTAAGCACTCTACCACTTTGAGCCACTGCACCACTTCCAGTTTTCTGGTGGTTAAGTGGAAAGGAGTATCACAGACTTTCCTGCCCAGACTGGTTTCGAACCATGATCCTCAGATCTCAATCTCCTGACTAGCTAGGATTACAGGCATGAGCCACAGGCACCCAGCTGTAAAGGCCCTGTCTTCTATCTCAGTTGTGCCTGTAGGATTTTAATTTATTGAGGTGATTGAGGGACAACACAGAGAGGCAATGCCATTGATTTTTCTTATTTATTGTTTCTCAGGAGCAAGGGTCTACCATGCATGTTAGCCTTTTGTTGCTAGAACAAAGTACCCGAGACCATCAACTTAAAAAGAGGAAAAGTTTTGCTCGTGACTTTAAAGACTTCAGTCTGTGTTCAGTTGGGTATGTGTCAAGCCAGCACATCTTGGCTGCAGTATGTGGCACAGGGCATTCTCTCTCCACACCTGAAAGACCAAAAAAAAGAGGAAGGCCAGGGTTCCAGGACCCCCCTCAAGAGCATGCACAGCCGCCACTAGGCTACATCTGTTAAAGACTCCACCATTTCCCACTGGCACAAACTTTCCCACGCTTACCCAAACAAAGGCAATATAGGACCACATGGGGAGGCACCGGGCACAGGCAAATGCAGCATATTGACTGTGTTTTCTCTAGGAAAGTGAGGCAGGGAAACAGCTCAGGACTGGTGAGTTTGAATCACCCCTGCAGGCCTTGGAGCTTGGGGACTGACCCTAGGTTTTGGGACTGACCGTAGGTTCACTCGGGGTAGGGAAACTTTGGTGGGTTTGTCAATGAGGGAGGAGGTGCTTCAGAATGGGTCTCTTGATCTCCAGGGAGAGTCATTTGCCTGTGACTGATGGATGCCAAATGGGCAAGCACAGAAGCTGGGAGAACACAGAGCTCTGTTTGTCCCAGGTGATGGCCCTGCCCGTACTCTTAGCCCGTTGGATTTGGCTGAGGTCTTTTCTGGGACTAGATTGCAGTTCGATTTCTCCCCCTGCCCAGTTCTATTTGTTTTCCTCCTTTGCAGGGAGTGAGCCTGCGGGCACTTCCTGTATGCAAATCTACATCTGAGCATTTACTGGAGGAGAGCCTATCCTGCAACCATAGTCACTAAAGAAGTTAGCATGGCAGCTTATTTGGCTGTTGGTGATAGACTACCACAGACTAGGTGCCACTGGGGAGACTGTGAAGTTCAAGATCAAGGCGAAAAGATTGACTGTCATGCACAGCCATTTGGGCCAGGGTCCTTCCATGGTGGGAGGGGCGTGCGATGGCTCTGTGACCTGACCACCGCTCCAGAGGCTCTGCCTTCTGTCACCATGCTCTGGCGGTTAGATTACAGCACATGAACTTTGGGGAGATATAAACACACAGACCACAGAAAGATACTCCAAATAACGTAAAGGAGTGGGAAAGGGGGAGGTAAGGGTACTAATTACTACAGTGGAAAATAAACCTGGATGCTGGTGGCTCATACCTATAATTCTAGCTACTCAGGAGGCTGAAATCCGAGGACTGTGGCTCAAAGTCAGCCCAGGTTGAAAAGTCTGTGAGACTCGTATCTCCAACTGACCATCCAAAAGCCAGAAATGGAGCCGTGGCTCAAGTAAGAGACCTCCAGCCTTGAGTGAAAAGGCTAAGGGACATGCACCTGGGCCTGGAGTATGGCACAAAAGGAACAGAAAAGGGAAAGAGAGGAGGGGCAAGAAGAAGGGAGGGGAAGAGAAGAGAAAGGCAAGGCAGGGCAAAAGGTAAGGCAAAGCCCTCCACTGGGCCCATTTAACAGCTTCCCATTACTGCAACAAAATGCCTGAGATACTTATAAAGCAACAAGGTTATTCGAGCTCGCAACCTCAGACCGTTTGGTCCTGGTCAGCTGGCCCTTTGGTTGTGGAGTACACGGAGGGGTCAAACGTCATGGCAGAACCCCTGGTGGAGGAAGCTCCCACATCGTGGTGGCAGCAGGGCAGACTGGAAGAGGCCAGAGCTGGAGGGCACGCCCCCAGTGACCTGACTTCCTCCCACGAGGCTCCACTCCTAAGGGTTCCAACACCTCCCAGGAGTACCTCTAGCACTGCTTATTCAGAGATCACGTCTCCATAACACATGGGCCTTTGGGGCCATCTCAGAACCAGACCAGAGCCAAGCACTTTTGCAGTAGGGGGTGGGATTGGGCTTGGGGATAGCCTTCTCTTCTCCTGGATGTCTAAGTATCCAGGGGTGTGAAGGCCCCTCACACATCCACCAGCTGCCCTGTGGTCCTACCTTGGGCTCTCAGCCTAGAACATGGTCCTGATGTCCACTGGGGCCCTACAGTGTGAATTAAATTGTATCCCTCAACTAGTTTGTGGGCCTGGTCCTGGGGCCTGGCTGCAGCTGCTTTAGGAAATGGCATCTGTGCAGGGGACCCGCAGCCTCAGCTGTTACCCTTGCCAAGGCCCAGGTGTACAGCCCAGGCCCGCCCTTTCCCCTCTGCCAGCATGGCGCAAGACTTCCTTGCTTGCATTGAACGTGGAGCTCTCCTTCAGCCTCTCTGGCCTCATGTTGTCATCTGGAAGACGGGGTCATCATGGTCTCCACCTTTGGAGCTGCTTTGGTCTATGACGGAGGCGAGCCAGCTCCTCAGGGCTGAGATATCTGCACCCAGTGTCCCTGTGGAGAGAGGAGTGGAGGGCGGCACGGAGGTGGGGGTGGGCACAGGGGCCAGTCTGCTCAGCGTCCTGGTGATTATAAGAGGAAAAGGAGAGCACAGGGTGTCTCTCACGCAGAGGAAACGGTAGCACGCCCCGGGCAGATGCGCCGGCCGGGAGCTTATAACAGCAACACAGGGCATTCTGTCCGTACCCTTCAACGGCCTGTGTTTTGACTTAGCGGATGTTGTTTTGAAGACTAGCGAGAAGCTGAATAATTGATTTTGAAATATTTGGATTGTGGAACATGATAGGAAACAGTTCCGTTTTTCATGTCCCTGCCTTTCCCCCATCACAACCAGAAGCCCCCTGCAAGCCCCAGGAGACCCAGAAAGAAGAGGGGCCACTCCCTCGAGCGGCTCCCGGGGGGACAGGGAAGCCCAGCCCGCTCACTCGGGGAGAGAATGGATTCTAGGAAATGGATTTTTCCACCAGTGGCAAAATGGAGCTGGTGTGGTGATTTTCACAAGGATTATAGCAGCGTGCCTTGCCAAACTTCTGGTAAATGCCGATGGTCAGAAGTCACTTAACTAGGGTTGCTTAAATATTTGCAGGGAACTTGAAATGTTTTAAAACAATGTGAAGTCCTTGAACAAAATCACTTGTCAGCAAGTCTTTTTTTTTTTTTTAATTCATAGGTTTTGTTGTTCGGGGCCATTTTAGGTTGTTAGAAAAATGGAAAGTACAGAGAGTGCGCCATGTCCTCCTCCACCTCTAGACTCCTTTATGAACAACATCTTGTGTTGGTGGCTGCATTTGTTACCATTTGAGTCAAGCTTGTTACTTTATTATAACAGTTTGTATCAGGGCTTACTCTCTGTATAGTATCCTTTTGTGTTTTTGTGTTTGTTTGCTTGGCAGTACTGGGGTTTGAACTCAGATCCTTGCACTTTCCAGGCAGGTGCTCTGCTACATGAGCCATGCCCCTAGTCCTCGTGCGGCAGTCCATAGACTTGTATATATGTCTTGTGCTGTGTATCCTCTATTGTTGTCCCCTCTAGAATGCTGCCCTGAACATACTTGTGTTCCGCCTCATCACCCTTGTTCCTGTCCCCTCTGTTTTTCATGTCTTTGGGGACAAGCCAGCAATAGGAGGGTACACAATAAACGTAAAACAAAACCAGTCAGCACCTGTGAATGGCACTGGACGAGTACCAGGTAAAAATACCTTGGAATGCATTAATAGCTAAATTGTTTCCATTGACACCTACAGTTTGAAAATAACATTTATGCATGCATTTATTTATTTGTTATATAGTACTGGGTTTGAACTCAGGGCCTCATGTTTGCCAGGCGAGCTAGAGTCTGACCACTAGCCCTTTATTCATTCATTCATTCATTTTGTGCTGGTTATGTTTGAGAGAGGGTGTCTCTTCCTGCCCAGGTGTGGGATTTGCCTATTTTAGGGTTCCATTGTTGCTAGGATGTCAGACACAAGCAATCACACACAGCATCTTTCTGAGGAGATAGAGCCTCATGGTGGACTTTCCTGCCCAGGTTAACCTGAAACCTTGATCTACCCAATCACAGCCTCCCATATAACTAAGAATAACAGCTTAGGGATTAAGAAGGAGTCTTACAAACTTTTCTGCCTGGGCTGGCCTCGAACTGTGATTCTCCCCCATCTCAGCCTTCCTAGTAGCTGGTATTACAGGGATGAGCCACCAGCCCCTGGCTTAAACTTTTATTTCTTAAAAAATTTACATCTTGCAACTACATATTACTACATCTTACAAAGGATGTTGGTTTTTATTTTCTGATTCTTCTCTTCCTGAGGAGAGGAGAAAAGGAATTTTATCTCTTTATTATGGTGGCCATATTTTAGTAGTTTCCTTGGCTGTCCTGCTTTTCCTCTGTGCATGCGCGGTGATTCACTCAGTAAGGAGCACGCGTTTTCTTCTCAGAGCTCAGCTTGTCTTACGACTCTCCCACCCCATCTTGAGGGCAAACGTGTTCCTGCTCATTTGAGGTAAGTCCATCACTCCTGGGTTCAAGCCCAGCCTCTTTGGAAGCACCATTCAGGCTGCTCACCTTCCCCAAATCTTCTCCCACCTCCTGGGGCAGGTGTAACTTCTGGGCTTCTGTGGGAATGTCAGAATGGAGACTCTTATTTCCAATTAACCACCAAAAACCGGGCAGTGGACTGTGGCTCAAGAGGTAGAGCACAAACCTTGGACAAAAAAGCTGAGGAAAAGTACCCTGGGCCTGAGTTCAAGCCCCAGTTCAATCTCTCTGTCTCTGTCTCTCTGTCTCTCTGTCTCTCTGTCTCTCTGTCTCACTCTCTCTCTCTCTCTCTCTCTCTCTCTCTCTCTCTCTCTCTCTCTCTCTCTCTCTCTCTCTCTCACACACACACACACACACACACACACACAGAGGGAAGGGGAGGGACCCCTTGACAGTAGCACCCCGGAGACCATGGGCTGGCAGAGAGCAGAGAGCACAGTGGAGCATATGAGCGCGTCAGGTCGGGTCTTCCCTCAGCCCTGCAGACAGCACTTGGGGAACAGTAGGAGAGGCATCTTTCAAGCCAGCCCTCAGAGCTGGAGTCCTTATCTGAAGGGTTCTGCTCCTGCCCTCCTGTCTCCCCACCAAGGTAAGCACCGGGCAGCCTCGGTCACCAGCGGCCCACAATTCTTTACGACTTATGGACGCATAAACATTCACAGAAAAGAAAACCCTCGGGCGGCACCAGTGTCTCCGTGAGCTGGTTGCCAATATAAATTTTTATAGTCCATAGCCCATAGATTGGGCTCAGATTGAATGAGGAATGAGCGCCAAGATACAGCAGCAACCCAAAGGCTGATTCCCAAGTATGGCTGCCAGTTTCTGGCGTGAACAGCTGGGCGGTGACGGAAGCCCTGGGGAAGAGGCTGTGGCCAGAGATGGAGGAGGAGGAGGATTTGAGCTGGGTTTGGACTCTCAGTGCTCCAGCAACGGTACCCAGCAGGGCAGTGTGTTGTCCAGCAGGGCGGCGCACAAGCTCCCATGTTGGACATGGTGGAGTCTCTATCGTGCAGTTCTGGACAGGGCAAGAGTCTCACGGGCTTTGAACTGCTCTACCCAGTTCTCAGCCTCCTGAGTAGCTGCAGGTGCAGGTGTGACCATCCAGTGCCCGGCTAATTTACAGAAATTTGCAACCAACAGTGAAAAAGCATGTTTTAATAGAAAAAAACAACCCTATGAGATATAAGTTTGACAAAGATAAAGTTGGGAGAAGTAGGAAAGTGAGCAGAAAACATTTCCCTCTCCCCACACAGGGAGCGGAAGTGAAGACTCACAATGGTGGCTCTTATCTGACATCTTTATACTTTCTCAACGAAGGGAATGCTGTGGTCCTGATGTCTAAGACCCCTAATCACCAGCGACAGTGGGTTCCAAGCAATTACCCAGGACATGGGGATGTGGTTTAGGTTTACCCTACACACAAGTGCTTGCCACATGTCTGTCCGCTCATCTCCATGATCCTGTGGAAGACTGAAAGGTGTGCGCTTCAGGGTGGTAGAAGGGACTCATACTGACCTGGAAAAGAGTGACGAGTCTCCACCAGCCTTAGTCCTTCCTCTGCCTCCTGGGAAACTATGGTCCCCGCTCTGGAGAAGGGCTGCTCTGGGCTTCGTGAGATGCTGGCAGTATGGGGCTCAGAAGCATCAGCAGCTGAGACAGCTGGAGGTTACATATGTTGTCCAGCTGTGATTTGCTTTCTCCGGCTCATCAGAAGCTCCTCATCTTGACACAGTTCCGCTGGAGCTTGCCCAGTGGCCTGGTGTGTGTATGTCCATGTGTGTGCGCACATGCACGTGCACCGTGTGTGCAGTTTTGCACAGAGACCTGGCCATGGTTGATGGCTGGCTGGGGGGGGGCTGCCCAGCTTTGGATCTAAAGTGAGTCTATTGGTGAAGCGTTTTGCCCGGCAGCTTTAGGACATGTTCGAGGGAGCTGTTTCATATGTTTTATGGTAGGCTTTGGCCTAGCGTTATCATCTCTACCTTACCAATGTGGAAAATGCAGATAAGGAAAAGCCAAGATAGTAAATGAGTTGTCCAAGATTTTTCCAGCCAATGGTCTTTGAGCCAGGAGCAGCATCTGGGCCTTGTAAATGCCCCGACTAGGAAGGTGTTACCAATATCGTACTGTGTCTGGGCCTCCAGTTCCCCAGGCGGCCCTTTGCCCCTGGCTGAACCTCTAGCAGGGGGGCATGTGCTGAACCAGAGGCTGATGGAGCCCCAGACTTAGAAGGCCCTGGAGAGCCGCCCGGTCCAGCCTCCCTTTCTCACGGAGGCTGGGAAGACGAAGCCCTGTTCCCAGTGTCATCTGTCCACCTCGCGGTAGATTGATCCCAAAGATGTGGGACACTGTCCAAATTTTTTGCCTTCCCATAACAACCAGACAGAATAAACTCGAAGTTCCCCCATAAACTTTATTCACGGACGAGAACAGCGAGCAGAGAAAAATGATTCTTTTATTTTCCCATCTGGAAGAAGCATGGTCATTAGGATTTCTGGGCCTGCTTCCATTTTTCATAAAGAAACAATACGATATGATAGGGGACAATATGATAAATAATAATAGATGTTGTCGAGCTTCGCTTAGTCTGGGCTGGGGCTTTTAGCTTGGTGCAGCCCACTGCCTCCAATCCTTTCTGCCAGGCTCCATCCGTCCAAAAATGGTTTGAAACATTCTGGTGTGCAGTCTGGTTCCAAGACAACTAAGATAGGTCAGAGATAAAGGTATAAACCCAAATTTATTCTTCCATGAAACAAATCACGCTTTTATGAAAACCTTAATATAAACTCAGGGGGACACATCGGCCTTGCCACCGATGGGCTGTGTGACTTGGGGACGTGATTCTCCTCCTCTATGCTGAGCCCAGACAGCCCTGCCCTGCCTCCTCCAGACAGCCCTGCCCTGCCTCCTCCGACAGGCCGAGCCTCCTAGCAGGTGGGCCCCTGTGTGGAGGGGTCCCAGCGTCATCTGTGGGGTCATACATTGCTGGAGTTGGCCTAGGATTCTCAGCGCCTGTCAGGCGGAATCATTCTTGCTGCATGGATTCTCTCAGCCCAAGGAAGAAGTCTCTCAATTGTCAAACAACAGGAACCCAGATCCAGGGCTTGTCCTCTGAGATCCCTCTGCCAGGAAATACTGTCATTACCTGACCAGGATCTGCGGGCAAGAAGAGGCTCCGTGGCTCAAGAGAGTCCAGCAGCATGGAGGAGAGGCGGATGGAGGCTAGGGAGGCCAGGGATGTTAGGATCTCGAGGGGAGCAGAGTCAAGAGGAAATTTGTATAGATTGTGCACACAAGGGAGTCACACTGGGAAGACGTTGTTTAGGGCTTGGGGCAGGAATTCACCTACTCTGTGAATTCTTCTGGACCCGGTCCCCCTTGCTCGGTGCCTGTCTGGGGAAAGCACGACTATGTGTGGGAATGTGGGGACGTGGCCTCTAGCGTGGGGCTCCCGGTGTGAGGCTCCCGGAGAGACTGACAGACAGTAGCCGCAGCCTGCAGGCCGCACCGAGCCCGCAGCAGAGTGACGTCCTGTGGGCACGGTAATGAAACTGAACGCTTCCGCCAGCGGACACTTCTTCAAGGCAGGAGTGCTGTTGCTAGACTGACCGGCTGCCGGGGCCTGGGCAGTCCTGACTGGCTGTGGAGTGCGGGGCGCACAAGGGGGTGAGTACACACAGCCAGTGAGCACAGGGGCAGAGCCAGGGTGTCCGCCGTGTCCCGAGTGCACGTCACCACCTCCCCGCAGTGTCCCCACACAACAGGGACAGCGATGCCCAGGGAGTTCCCAGGGGGGTGAAGAAGGAGCAGCCGCATGGAGAGGAGGGAGACTGGTGTTCTGTCAAAACCTGCCAGACTGGCTCGGGCCTGCTTCCCATCTCGTTTAGGAGGTGGCTCTCCAGGCCCCTGTTTCATTCATATGGGGGAAACTGAGGCAGGGCAAAATATCCAGGGTCACAAATCCAAGGAGTGTCTGGAGAAGGAGCAGGTGCAGTGACACACACCTGTGATCCCAGCTAAGTGAGAGGTGAAGATAATGGCTTTCAATCCAAGGCAGGCCTGGACCAAAAGCAAGACCATACCTGAGAAATAGGGCTGGGGCATGGGTCAGGTGGTACAGAGCTTGCCTAGCAAACACAAGGGCCCTGAGTTGAAATCTCAGTACTGCCAAATAGAAGAACCCAGAGGAAGAGCTGATTCACCCTCCAGAGCTGCCCTGGAGGTACATGAGCTCTTCGGAGAAGGAAGGCCCCCCTTTCTCTCTCTCTCTCTCTCTCTCTCTCTCTCTCTCTCTCTCTCTCTCTCTCACACACACACACACACACACACACACCAAGCTCCTTGGCACACAGCATTTTTTCCACCACAACAATTTGCTTTCAGGATTCTTGTCTCCGAGGCAGGGGGACCCAGCACGATCGTTTTTCATGGCTCAGTTACCCAGCAATCTGCGACTACAGGACGGTGGGAAGCTTTCCTCTCCCTCTGTGGTCACGGAGAGCAAAACCCGGGCTCAGGTCTGAGCACCAGGCGTCGCGTTGCAGGCCCTCCGAGTAGAACCTGCAGCGGGCAGGGCCCCATCCCAGGGCAGCACGACACCCCGCACGCTCGCGGGTCTGCCCTGGAAGGGAAGCCCCTGGCAGCGTTCGTGGTTCATATTGTTTCCACCAGAAAGTTTTTCCTTAGTTAATTACAGATGTCAGCTTTTGAGGACAGCTGTGCTTGAATTGAAAGCCTGATGGTCCCAGCAGAGTCTTGTCATCCCCCCTCCCCCCCATGGTACTAAAACTCAGGTATTTGAACTCAGGACCTTGTAGCTGCTAAGCAGGCATTCTACCACTTGCCTCCAGTCTTTCACCTCCTGAATCTGCCACATTTTCCCCAGTAACATAGGCTAAGGCAGGAATCAAATGGTAGAGAGGGCCTGAGTTCAAATCCATTACTCACCCTTCCCCCTCCCAAAAGAAAACCTGGTGATCCGCAATCAGAGCAGAGCACTGTCCTCTGCGACTCAGCACTGGCACCAGAAAGGGGCTTCTGTCCCTTCTTGACCGCTCCCCTCCCCTGGGGCAGCTGTGAACATCTGGCTCACCAGCTTATCCCGAGCAAGAGCTTCCATAGGCCAAGCGCAGGCATCGCCCTGGTGTGTGAGGCAGCCTGGGCCTCAAGGGCTGGAGTTCACCCTCCCTCTCCCGGGCTGTGTGCGTCCGGCTCTCCTTGCTGCTCAGCTCCTGCCCCCCAGCCACCTGTAAGGCCCGACCCTCCCCTCTGTGAGGCATGGAGGCTCGGGGCAGAACCCCGCCCCAGCTCCGCCACACCCAAGGCCTCTGCTGCCCACACAGGCCTAGGCCCTGTTGTTCTCAGGGCTCAGGTAGGGCCCCAGGGAATATCAACCCAGTGGAGAAGATGCCTCCTGTTTGGCTGCACCTGGGCTGTCCCCTGGGGGGGGCTCCATACAATTTCAAGTCTTCTCATGAACCCCAGCTTTCCTCCTGGAAATAGGGACTTGTACCACAGCAGGGGGCTCATCCTTGTCCTCCTCAGTCCTGCCTGGGGCCTTGGCCTGGGTGGGCATTCTTTGCTGCTCAGGGAGGGTGACAGTGCCTCTCTTCTGCTCCAGCAGCTGCTGCGCCTGTGACTCTCTTTCTTTGGTGATTCTAAGGATAGTTCCTTCTTGAGGAAAGGCAGCTCCTGGGATCCCCGTTATTCCACCGGGGAACATTTTAGTTAGGAGCTGGTGACTGTGCTGAGCAGCTCGGCTCTCCAGATGGTGCTGGTTGAGGTTTGGAAGAGTAAATGGTTTGCCAAGTCTGACTCCTTCTCCCCTAGCCTTCCTCCTAAGAAATGGTACCAACCTCCTAACCACGATCAAGTGATGAACCCGCCACCATATCGGAGTCTTCATCCACCCTCGAGCCCCACTTCCAGCTCTTCAGTGGGATCGCTGTGCCGGGCAGGGAGAGGACAGCCCGGTTCCTGGGCTCACAGCTTTGCCATCAAGAGGAAGCAAGCTGTGAACATTACTCATCCAAGCCCCTTGTATAGCCAGCTTCTCATCAGTCACTACTGCAGCACATGCCCAAATCACCACTTAGAAAGGAGAGAGGTTGATGCTGACTTGCAGTTTATGCTCAGCTGGCTCTGTGTGTGGTGTTTGGGGCCTGTGTTGAGGCAGCACATCATGGCAAGAGCCTTAGAGCAAAGATGCAGAGGGCAATGACCTGAAAGCCTCCCACTAGACCCCGCCTCTTAAAGAGCCCACCGCCTCCTCATAGTGCCACACTGAGAGCTAGGCCTTTGCCACATGGGCCTCTGGAGCCACTTAAAATCCAAACCCAGCATCGTGTGTTGTGTATCTCTGCCCCAGGCACAGAGTGAGCTATGCAGGCCACCAGCATGCTTGGTGAGCCCTGGGATCCACTGGAAATCTCACCTGTCCTTGGGCTGTGGTAGGTCTGAAGGGACTTCTTCCCTGACTTCACAGGGGTGGGCCCGGTAGTCCTATGGGCTGTTCCAACCCTGGCATCCTCAAATGTGCATTTTTAAGGGGTCTGCGGAAGGCACCTCTGCCTGCTGCAAGGCAGCTTGTTTGGGGATGTCATTGGCCAAGGCAGGGCCTGCTGTTGGCAGTCAGAATCTGAGACCCAGCCATGGGTCTTTGTCAACATGTTGGTGGTATCCGTTTTTTTTTTGGTTTGGGGTGCTTTTTTTCTTTTTATTTCTTTGTCATGTCCAAGCAGCTCAGTACCCTCTCTCTGGGGGACACACCTTTCTCAGTAGAGGGCTGGGGGGGTCCTGAGCCCCCAGAAGGTGGCGGCCAACAGAGGACTAGCGCTGTTCAGGAAACTCCTAAGCAAACAAGTGAGTAGCTATTTCCTCCCAAGCAAGGGGTGGGGATGCTTTCTTAGTTAATTTCAAACAGCCCCTCTTTGTGGGCGCTGTGGGCTGAAGCTCAGAGGGCCCTTCACAGCCTCCCTTAGTATCCCAGGAGATGTTGAAAATGCCCCCCAGGGACTTCATCTCCAGGAAGGGAAAAATTGCCATGACTCTCTGGTCCCAGGGCTCAAGCCCCTTCCTCCCCTTCCTCAAAGGAAACTTCTTTGATTCGCGAAGCCTGCCCTACTGTGGGAGCCGCCCTACTGTGAGCAAGCCTGCCCTGTGCCATGCCTGCTACTGTCGATCAAGGAGGTCCAAACAGGAAGCGCTGTCTGTCTCACAGCCAGCTAGGGGAGAGTGAGCAGTGCGGATGGGGCCCGCCGGCTGTCTCCCTGCAGGGCCCTTGCCTAACACATCACTGCACCCCAATATCAAGTTCCGGAAGGGAAGGCCAGGCCAGTCCCTTCCTGCCTTTTAAAGGGACCTCTCTTCTTGTCCCCACCCCCTCCTTTAGTAAGTAGAACCATTAGTTTTTATTCATGGGACTAATGCTTTTCATTTAGGGCCAATTACAATAGGAAGGGAGATGCTTAAGGGGAACGGGGCGATGAAAGACCCCCATTAGGGAACAAGCTCCGAGCTGCTGTTTCCCATTTGTAATGCTGGTTCCACATGCGAGTCGTATTTAAGCCATAAACGGTGGCGCCCAGGGAGCCCTTGTAGATCGCCTTGAGAAACCCAATACTTTTATCAAATCGCCAGATGGCCCCGTATTAGAGCAACCATTTATTTAATTTATCCCCCCCCCCACCCCACCCTCGGCTGCTGAGCGTCCCAGGAGCTGGCTCTACCTAAACACCACGGACCTTCCAGTAGCTTCTCTGCTCCCACTTAAAATAATCATCCCGTAGGTTTTATTGGCGCCCCGGTGGCTGCTTGTAAACTCCTGTTCCTTTCTTGTCTCTCATTCTTCTTTCTATTTTCTCAGTTTTGACAATGGCTGGAGAAAATGAATATGTGCCTTGTGTCTTCCCAGCCTATGGGGACTGGCTTCGGCCCTTCGGAATTTGCAGTCATTGGGGTCCTGAAGGATTCCACGGGCCGCACCCGTTCCACAGACAAGAAAGCAGGTGTCACCAGGATCTCAGCCGGGGAAATTCTGCAGCTCGCAGATGAGGGAGACCCACCCGGGTCCTGCCTCTTCACAGGGCTGCAAATAATTTGGAGTTTACAGTGAAAAATCCTATTAGCATGATATGCTGTATATTTATACAGTACACACACACACACACACACACACACACACACACACACACACACTTTATGCCAGAGACTTGGCAGGACCTGTGATTACATAGAGGATCCCCAGATAATTGCAGGATGATTATGGTGTGGTGTCTGGGCTTCATGGAAAATTCTGGCATTTGTGGCTGCTTTTTCTTCCCTCTTAAGGTTTGTGAAAGTGAACTGGAGGACCACGTGGCTGGAGGCTGAGGGGGTGGGGGACATAAACAGGAAAACAAGAAGTGTAAACAGAAATCAGCTCAAGGCACAGACAGAAGAGATGGGCCATGAACAATTCCTAACTGGGGTAGGTGGGAAATGCAGAAGGAACTTAGGTCCACCCTACTCCCTTCCAACGTGGAGGTGGACTGACTTCTGGAGGGCAAGAGGCCCAGGGTGACGCTGTTCTGCTGAACAGCAGGGCACCCATGGGCCAGAGTTCATGTGCTGGGGTCAGGGCTGAGCCCAGGAATTTAAGGGCAGTAGTAGTGGTCTAGAAGCGAGATGGAGTCCAATAATAGAGCGTGTCCAGAGTGGTGGGAGGGCACCCATCATACCACCACACCTCCACTCTTTACAGTATTAGGATCAGTCTTATTTGAGAAATAAGAAGTTGAGTTCTGGAAGGACTCCTTCCCTAGGGAGTTCATGGGAGCTGCTTTCCATCATGGCTTCCCTGGTAGAAGAGGCAGAGATAACTCAGCTTAAGGTTGGGGGGGGCTTCCTGGAGGAGGTGAAGTTGGAACTCATTGTTGGCAGACAGGAGAAGGTATTCTGAGGCATTGGGGATGGAAGGGATGGAGTGGACAGAGGTTGGAGGCTGTATGTTTGGGGATCTGATCTGTTTGGTGAGACTGAGGGGTAGAATGTGGAGGGGAGCAGCACCGCCTGTCCCAAGCCTGGGCACAGGAGCTTCCATTTTACCTCCGAAGGCACGGGGGTGAGCGTGTATACACACAGGCACACAATATTGTGTGTCTTGTGACTCTGTTGGTGTATCACATCCGTGAGGCCAAAGGGGCTCAGGTAAAGCAGGAGCCCTTGAAGAACTCACTGAGGTTCCAGTCCCAGGAAACTGTGCTATGTCTCCTAGAGTAGGGGCCTGGGCAGAGGATGGGAGCCACTAACAGTCCCAAGAAGCCACAGTAACTGGAAGTGCCCTCAAACACAGACGGAAGACAATGGCGGGCCAAGAAACTCCAGCAAAATCACAGCATTGTTTCTCATGTCTCTGTGTTGGATCCACTTATGCTGAGGTGGGTGAGTGGCAGAGAAGGAAACATAGACAACCCAGAGGTTGTCTATGAAGAAGGAAACATAGACAGCCTTTCTCTTGTTTCATCTAAACAGATTTTTGATATACATTGCTTGGGATGCACTGAGCACTACTGCATCCATTCAATAAAATGCCTCTTTCGTGGTCTCATAAAGATGGTGCACAGCTTCCATCCATCTGGAGGGTGTGGCTGGGGCAGCAAGACTTGGAATAAGGCTGTGGGACTGTCATAGCTTCCATCTTTAAATCTCCTCCAGAAGCCAAGGAAGGTTTGATCACAGCCTATGGCACTTTTGGGAGGGAAGTGGTTGAACTGTGAGGAGGTCAGGCCTAGCAGAAGGAAGAAGTCAGGTGGTTGGCAGTGTGCACTGGGAGAAGATAACAGGATCCCAGCATCCTCTTCTCTCTCTCTTTGCTCCTGGGCAGATGTGAGGGGGGCAGCTTTACTCTTCCAGGAACTCCCTGCAAGGCCGTTCTACTTCACTACAGGCCTGGGAGCAACTGACTGGGGGCTGACACCTTTGAGTCTGTGAGCCAGGATTCTCCTTTTGCTCTTTGAAGTATCTTAGGTACTTGGTCGTCATTCTGAAGAGCTGAAAAACACAAGAATGTTACTTGGATTCATACTTCTGGAGAGGGGGCTGGGAAGCAGCAGCCCATGGGAATATGGCCACAGGCATTGGCTTTTGACAGAGACCCTTAGAGGACTGACTGCGGGGAGAGTAGCAAGGATCTGTCTATCCAACAGTTATTCCAGGCAGAGGACCAGCTAGTGCAGGGATGCCTTGTAGAGAGAGGGAAGGGAACAGGGGAGGGAGAAGGAGAGGGAGTCATCGATTTTGTTCATACTGTGATGGCGTTCTTCAGGTAGCAACCAGGGTTCACTATTTTCTAAGCAGATTTCCTCTGTCTTTCTGGCCAGCCCTGTTGAGAGAATGAGTATGTAAGTGGGTCAGTGAACACAGGCCCCTCCGTTCCATGTGTCCTCATGTCACAGAAAGGTCCAAGCAGTGCTCAGGGATAAAATGCTGAGCGGATGAGTCTAAGTTAGAAGGAAGCTAGTGTGTACCCTGAAACCAGAGCTGCCTCAGGAAAAGCAAAACTACCCACAATTCAGTTCCTTACTTAAACATCTAAAGGATCTACACGTCACCATCTTCCCCCCCATCTGTTCATTCCTGGGGCTCACAGAGGCAAATGCAAAACCTCAAATGATCATCCCAGCTACTCAGGAGGTAGAGATTGGAAGGATAAAGGGCAAGACTAGTCCAGGCAGAGTGAGTGAGACCTCCTCTCAACCAATAAGCAGGCAGGTTGGGTAGGCTGATGAGATTCCCTAGACCCAGTGCTCCTCTGTCCCTCTGTGTATACTCTGTGTCAGCTGAGCACAGCACAGGCAGAAGCTCCCAGGGCCCTGCCGGCTGGATTCTAGCCGGGTTTGACCGGTGAGAGGCTCTGGAAGGATGGGCAGGGGTGGGGGTGGGCATGCAGAAGCACAGGCCAGGCAGGGAAGCTCCTCCCCCCTCTCCCTCCCCATTCTGAAGAACCTGGGCCTCCTGCTGCCAATCATCACTGTCTCTGTCTGTCTGTCTGTCTGTCTGTCTGTCTGTCTGTCTGTCTGTCTGTCTGTCTGTCTGTCTGTCTGTCTGTCGGTGTCTCTCTCTCTCTCTCTCTCTCTCTCTCTCTCTCTCTCTCTCTCTCTCTCTCTCTCTCTCTCTCTCTCTCTCTCTCTCTCTCTCTGGCTGTTTCAGAACTGCCACAACTTTGGAGGACACCCCTGCATTTGGGTAAGGATTAGAGTCAGGAAGAATGAAGCCTTGGTGGGTCTCAAACTAAATGACAGTAAAAGAGCTCAGGAATATTTTATGTGTTTTTAAACTATCAGAATTAGAGACAGCATTCAAAAACACCAAACACCTCACCAAAAAGTAGGTAGGGGCTTCTTTTTTGACAAATAAGAAGCTCTGGACACTCCTGGGCCTGCCTTCCTGCCTAGCAACACACCAGAGCTGAGAAGCGGTTACTTTAGAGACAAGCCCGGCCCCCTTAGCCTGCCCCGGCCCCCTCAGCCCGCCCTGGCCCTCTCAGCCTGCCCTGGCCCCCTCAGCCTGCCCGGCCCCCTCAGCCTCCCCTGGCCTCCTCAGCCTGTCTTGGCCCCCTCAGCCTGCCCTAGCCCGTCAGCCTGTCTTGGCCCCCTCAGCCTGCCCTAGCCCGTCAGCCTGCCCCGGCCCCCTCAGCCTGCCCCAGCCCCCTCAGCCTGCCCCAGCCCGTCAGCCTGCCCCGGCCCCCTCAGCCTGCCCCGGCCTCCTCAGCCTGCCCCAGCCCCCTCAGCCTGCCCCGGCCTCCTCAGCCTGCCCGGCCCCCTCAGCCTGCCCTGGTCCCTGCGCTCCTCACTGCCTCCCACCTGTCCGCTTGGCTCCTGTTTCCTGCCTGGTGCCTGGACCCCTTGAGGCTCTCCCTCTGTGGCTTGGCCTGTGGACTTTCTCCATGCATTCCTGCCTCCTGGCCTCAGGATCCCTGTCTTCAAAGAAGACATGTCCTTCCAGAACCTTCCTTCTTCCACGGCAGGAGCCCTTCAGGAGGGCCGAGCCTCGTGGGCACCCCGCAATGTCATTTTGAGTCTGAGTTTGCCACCGAGGACGTGGAACGTGGCTGCTGTGAGAAACAGGAGCTCTCCTGGTTGGCCACAGGTGCCACACCAGAGTTCACTGTACAGGCAAAATCACCGAGGCCTCTGGGTGAGAGAAGAGCAGGGCGCGAGGAAGGGGCCCTGCGGCCTTCCCTGGCTGTGCTGGGCCAACTGAGGCTTGAACAACCACAGCAGAGACCCAGCTCCACAACAACTTTTCCAAGAGCGACCTTCAAGGCCCAGGGCAGTTTTAAGTGGCCCTGAGTCGGGGCTCTTGGCAGGATTCACAGCGCTAAAGCCTCCAGAGCCTGTGCCCAGCCCAGGAGCGGAGGCTCCCGGGCCTGTGCTGCTCAAGTGGCTGCTCAAGATGTCTCTGTGTGCCTCTGCTTCCTCAGCTCTAAATTGTAGGTGGTCTGAGGATCTGAGAATCACGGTTCAAAGCCAGCCCAGGCAGGAAAGTCTGTGAGACTCTCATTTCCAGGTAACCACCAAAAAGCTGGAAGTAGAGCTGCAGCTCAAGTAGTAGAGCATCAGCCTTGAACAAAGAAGCTAAGGGACAGCACCCGGGCCCTGAGATCAAGCCCCAGTATCAGCACACATACATGCACACATGCACACACACACATACATTCACAAATTCCACTATGGGCTTATACAGGTCCAGGTAAAACCTCAATGAATGATAGGACTTACAAATCATGCTACCAGGGTCAAGACTCAGTTGTGAACAGAAACATGGTAAACAAAGTGCTGTAGCTGAGACTTTCTTCACTTCCAAATCCAATTTATTTCTGACTTTGGAAGTTTGTTTGGATTCACGTTATAGAAAGTAAGTCTCTCTCTCTCTCTCTCTCTCTCTCTCTCTCTCTCTCTCTCTCTCTCTCTCTCTGCTTTTGTTTTTACTGAGTTTGAATTCAGGGCCTCATAATTGCTAAGCAGGTGCTCTTCCACTTGAGTTACACCTTCAGCCCAGGATTTCCCATTCACAAAAATAAATGGTTACAAATGGTTAACACTGTCAAACACCTAGCCTCACTGTCTCAGGGAGTCCTGGCTACATAGACAGGATCTAGGGAGGCTGGACACTACCAGTTTCACTGCATTTTGTTCAGATTTAGAAAAAAGAACAAGCCTGACTGGTGGCTCACACCTGCAGTCCTAGCTAAGTAGGAGGCTGAGATAGGAGGATCACAGTTCAAAGCCACTCCTAGGCAAGAAAGTCTGTGAGACTCCTCTCCAATTAACCACTCAAACTCTAGAAGGGGAGTTGTGGCTCAAGTGGTAAAGTACCAATCCTGTGAGTTCAAGGACCAGGACCAGAACACACACACACACACACACACACACACACACACACACACACACACACACACACACACACACACACAATTTGTTTTTAATTAATCACTGCTTTGGAGGCGGGAGGTAAGGTAGGAGGAACGCAGTTCCAAGCTGGCCCAGGCAAAAGTGCAAGACCCAATCTGACAAAAGGGATCTGAGAGCCAAAGGGCGAGGGTGCGGCTCCAGAGGGAGGGCCTGAGCGGGAACGCCAAGACTAACAAGTGTGTGACTGCGAGTGTGTCTGTTCCTAAAAGATGGAAAGCAGTGGAATGTGGAAGAGTCACAACAACGATGCTTGGCTCTGCTCAAGGGTCCCAGGATGGCCATGAGGAGTCTCTTCTCTGCGTCCAGAGCCGGGCAGGAAGCGTCCACCCCACGCCCTCCACAGGACAAGTGTTGAGAAGCACGTAGCCAAGGAGAGAATAAAAACTCACGACACCCAAACCAGGTGGCACCTTGGGGTCCTGGCCCCACGCTGGTCCTTTCCATTGCCGTAGCCTCAGCTCAAAGACAGACAGCCGGAATTGATGCCCCATCAGCAGACAGCTCTGCACGGAGAGACATCCTGCAGGCCTGGCTGGGGGAGGCGGGGAGAGGGCTGGGAGCAGCGGGGAGAGGAGGGGTGTCCCCACCCCAGCCACCCCAAGGGCTTGTCCTGGTGCTCCCCTGCACAGCAGCCCTCATGCCTTTCGGGGTGGGGGGATAGAGGGGGCAGTTCGGGAGGGAGAAGAGAATAACAACCAAAGTCACTTGTGCGGAAAAACCAGGACACGACCAATTCCCAGAGGCCATATTTTATGTGCACCGTTTCCTTCAAGTCTGTGGCCTGGGCAGCAAGGAGTAATATATTAGCTCCGTTGGTTTAACTGGACAGCAGCATGAGCTTGTAATAAGGATGTGGTAATACACCGCGAGGATCTGTAGGCCCATAAAACTTGACCTTATAAATCTCCAAGTGCATCCATCCCGTGCGCCGGGTGCTCCCCGTGGGGGCCGCCCCTCCCCGCCACACAGCCCCTCATCCCCAGCCATGTTCTTCCCTTAAAACTCCCCGAGACAGACGAACTAATCAGGGCACGCTAGAAGCTTCTCCCCCGCCCCCCCGCCTTAAACACAGGAATGCTGCATCAAAACACTTAAGATCCAAACTGGCTTCTGGGATCAGGGAATAGGGCCCTGAGGGGTTCAGTGAGCTCATTAACCATTAGAATAGAACATCTCCTGGGCCACTTACCTCCCCGCCACCCCAGCCCTTTGGGGGGAATGCCACTGTATAGTCTCATTATGATTATTATTGTTATTTGTGGTGCTGGGGATGGAATCCAGGCCTTGTGCATTCAAGGCAAGTGTCCTGTCACATGCCCAGCCCCACGATTCTCTTCGTCTATAATTAGGGATTAGCAAACTTTTACTAAAAAATGGCCAGACAGTATTTCAGGCTTCTTGGATCATGAGATTATGATCAGTTCCGTCAACTCTGCTGTTGGAGGGTTACAAACAAGTGTAGACAACACCCAAAGTAAGAAGTGTGGCTATGCCAATAAAAATCGATTTACAAACACAGGTGAGCCACAGGTGGCCCTTGGTTGGAGTGTGCCAGCGCCTGCTCTAAATGGTGCCTGCCCATCCCTGGGCATCTTTACACCCAAACCAGCTGCAGGTCAGTGCCTGGTACACCCGTTCCCCTCCCCCACACGGGCACCCAGAGCCCCACACACCCTTTCCATTTGATTCTGAGAGAAGTGTCATTTTCCTTCCCCATTCCACAGATGAGAAAACAGGGATCCACAGGGCCTATAAACCAATTCCCTGCGCTCACAGAACTAGCAACAGGCAGAGGGAGAATGTGAACTGGCAGATCTGGGCTCCAGAGCCCACAGAAGAGAGGAAGTGGCACTTCCCAGAGCTTTCACACCTAATATTGTTTCTGTGGATGTTGCCTGGGACCTGGCTCAGAGCTGTGAGGCCTTGGGCAAGTAACTAAACCTCTCTGACCCTTCTCTGCTGAAGAATCCAGGAAGAACCTTCCAGTAGGATCGTCACCAAGATTACATACAACATGTGGGAAACGTCTTGGGAGGGTGAAACGCTGAGTAAATGTTAGTTTATCTAATTTTCCCGAAAGAGACCAGGCGCAAAGACTTGCAGACCTCTTTTGGAATTAAAAGGCTCTATGCCGGCATCTCTCCGCCAGTCCCCATTCTCGGCACGAGCCTGCCACAGGTGGAACCCAATATGAATTTGATTAAAACCCTCCAACCCTTAGCTGACAGTGGCTCTGAGTTTGGCTGGCCCCAAAGGGAAGGACTTTGAACCCGTTGGAATAGACAGGCTGGTGCAGGGCAGCTCCCTGGCGGCCCTTTGCGGGGAAGGCTCCACAGCATGGGGTTCTGTTTAGGGGAGCCGGTTCCCTGTCTGGGCAGATGGCCTGCAGGAACAGAGACTCGCCGATCTGGTTTCAACTAATTCTATTAAATGAAAAGCTCTGTAGAGCAGATTCCTTCGCAAGCCTCTGTCCACATGGCGATTTAATCGAGTAAATTAAAACATGGTTGCTCTCTGTCCACATTGCGGCTTTCTGAGCGGCCTTGGAGGGAACTTGGAGAGAGCAGGAGTCTGGATTTGTGAGGGCTTTGGCCCAATGGGTGTGCTGGGAGCCCTGGAGACAGACAGGAGGGCTCAGAAAGGGTGGGGGGGCAGGCCCAAAGAGGGTATTGGCAAGTTGAGGGGTCAGGATGGCAGAGCTCAGAGGAGAAACTGAGGGCCAGGAGGAGAGGAAATGACTTGCTTAAGGCTGCCCAGGGACAGAGTGCTAACAGAGGTGAAGGCCAGCAGCCGAGGAGACGTGAGAGTCAGCGAGGGGAGGCTGAGCAGCTCAGTCTGTGGTGAAAGCTCCTGGGACTCACGGGGGTCCCCATGACTTCGTCATGCCCGGGGAAGGTGGGCTTTGTTTGATACATTATTTGTTTTATACATTATACCTTTTTGTGCTGGTCCTGGGGCTCTAACTCAGGGCCTGGGCGCAGTCCCTGGGCTTCGGGGCTCAAAGCCAGCCCTCCACCACTTGAGCTGCAGCTCCACTCTTAGCTTTTTTGGTAGTTAATTGGAGATGAAGGTCTTAGGGACTTTCCTGGCCAGTGATCTTCATTTCTCAGCCTCCTGAGTAGCTAGGGATCCTGGTGGCCAGCTTCTCCCTTTTGTAATCAGCAAGAAGCCTGACTTCCTCCTCTGCTGCTCCTCCCTGATGGCCCTGCCTCTGTGGAGGTGGTTTGGGGGAGCTGGTCTCCCCTGTTCATCCACAGACACGGTGTGGTGGCGTTTCATCAAGGCCAGGAACCGTCTACGGTTGAAATCTCAGCATTTACAGAGCTGGTGAACCCCAAGTCCTGCCCTCATGGATCCTCCCCTCCCCATGGTGATGTCAAGCCCCTCAGCCTTGGCACAGCAGGCCACGTTGGCTGGGGAGCTCAGCTCCACATCTGTCATCTGGACTAGGTGTCCGCTGCAGGGACCGAGCAGCATGACGTGACTCAAGGCTCGGGATTGGCCGTATGATGGGACTCAAGGCTCGGGACCGGCGGTGGAGGGGAGGGGGAGGTGGGTTCTAGACAAAACTGAAGGCAGAGATTCGGGACTCATTGCCTTGTCCTTCATCAGAGCCCCAGTCCCACGGGTGCTGTGGGGTTGGCTGGCTAGCCAGGCTGCTTAGGAGGGCTTAGCCAGACTAGGCACAGCCCACTGGGCCAGTGCAGCGTCTTCTTGCCTCTCCTCCTTCTGGTTTCTCTGGGCTTAAGGGTCAGCAGGGGCTTGGGGACCTCAGGAGGAAGGAGAAGCCGGCCCTTCCAAAAGGCCCTGCGAAATGGCTGCCGCGCTCCCTCCTTTGTGGGTTCACAGAGGAGGACTGGTTGATGACCCCCTTCTACCATCACACCCCAAAGGCTGCCTTGATTACAGGGCGGGGTCATCCGGCCAGCCCCAAGTCTGGTCTGCAGCCTTTCACCACTGTCCCTTAGGGGTGTGTGTGTGTGTGTGTGTGTGTGTGTGTGTGTGTGTGTGTGTGTGTGTGTGTGTGTGTGTGTGTGTGTGTGTGTGTGTGTGTGTGTGTGTGTCAGTCTTGGGTTTGAACTCAGGGCCTAGGGACTGTGCTATCCCATTAGCTTTTATGCTTTTATGCTCAAGACTAGCATTCTACTACTTGAGCCACAGCTCTACCTCTGGCTTTTTGGTAATTCATTGGAGATAAAAGTCGCATGGACTTCACTGCCCAGGCAGACTTAACACTGCAATCCTCAGATCTTATCCTCCTGAGTAGCTAGGATCCCAGGCGGGAGCCACCGATGTCCAGTGTCCATTAGTCTTTTAACTGTAGCAGGGACTTTTCATACTTTCAAGTGTAATGGAATCAGGCTGCCGTGTGTGTGTGTGTGTGTGTGTGTGTGTGTGTGTGTGTGTCTGTGTCTGTGTCTGTGTCTGTGTCTGTGTGTCTGTGTGTCTGTGTGTCTTTATGTCTGTGTGTTCATGGAGGGGCTTCAGTGTGTGTGGATGTGGTAGCCTGGGGAAGAGCTGGCCCTGAGAAGTCCTGCGGGCAGAGGGGATGAGGTGTGCTAGTGTTGGGGTAGCTGATGGCATAGGAGAGTTCATAATGCTGTGAGCCCTAAGCCTGGCCTCCAGAGCATCAAGCCTGGGGAAAACCTGCCTCCACCTAGATCATGGAGATGTAGGGGAAAGCAGGTATGTATCAGGCATGAAGCTCATCCTCAAAGAGCCCTGGGAAATTACAGGTGAGGGCCTGAGCGTCCGTCTAGGGGAGCCCTTCACTGGGACATAACTACACTCTGGACAGTTACCAACACACTCACCAAGTAGGTGCCTTGAGCAGCAGCCACACAGGTGCGGATTCCAGCCAGAAAAGCACCAGCTCAAGTCCTGGTGGGGTGCTTGTTACTGTGGGGCCGGGAGTAAGTTCCTTGACTTGTCTGCATATCTTTCAGTAACCTACCTATAACACAGTACTCTGAAGAGTGCTAAAGCTGGCATTAGAGCCAGACGCCAGTGGCTCATGCCTGTAATCCTAGCTAGTCAGGAAGCTGAGATCTGAGGATCCCAGTTCAAAGCCAGAAAACACCATGAGACTCTTATCTCCAATTAACTACTAGAAAACTGGAAGCGGTGCTGTGGCTCCAAGGAGTGGAGTGCTAGCCTTGAGCAAAAAGAGCTCAGGGACAGCTCCCAGGTCCTGAGTTCAAGACCCACAAGCAACAACAACAACAAAACCGGTATTAGAAAGTGGAGTAAAGACTTCTCACCCTGTGAGGCCTGGGCTGGCTTCGGCTGTCTGGGACAATGTTTGGCTCACCCGCTCTTCCATTGTATACATTAAGGACACAGTGTCACTTGACAGGCACATTTGTCCTTTGTTGCTGGAAGTCCTTGATTCAAATCTCAGTGGGACCAATGCCAAGAGGAGGTGCCCTTGGCTTCCTCGTGATAATGTTCCACACTGTGGATGCCATCAGATCCCAGGCTCCCCGATTTCTCTGGACCGACAGCTGGTGGGATTCCGGCCACTTCCAGGCCCCCAGGATTGGGGAACTGGGGAGCTGAGGCCTTCAAGGCCACCCTTCAGCTGGCTGGCTGCGAGGAGAGCCCATGTATGAAAAGATAGGCCAGTTGTCCTTGCCCGGGGAGGGGGATGGGGGGGTGGCCTTCCTTCCTCTTCCTCTGCTCAGCAGCTGTCTCCCTTGGAACTGAGGCACCACAGCACGGATTCTGAAGTCCGTCACTTGCGGGGTGTCACTGAGCGCTGACAGGGAGCCATGCAAGTGTAAATGGAGTCAAGATTGTGTTCTGCAAAGGTCTCGACTGTGCAGCCGCTTCTCCCCGAACCCCTTACCACCCATGACCCATGTCCGAAGTCGCTTCTAATTGGCTCAGTCCTGACCCAGCCTTCCCAAGCTGTCCAGGCTGGCTTCTGTCACTGTGGAAAGCTGATGGATGCTTTCCAAGACCCGCCCCCTTGCCCCCACTTGCTTCGGGACCCCCACTTCCCCAACCCCAGCTTTGTCCCTGAACGAAAGAAACTGGCAGAAGCTGATTTTAGAAGCCAGCAGCCCAGTGATCCAGCTCTGGTAACTTTCAACTTTTCCTTTGCGCTGGAAAAACTTTTCCTTCTGTCTAATTTCAAGCACGAAATTTTCTCCACATACTTGGGGAGACTCGTGTTTGATCCGTTTTTAATTAACTCATTTTGAAGCTTTCATACTTGGCCTCGAAATATTTTATTGGCATTTCATTAGCACTGTTTTCCTTGGGAAGGCGCGGGAGCTGGGCAGGAGAGTCACCCAGCAACATGGCTTGGCATTTGGACCCGCTTTTGTTCCTTTCTCCCCACCAGGCCTCTCTGGGGCTCTTGCATTTACTGTTAAAATATTACAGAGGCCCCACACCCGAATGGCCATAATCCCTGGTGCTAGACTGTCTCTAATTGATTTAATTATTCATAATTGCTCAGCTGGGTTTACGCATACTTGTGTGTGATTATGGCAGGCAGGCGGGGCCGTGGTGAGCAGGCTGTCCCTGGCTGATGAGCAGGAGGATCGTGGAGACGCTGGGCCTCGTGAACATTTTGGAGGGCAAGCGTGGAAAGTGATGTGTGAGTCCCTTAGGGAGGTGGTTCTAACAGGGTACCCCGACAATATTGCCAATCACTTTCACAAAAACAAAGGACAGATGGAATCCTTGGGGTGGGAAAGGCAGAGGAGAGATGTCTGGGAAAGTGGAATAGCAGACTAGGGGTGTGTGTGTGTGTGTGTGTGTGTGTGTGTGTGTGTGTGTGTGTGTGTGTGTGTGTGTGTGTGTGTGTGTGTGTGTGTGTGTGTGTGTACAGAAGCAGGGATCCTCCACACCGCCCATACCTGAAGAGCCTCGGCTCCAGTCGCCTGCCGGGCGGGGATGCTCAGGGATGCCAACGTGTGTGGGGAGGCCAAGGATGCAGAAGCAGATTCCAGCACCACCAGACGAGATGTCATCAGCGAAGGGTCTCTAATTGTCCCCATACGAGTCCTCCTAATTAATTCAAGACGAGTAAACGATCGGAGGCCTCCAGTGCTTCGTGGGGCGGCTTCCTGGTGACTAATATCGGAGGCAATAAAAGGAGTGGGAACATTCTTGCCTCTTAATGCTCCCCAGTTGTCCCAGCCTCTTCCCAGCTCGAAGCTGCCCTGGCTGCTCCCGTTGATCTCAGACAACAGCGTGGATGCCATGCGTGGGCCATTCCCGCCGCGGGCAAAGCGCTTCTGCCTACCTTCCTGTGTCTGAGTCAGAAAAGGCTGTGGGATCTGGCAGGACAGAGAGGGAAACTGAGGCTATAAAAGGTAAAGTGAGGGTGGAGGCCTGCCATGGGGTGAGAAATAAGGGCCATACTAGACTCTCCTGCTGCTCCTCCAAGAAGTTTGCCAACAACCCAGAATATTCCAGCCTGTGGGTGTGTTCTAGGGATGTATTCTGGCCTCAGAAGCAGGTAGACCCCATGGAGGCTGGAGGAGGAGGAAGGGGAGAGGAAGAGGAGGAGAAGGAGGAGGAAGAAGAAGAGGAGAAAGAGGAGGAAAAAAAGAGAAAGAGGAAAGGAGAAAAAGGATTCAGAGGAGGAGGAGGAAGAAGAAAAGGAGGAAGAGGAGGAGGAAGAAAAGGTGGAAGAGGAGGAGAAAGAAAAGGAAGAGAAAGAGGAGGAAAAGGAGAAGGAGGAGGAAGAAGAGCAGGAGATGGAAGAAAGAGATGGAAGAGGAAAAGGAGGAGGAAGAGGAAGAAGAGGAAGAAGAAGAAAAGGAGAAAGGGGAGAAAAAAGAGGAGGAAGAAAAGAAGAGGAGAAAGAGGAGGAGGACAGGTTGGGGGCAGAGTCCAGGTTACTGTCTAGTTTTACTGTTTCACCCCAGTCCCCAGTGACCCCATAAGGCAAACATTTTCCTAAGTCAGAGCTCAATAAATTTTGTGGAGTGAGCAAATGAACCCCTAGGTTATGTTAGGAGAAACGGAGGCTGAAGAAACTAAGCTCATCCTCCCAGGGCTACAGCTCCATCCACTCTTCCACTCCAGGAGGATCTGGGCCCCACAGTTCAACCGAAAGCAATCCTAAAATAGTCCTCAGGCCAGGAGTGGATGTCAGCTGTAATCCACCCTCGGGTGCCTCCGTGGGTCTTTCCTAACAAAATCACAGAGCCGTGTTTATGTTCTAGCTAACTGCTGGGTTTGAAGGACATGGGGAAGGCCAGGCAGGCAGCCTGGGCCTGTGCACACAGAGATGTATTCTCAGAAGGATGTAATTACAAGTTTTTATGCACACTGATTTGGAACTGGAGAATCACAGGATGGCGCTGGAGGCAAAAAAAAAAAAAAAGAAAGAAAAAAAAGAAAGAAAGAGAAAAGGGAAAGAAAAGAAAAAGAAAAAAGAGAAAAGAGAGAGAGAAAAGAAGAGAAAGGGGGGAAGGCTTAAAGACTCCTGACAATGAGCAATTCTTCATGGAACAAAACTATTACAATGGCCCGCCTTTGATCTTACCGGCTCCTGTTGCCAATTGTATTTTGTCACCATTGCTGTCACCCGGGCGGGAGCACTTTTGAATTAAGCAGTCTACAGCAATTTAGTCTGCACCGGCTTTGAAGTGCCAACATCAGTCAGGCCAGGACTAACTTTTTTCATTAAAATTTTTTCAACTTCTCTAAGGGGGCTTTTTGCCTTTTTTTTTTTTTAAGCCTGCCAGGGTATTTAGATAAGTTGAGCCTCCAACCCTCGGCCCCGAGACATCAAAAGGCGTTCAGCCCAGTAATGCTGGAGGCAGCCATCATTAAGCCCCTAATGGAGTGCTTCGTTAGGGTGGCTTCAAAGGCCCTCGTTTACAGACTCGGAGATTGACTAATTTACACATTGTGGGAAAATTGCTACCAGCTCTGCCTCGGCCCCGCGGGGGACAGACGCCCTCTCTCTCTGAGAGGCAGGAACTGCACGCCGACCCTCTAATTGAAGGATGGCCTTTTCAAGCCCAAACCCCAGGCGCTGCCCTAAAATGTTGGGGTCACTGCACGCCAGGGACCCCGCCCCGCCCCCTCCCCCACCCCAGCCAGCCTCCAGAGACCCAGCATGAGAGGACAGGTCCGGAGATGGAGACTCCGGCACACGGCGCGGTGTTAGTCCCAGCTCCGACCCTACAGTGGGGCGTGCAAGTGACGTGCACGGCCTGTCAGAGCCACAGACTCCTTCACTCTCTTCTTCACTCCTTGGGGCGGCGCCCAAGAACTAGATGCTGGGCGGGGCGGGGAGTGTCTGTTTTTTTCCCTTAAGGTCCAAACCCAGAGCACCCAAAAATCTGGAGGCCCGCTCCCAAGAGACCCTGCGGGGATTGTTGATTTATCAGCACCCCAGGCCCGCAGTGGGAAGCAGGTGGGTGAGGGTGTTGACTTCGTCCTTTGTCGCGGAAGCCATGCAATGCAGGCCCCGTAGAATGGATTGTGCTGTCCTGGGGACCTGCCCACTAGGCAGGAAATGGACCTGTGAGGAAGGCATAGAGCTGGGCCTGGAGGTGGCCGTCCCAGGCCTTATCTGCCCCCCCATACACACACACACACTCACCACCCTGCCTGCCCTCTCTGGGCCGCAGAATCCTCCTGCACCCATCCAAGAGGGGAAGGGCAGCATCTGTTGCTTCCCTCAAGGGCTCCAACCAGGTGACTCTGGCCCAGGAAGTCCTCACCTCTGAGGCCAATCTCCCAGGCCCTGGCCTCACAGCAGACAGGATCTGTGGTTGCCCGGTCAACATCTTTATTTTCCAGGGTCATGCGGGGCCTTGAGCTCACCCCTGTGTCTGGACATCCTGCTGGGGCATCCTGTGCTCTGTGAGGGGATCGGTTGTTAGGAACCTGTTGTTGGGCAGTCCCGGGGCTTGAACTCAGGGCTTAGGGCCCTGTTTTTTAGTTTTTTGTTTTTTAATCTCAAGGCTGGTGCTCTACCATTTGAGCCACACTGCCCAGGCTGGCTTCTACCCACCCTGGAGATCCTTAGCTCTCTGCATCCTGAGTAGCTAGGACTACAGGTATGAGCCACTGGCGCCATATTTTTAAGCTGAGTTGCTGAGCAAGGGAAGGTACGTGATTTCCACACAGCAAATCTGTGGCTCCCACAACCCCAGCACCCCAAGCCCTCTCCCACACCATAGAGGAAGCTCAGGGTGCCCCACTCCTGGAGACCCCATCCCAAGGCTGGAGAAGAGGGTTCTGGTACAGCCCATCCCCCTCCACTTTCTATTTGCTGCATCTTCCTAATTACAGAAAGAAAAAAAATTCTATAGTCACTTCCTCTACTCAACCTTTCACTTAAAAAAAAATTCAGCTCCCCCCCCAAGTTCCCAGCTTCTCCCAGGGAAGCCCGGCCCAGGGCAAGCCTCGCTCCAACCACTTAGCAAACCGCAAATTTCAGAGGCCTCGTCACATCTGCATTTTATCAGCTTTTTCCGGATAGAATTACCCGGAGCAATTGTCTGCAGATCGGCCGACAGCTGAGACGTTCAAGCGCTGAATTACGGAGAAAGGGCCGGAGATAAAACCCAGCACACGTACCCCATCAAAGTAATGAAAGCCGCCTGCCGCCAGGCTGCCCTGCTGCCTCCTTCCGAGCCCCCAGCGGCCCCGCAGGAAGGCTGATTAACCCTTGCAAGGTGGGGGGAAGAAGAGCAGGGGTCATTCAATACCCAGGCTAATCACTGCCCCAAAGACTGGAGGGGGCGGGCGGTGCGGGAAGGGGGCCGGAAGGAACAGAGTACAGAGGTCCACTCTGACCTCAGGAGAGGCCCCAGTGCATTTCCTGTAGCAGGACTTGGGGGGAGGACTATAGCTACCCGCATTCAAGAGCATTCAAGAGGGAGAGAGACTGACTCCCCAGAGGGCAAATGATAAAGAACTTGGTGCTCGGGAGATGCTGAGAACTACAGACAGAGAGCGGTTTTTCTCTACAGGCCTTGTCTTACTGTGACTAGCAGGTTGGCTTTGCCAGTATTTACTGAGCACCTACTAAGGACAGGACATTTCCCTTCCCCTTGTTTCCAGTCCAGCCAGAAGCTCCCCTCTTTCTAGTGAGGGGGAGCACTGTCCCCTCTCCTTCACATGACCAAGATCACTTGACATAGGACACACGTGTGTGTCCTGCCCTGCCAGGCACCTACGTGTCAGTTTTCAGGGCATCCCTACCTTGCCACCTGGGAGTGGAGTGTCAGGGACGTGGTTGTACCCAGGCCTGAGCCGCTCCACCCACCTAGCATCACCTGGCGGCTCTCATCCGCTCTGCAGCTGCGATTTCCTCTGGTGGAGCTCTCCTTTGAAATGGGCTGGAGGTAGCGTGCCTGTTAACCAGACCCCCTGCACACACACACACACACACACACACACACACACACACACACACACACACACACACACACACACACACACACACACACACACACACACACACACACACACACACACCATGGTCTGGGGCAGTTTTCTCCATCAACCCTCTTTGCCCTCTTCCTGGAGAAGGGTTCTTGGCACATTTAGCACACACCACGTTTAAAGGGTCATTTCTGACTGCAAAGAGCCACTGAGTGCCCTCTGGCTGCTGCCTTCGCTGCTGCTGCACTTGGTCCACGGGAATCCTTATTTTAGCCACAGCCAAACACATGGGTTTTTCCCCCCATCTCTCTTGAGGGTTTGGGGGTGCTTTAGGGCAGGCACGGAGCTACCATTCACACCTTCTTTAATTAGCTTTATTGCTTCAATGTTTGTGTCTAGGCAGGAAGCCATCTGGAGCCCTGCTTCAGGGAGAGATGTTCCTTTTGTTTGTTTGTTTTGTGTCAGTACTTGGGCTTGAACTCTGGGCCTCTGCAGCTGTCTCTTGGCTTTTTGGCTCAAGGCTAGAGCTCTATCACTAGAACCACAGCTCCACTTCCTGCCCCACCTTTCTTTTTTCTTTTTTAATTTATTTTATTTATTTATTTTAGTGGTTACTTGAGGATAAGAGTCTCACCAACTTTTCTTCTGGACCTGGCTCCAAACCACGGTCCTCAGATCTCAGCCTTCCGAGTAGCTGGGATGACAGGCGCGAGCCACCAGCGCCCAGCGAGATGGTCCATTCTCACAGAGGGAAGGCATTGGTCTGAATGGGTCCTCAGCTTGCTGGGGAGCACTGTCCTGCACCCTGAGTTCTCGGTCCACACCCTGGGAAAGGGAGAATGGTCCCAAGTCTGCCTGCTAGCTCACTCCCTTCCCATGTTCATGCCCCCCAGCTGCTATTTGGACAGTCTCTCCTTTACACTGGCCCTCAGTGAGCGCAGGTGAGGAGGCTGCCGTGATGGGAAAGTTCTGCAGAGACATCAGGGGCGCGTGCTGTCAGCTCGGGCACCGTGTTGGTGGGGCACCGAGGAGGGAGCGTCCCGTTCGTGGGCTGTGTTTGGTATACGTCTCCCACGGGGGTCTGACTGGGCCCTGCTCCAGGGTTCCGGCCCTGTGCTGGCTTCAGGGGGTCCTTGTCCAGGCCAGAGGCCCTGTGGTAGCCCATCGGATCGGATCGGATGGTGTCTTCTCCACTGAGATCCAGCACCTTTGCTCACCGGCCTGTGCATCTGTTAAAGAAACCCAAGGACTGTGAGTTGGAGTCTGCCTGGGGCACAGGCGGAATCTGTGTCTCCCATCCCTGATCCTCACCTCGCGCTCTCTCCAGCAGTGCTATGGCTCAAGTGGTAGAGCGCTAGCCTTGAGCTGAAGAGCTGAGGGACAGCGCCCAGGCCCACAGTCCAAGCCCCACGAGTGACCAAAAAAAAAAAAAAAGAAGCAGCACAGAACCACAATGGGATCATGTTACAGAGGGAGAAACTCAGGCCCAGCTAGGAGAAAGCCTTTGCCCTGCCCTTCCTTCAGTTCCTGTTGCGCTCACAGAGGATCAAGGCTGTGTGTGTAAAAGGTTTCAAGGCTCATGTTTAAAAATTTGCCCTTTAATTTCATTTAGAAACCCCATAGGTTCAGGCACCAGTGGCTCACGCCTATAAACCTAGCTACTCAAGAAGCTGAGATCTGAGGATCTTGGTTCAAAGCCAGCCCAGACAGACAGAATACACTCTTATCTCCAATTAACCAGTAAAAATAAAAGCTGGAAGTGGAGGTTTGGCTCAAATACAGAGCACCAAGTTTAATTGAGAAGGCCAAGGAAGAGCATAAGGCCCTGAGTCCAAGCCCCAGTAGAGGACACAAAACAAAGAAACAAATGGATGCCCTGCTGGTGCCCACTCATACCCACCGGGTTGGCAGTAATTAAAGGGGGGGGGAGATACAGAGCAATAGGAACTCGAGTGTGCTTTTTGGTGAGACAGTTGAGCGTTAGGAACAGGCACTAGAGAAAGCACTAGATTTCTCAGAATGTGAGCTGTGGGGTTTCCATCTGGCTCTGCGTTCCATCTAAGGAAAGCAAATGTCCACAGTAAACACAAAAGAAAAACCAACCACCTGTCCTCAAACCCACACAGCAGCACCACTCCTGCTTTCCAAGAACACAAACCCAATGTCCAACAACCACTGTGTACCTTGAACCTCTCCACTCAATGGAATAGTATTCAGACCCCAAAATCATAAAATCTTCTACGTACTGCAGTGTGGGTGAACTTGAAGGAACGATCTAGGTGAAACAAGGCAGGTACAAAAGGTCCCATGGGTTTCCAATGTCCAGAGATTGCTCGAGCATGGAAACAGAAAGCAGATTTGCAGCTACTGGAGACTGGCATGCAGACGGTGAGGAGTGACTGGTCAGGGGATGTAGGCTCTCCCTCTGGGGTGGTATTGGGTGTGGTCCACCTCGGGGTGGGCCCCGCTCTAAGCCTTCCACGCCAGCAAGCCTCCAGGTCACCCTCACGTGAGCTGGGATTCGCGAAGCAGAGGCCTTGAAGGGTGAGTAGGTAGCTCCGGTCCTACAAAGAGGGGCGGGGCTGGGATTCGAACCCAAACAGAGCCCATGCACTGAGACCTCGCCCAGAGACTCTGGCTTCAGGAGGCTTCATTGGGCTACCAATTTGCTCTGCCACTGCTGGGGCCTTTCTTGTATTCTGTGTGCCTGAGCTGGTCTTTCTGAATCCCTTCCCCCCTGCCCTGCCACCACCACCTTCAACCTTAGGGATTTCCCAGACAATCACGATGCATGAAAGGATGAGTCAGAGTTGCCCCAGGGCCCTGGCCCTGGCAGCTGCCCTGGCATCACCCACTGCTCCTCTCTGGCCAACCCTTAGCCAGGGGTGAGCAGTCCACCCTTCCTTTATGGATTCTAACAGAGCCCAGTGCAAAAAGCGGGCAGATAGGAAGACTGGGTCCTGAAGTGGGTTTATGAGCGGAAATCCAGGGCCGGAGCGCGGGGTGCTGAGCACATCCACCACCACCCCTCCCCCCCCCGCTGCATCTCGGGTTGCAGGAAGGGCTTCACTGGCCTGGCTGATGTCAGCAGGGTTCGTACCAGCCACTTAGCCCCAAGCCTCTGCCTCCATCCGCTGGGAGAAAAGGGACTTGGGTCTGTGGGTCCTGTGGGTGGTGAATGGGCTGGTGAGTTGAGACAGGGGAGCCCATGTGGTCCCTGGAACCCACAGTTCTCTTCACTTGGTTTTTCCACCCTGTGGGCCTTCAGCCTTCCTTCAAGCAACACGTCCGCAGCTTACCCAGACAGCGGGCATTTAGTAGGATGCCACAGGGAACCCGCCCGCCGATCCGGCTCTGCCTCCCACCCCACACTGCCAGAGGCCGCCCAGACCCACTGTCGCGGGACTTTTGCAGGTGGGCGCCTGAGCTCAGGGTAGCGGGCAGGGTCACAGGGAACGCGGGGGTGAGACCCCAAACACAACTCCATCCTGTGGCCTGAGAAGCGGGGTCCTCGCCTCACTCAGGGTGCAAGGCCAGCCCAGGAAACTCCATGAGACACTTATCTACAGTTAACCAGAGTAGAGCTGTGGCTCAAGTGGTAGAGAACCAGCCTCGAGCATTAATCTGATCGATCTAAGGATCAGTGCCCAGGCCCCTGAGTTCAAGCTCCCACCCCTCCCCCAAAGAAGCCCATTTTAACCTGGCTCTCACCATCGTCATCTCTGTCACCATGGTGGGATCTCTCCTATCCTCGCCAGCCTTGCCCTCCTCCCCCACGACCGTGCCCCGCTCTTCTTGGCTCTCCTTGGATCCAGGGTTTGGGGCCTCGAAGCTGATTTTCTCTGGCTTGTGGGGGGTTCAAGCTACCACCCTGGCATGCTTCCCATTGTTTATTGTTTCAGAAAATCAACTAGAAAATTGCTTTCTTCCCAATATGGTGCTCACACGCTCAGCATCAGGACTTTCCACCAGCACCCCGGAGTATTTGCATCAGAAGTCTCCACAGAGGCAGCCCCTGGAGGCTAGAAAGGCTTGCTCACTCCCACACCTCCCTGGTGCTGGCAGGGAGTCCAGGCCTCTCAGACTAGGCTCTGCAGGAGCTGGGCTTGGGGTAGGGCTGGGGGGGGCGTTCTCCAACTGGGCCACCAGAATAACATCGTGCAGATGGACGGCTGCGGCCACGCACACCCACTCTGGAGGTTCAGAGTCCCTGGGCAGGGTGTGGGTACCACCTTCCAGCACTCAGCCTTTCTTCTGTGCTCTTGTGATGACAGAGACAGAGATCAATATTCAATATTTCTTCCTCTTGTTTTTGTTTGTTTTGGTGATTCACTGGAGATTACAGTCTCACCGACCTTCCTGCCTAGGCTGGCCTTGAACCTTGGTGCTCGGATCTCAGCCTCCTGAGTAGCTGGGATTGATGACAGGTGTGAGCCACCTGCACCCGGCGTCTCTTCTTCTTATAAGGAAATCGGCTGTGTTGGGTTAGCCACCGGTGACCGCCGTCTCCACGCGCATGAGAGGGACCCGTGTCCCCTCCACAGCATAGGGGACGCTGGCTATGTGCCAGGACGTGTGCCAGAGTGCCCAACATATCACTCACTCCATGGGTCCCGAGATGACTCTGAACGGGTCCCATAATCCCCCTTTTAGGGGCGAGGGAAACTGACCCCGAGAAGTTAAACCAGCGGCTCCATATTCCCAGGATGAAGGTCTAAGATCACAGCACAGACTGGACACTGGAGCGATCTGGTTAACAGCAGAGATTCCAGAGAATGGCTCACGCACGCACCCTGGGGAGGGGGGTGGGGAGCGCCCCCAGAGTGGACGGTTGTGCTGTGTGCAGATGCTGACTCTGAGGTTGAATTAACACTGACAAGGCTGATGCCACATTCTACCACTTGAGCCACAACTCCACTTCAGGCCTTTTGCTGGTTAATTGGAGAGAAGAGTGTAGCGGACTTTCCTGCCTGAGCTGGCTTTGAACCATGGTCCTCAGAGGCAGCCTCTTGAGTAGCTACGATGACAGGCCTGAGCCTGGCTGACCTTCACCCTCACGTCTCAGACTCGCATCGGCTAGCGCTGGGCTCGGCTGGAAGTGATGCTTGGCTGTTCTCTGCCCTTGCGTTACACACCCTGAGGACGCAGCCTCGCGCTGCCTCGGGCACCTGCTCCCGTCTGGTCTCAGCAGGGCCTGGGCTCCTGGGCTGCATAACAGCTCAGCACAGGCTGGCCCCTGCCTCCTCCAGGTAGTGGCTTAGGTGTCCAGGCAGCTCCACCGTCCCTAGGGCCTCCATATTCTTCCTGCATCCTCTGCGCTTCTCCAGACGCTGGGGGAAGTGTCTGGGGCAGGTTACGGCAACGCTTTCTGTGGACTCACCCCAAAAGCAGCGCCCAGGAGCCTCCCAGCTTCAGGCTGGGAAAGGAAGCCAGTCTGTCCCCACCATGGGCCTCTAGGGACCAATTCCCGCTTACCCACAAGCACCCCACACTCTGTGACACCCCAGCTGCTTACATAGGAGTCAGGACGGAGCTCTGGGAGCTGGTGTGGTAGAAGCTGCAGGGCGGGGGCCTGGCAGGCCCTGCTGTGTGTCTGCACATCTCCCTGGCCTTCTGTCTGCCCAGCACTGACCAAGCACCAGAGAGCTTTCCACTCACCCCCGTCAGCAGCCTACACGGCACATCTCCATCCCACACATTCGGTTAGACACCAGGCCCTGAACTGACACGGTCCAGCAGTCATTCAACAGGCCCTGCTTCTGGGCTCATAGTCAGACAGAGATGGATGTAAAATAGGATTACCAAGAGGGCCAGGCGCCGGTGGCTCATGCCTGTCATCCTAGCTACACAGAGGCTGAGATCTGAGGATCATAGTTCAAAGTCAGCCTAGGCAAGAAAGTCTGTGAAACTCTGATCTCCAATTAACCAAAAGAGGACCGGAAGTGGCGCTGTGGCTCAAAGTGGTAGAGCGCCCACCTTGAGCACGCGCACACACACACACACACACACACACACACACACACACACACACACACACACACACACACACAAAAGAACTCAGGAACAATGCCCAGGCTCTGTGTTCAAGCTCCATGACTGACCAAAAAGAAAAAGAATTACCAATAGGCCTCTGTCTGAGCCTGGCCTTGGCCTGAGGGGGTGTGACTCTGAGAAAGCTATTCCACAACCTTGTTTCCTTGCCTGTAAAGCTGGCGTGGATGGCGCCCACTTCCCAGCGTTGGCCTGAGAGAGGACGACGGCGGCGGCCACCAGCCCCTGCCCGCCGGCGAGCGCTGCAGCCGCGGAGCTCTCCTGCTTTACCATAATAGGAGATAGAAAGCTGCGCTGGGTTTTCTAAGTCTTGCACGGCCAAAGAAGACGGGGATAATAAAAAATAAGTAGGAGGGCGTGCCAGGCCAGCTGGGGTCTCTCAGCGTGGTAATTTCATTAGGACCAAGAAGTTGAAAGCCAAAGTTATTGGCTGATAATGCACTACTGAGCCCATCCATTCTCCAGATAATCCCGTTTATGTATCTGATAAAGCGGGCTGGAAATCAGGACCACATTTGCAAACGCAGTTGGCAGTGGGCTTGTGCCTCCTCCCAAAGTTTACAGATGGAGAGTTGCTGGGATTCGCCCGCGTTTCATACGACGGAGCTCCAAGCGGCTCTGATGTTGGCCACGTCGCGCGCGCATGGATGTGAGCTGCCCGCACAGGACTGGGCAGCTGGTGGGCAGGCACGCGCCTCAGCCCCCTCTCCTGTGCAGCAGACAGAATGTCACTGCTGGGGAGAGACGGGGGAGCGTCAGGAAGTGGCTTCAGGACAGGAGGGACTCGGTCAGTTGGGTGGAGATTCTGGCAGTTCCGTGGGTGCGCAGTGCGGGGTTCTGCCTGCGGCTCTGACAGCCGGTCCACCCTGCCTCATGGCACATCCTGGGATTTGCTGCGGAAGGTTGAGACTTCGGGACTCAGAAAAATCAAGTCAAATGTCCTGGTTCAGGCCATCCCTCTTCTGGTGAACTCCAGGGTGTTTAGTTAGGCCCATGTGTCTGCACTTGCCACTGCGTCTGGAAGTTTCTTACAAGCCGATCCACCCATGGAGGCTCAGAAATAAAAGATGCCTGGCTCTCTCCCCCAGGGAGCCTCGGGCCGCGACAGCGCAGGCCAGGAGCGGCAGCTGAACGGCAGGACGTGGGCCTGGTACCACCCCTGCTCCTCGTCTGGCCCTCTGCTGTTAGCCTAGCCAGTTGCCTACTTGTCCTAATGCTGTGGCTTTATGATCACAAATGGCTGTATAGCTCCAGGCATCACAAATAAGTTCAAAGGCAGGAAGTTGGAAGGAAGGGCTGGGGGAGGACCATTTCCTAATGTACATTCTTCTTGTATCCGCATAGTAAAAAGGACCAGAGGCACATCAGCCACAGGGCCAAACATGGCCGCCAGGGAAGCTGGCGGAATCCGGCATCCAGCAAAGGCTGTTGGGATCACCGGCTGAACAGGTCAGTCCTGATTGTCTAGGGGGGATGGGCTCGCTGCTGTCCAGAAGAGAATGGGGGGGGGGGGTTGGGGGGAGGGCCTTCGGAGGCAGCTCAGCCTCACCTGGCAGAGACAGCCTGGTCCTGATGTGAGCCAGGAGATGCCCTCCCCCCTCCCCAGGGTCAGGCACTGCAAGTGTATCTATTCCGGTCCTAACTTTTTGAAGCAACAACAGAGAAGTTTCTGGAAAGATCTCAGGCGCTCTGCCACCCACAATGTGAGAGAAGCCCCAGTTCTCGTCGCTTCCCGCTCTGCCTGGCGTGGAGAGGTCAAGTGACAGATGCGGCCATGAGAGGCCCCGACGGCTCCCTGGGTTGACAAGGGAAAGAAGGCTTCCCAAGGGCATTGGGGGTTGCCTGGGGAGACATCTGAATGTGGATTAAGAATTAGATCACAGCCACGCGCTGGTGGCTCACGCCTGTACCCCATGCTACTTAGGAGGCTGAGATCTGGAGGACCGAGGTTCAAAGCCAGCCCAGGCAGACAAAGCTGCAACACTCTTATCTCTGAGTACCTGATAAAATGATGAGCTGGAGAGCTGACTTAAACCAGAGAGCTCCAGCCCTGGGTGAAAAGGCTGAGCACCAGGGTCTGAGTTCAAGTCCTACTTCCAGCACCAAAAAAAAAAAAAAAAAAAAAAGCCCAAACAACAAAAATAAGAACTAGGTGACGGGATTGAATCTACGTTAAATTCCCCGAGTGTACCACTCTATGGTGTTATGTGTGGAGATATTTAAGACACAAGGGCCAGGATGTTTGTGAGTGGCTCACAAAATATACAATGTACACATGTTCATACATCAACACACATGTACATACGTGTTTATAAACATGCATGCCTGTATTGTGGAGAAAGGGTACACACATATGTAACATGTACACCTAGTGGGTCCCAGCTCTAAGTGAAGGACACGCGAGTGTTCATTGTGATTCTCATGCAATCTTTTAGTAGGTTTGAGATTTTTCAAAACAACAAGTTGAAAAAAAGTAACACATTGAAAGTTTCACGAAGCTGGGCGCCAGTGGCTCACAGCTGTTATTCTACTTACTCAGGAAGCTGAGATCTGTGGATCGCGGTTCAAAGTCAGACTAGGAAGAAACGTATGTGAGACTTTTATGCCCAATTAACCAGCTAAAAGCTGGAAGTGGAGCTGTGGCTCAAATAGTAGAGTGCTAGCCTTGAGAGAGAAAAAAGGAACAGACAGCATCCAGGCCCTCAGTTCAAGCCCCAGGACAAAAGAAACAAGGAAAGAAAGGAAGAGAGAAAGGAAATTGGAAGAAAGAAGGAAGGAAGGAAAAAGATAAAGAATGAAAAAGAGTGAAAGAGAAAGTGAGAGAAAGAGAAAAAAGAATGAGGGAGGGAAGGAGAGAGAAAAAGGAAAAGGGAAGGAAGGAAGGAAAGAAGGAAGGGGAGAGGGAGGGAGGGAAGGAGGGAGAGAGGAAGGGAGGAAGGAAATGCACGAAAGCATCTGGCAAACACACACTGAGTTAATAAATGTCAAACTAACAGGTGCCTGGGTGTGTGTGGCAGGAACGTGGCAGAATGTCGGGAGGGCACCACTGTGTGGAATGCCACATCCCCTGATCACCCGTGCTGGCCTAGGTCAGCTTGCTGAGAACTGGAGACCCCCAACCTAGACACACACACACACACACACACGTCAAAGCAGCTGGCTGCGTGAGGATGGGGCTATTCTATTTTCTGGCCCCATCCTCAGTTGGGGTATCCCCCTGGGGGGCACTGGTCTGAGTTTGGCAGTTGGAGCAGCTAGCCTCCCCTCTGCAGGGGTGTGCTAATCCCCTTACCCACCGATGAAGATGTCATCACAGCCCTCCCGAGCCCCTAGGGGAGAAAAGAACGCACAATGGTCCGCACTGACTTCTGGCGCTGGCACTGGGGTGAGTAATTGATGGTCCCGGCTGGGCGGGAAGCTGGGAAGGCCCAGCTGCAAGGCGTGAGCTGAGTCAGCACCGGGCAGGTCAGGGGCTCTGCTCAGGCCACGATGCCCAACTCACCCATGCAGATATCCACAGGGCTTCCAATTGAGCAGCTTCTGCAGGGCATGAGGTCAGGTAGTGTGTGTGTGTGTGTGTGTGTGTGTGTGTGTGTGTGTGTGTGTGTGTGTGTGTGTGTGTGTGTGTGTTCATAGCGGGACTTGAACTCAGGGCCTTGTGCTCTTGGCTTTTTCTGCTTGATGCTGATGCTCTACCACTTGAACCACACTTCCAACTCTGTCGAGTAATTAGAGATAAGACTCTCAAGGACTTACCTGTCTAGGCTAGCTTTGAACCTTGATCCTCAGATCTCAGTCTCCTGAGTAACGAGGATTACAGGTGTGAGCTGCGCTCACTCAGCCAGGTGTGCAACGCTTGCTGTGAGTTGGGCACACCTGTGGGCGTGGTCCACAGGCGTGAGGTCTCAGGTCACAGGGGCGGAGCCGGCAGTGATTGCGGTGATCAGCTAAAGCTGCAGGCCCAGGCTGCCGCTCAAAACAAAACATCAATCTGTCCCAGAGCAAAACATGAATCTACTGGGCCCTGGGTGCTTCTGCCCTTCGGCTGCCAGGCCAGCAGAGGCTCAGAGAAGACGAAGCACATGGCTCAGAGAGCCGGTGCACCATTTCGGCTGACCTTGTGCCCAGTGCCCGGGGCTGAGCCCCACCGACCTGCCATCCTCCTGACTGTCTCTGCGGATGGCAGGGAAGTGGCTGCTACTGTCTCTGTGCCTCTTGCCAAGGCCAGAAGCTTCTTGAAACAGCAGCTCTCGGGAGGAGACACCCGGATTAGTAGTGTTCCCGGGTTTTGGTGGGGTGAATTCTCCCACCTTGCATTGCGGCTGGTCCAAGCTGGCGGGAATCAGAAAGGGACATGTGCGATGGTTGTGCTCACCAGTGATGCACAACTCAGCAACGGGGTTGGAAAACACAACTATAATGAGGCCATGTTTACAGATCCGGGAAACTAAGGGACAGAGAGGTGAAGACAGCAAACCCCACGCCATCCAAATGCTGCTCATGACATCATCACTGGGGGACACAGAAGACACTTCCCTCAGCTCAGAGCTGTGCCCAGCCCCTCTCCCTCTGGTTTTCCGAGTGAAGTCCATCCCCAGCTAGACTGTGGTCGCCAAGGCTTGAGCCCTGGGCCCCGAGAGCTGACTGATTGACTTCCGTGGGATGAACTGCCTGGTCCAGGGCCTCCCAGGAGACCAATAACAAAGCCCCTCGCGAGCAGGCGCAGTTGGCTCTGGCGTTAAACTCGAACTCGGTTGAGGAAGACTTCCCTGAGGCCTCCAGACTCAGCGCTGTGGTCACACTCAGGCCTCTGTGTGCAATCGTCATTGGTTCACCACCCGGACAACCGAGATCAGAGACAGGACGAGACCACAGAACCAGGCACCCAGATCTGGGGCCCACAGGACTAGAGGTCAAGAGGTCAAAATCAGTCACGGGCCCCGGCTAGCATGCAGCCTACTGGTACCACGACCTCACACCATCCAGACCTGTGAGGAACCAGGGTCTGCTCCGCAAACCCACTCAGATGTCTGTGTTTTCCTAGGGACGACATGACGGGTACATGAATTCATTTTCTTAACTGTTAACACGCACACGTTTATCTTAATTCACATTCAAAGATGTTTCTAGCACATTTCATCTAGAGCGGGTTTCATTGCAAAGGCAGAACAAAACGAAAACAGTAAATAAAAAATCAGTAGCATTGGCAAAAAAAAATGTATTTCTTCTTTGATGACTCAAAAGGCCAAAGGTTCTGTCTCCAAGGTTACCTCCTGCGCTCATGTTGCTGTTAGAGCTCCAGCCATCAAGCCTCCCATCCAGAAAGCAGGAAAGAGCACAAGAAAGGACAAGGACACATTCCTCTCCTTTAACTCACACTTGTGTCTGTCAGGATAAGTTTCGAAGTCACTCTTCATCCCTGGAGGAGGCGTAAAGGTAAAAAGGTAAAAAGCCTTTATTCCGACTCCAACTGTGTCCATGGCGTGGAAGGTGGAGCCTCTTCCCCGGGGAAGGAGGGGGTGAGCGTGGTTACTAGGAAGAGGTATCCCCACAGGCTCCCCAAGCGCATTTCACCCGCGTGGCTGCTTAGGCTGAGACGAACGCATTTAAAAGGTGAGGGACCCAGAAGGGAGCTATTAAGGAAATGAGTGGCGCGTGGCTGTGGTAACCCCCGGAGGCGGTGGGGCGGGGGCTTGGGGCTGGCTCTGCTGCCTGGAGCCCCGGGGGGCTGTGAAGGAGCACCCCTCCCACTTTCCAAGGAGGGAAACGCAGCATCTCTGGGGTTTTTCCCAGGGGACACCCCCAGTGCCCCTGCCCGCCCAGTCCACAGAGAGGACGCGCCACCCCTGTCTGCGGTTGGCTTCCCCTCTCACGCCGGGCTGGCATTTCAGTGCCGTTGTAACCTTCCGGGGTTCGGGCAATCTTGGGGGCAGGTCAGTCATCCTGAGAGGCCCTGTGTGGTTGTCCGTCCTTCCTGTCTGTCACAGGGCAGCATGGAGGCTGTGGGGCTTTCTGGCTTCCAGAACCGCCAGCCAGACAAGCTTCTGTTGTTTAAAAAGCACCCAGCCTCGGGCACCAGGTTATAGCGATGCACACGCGCATGCACACGTGCACACGCACACACAGGAAGACACTTCAGGGATCCATTTCTTGAGGTAAACAAGACAAGCACATAGCCAGCCAGATGCCGTGTGTGTGTGTGTGTGTGTGCACGTGTCTGTGTGTGCGCACACGTGCGCGTGTGTGTGCACATGTGTGCCTGTGGTCCTAGGCTGAGAGGGTTGTGGGCTGGAGGCTGGCCTGGACAGATAATTCTAGACTTTATATCAACCAAGTTAAAGCTGAGCGTGGAGGGGAGCCCCTGTCACCCCAGTTACACAGGGAGTATAATAGGAGGATTATGGTCCCGGCTGGTCTGGGCTGAAATATGAGTAAGATCCTTTTTTGTGGGGGGAGGCGGAGAGCGAAAAGGGATGGGGGTGTGGCTCAAGCAGCAGAGCCCCTGCTTAGCAAGTACAAGGCCTCAAGTCCAAACCCCAATACAAAACATACACAGACCCCCCTTCCCCTCACCACCCCCCCCCCCCGCCAACCAATGGTGCACTGGCATTGCGGCCGACTCCGGGCCCGGCTGGCTGGTTTCAAGACCACAGGTAACCAAGCAGCTAGCCCCGGCGTGGCGTGGCTGCCGCCTAGAAACCCACCCCGCAGCTTTAACTGTGAATTGTAGAAGGGGGGAAAATGCCAAATCCAGTGCCCGGCCCGCGGGAAGCCAGCGATGACACTTGGCGATGATGCTCCTATTCCTCCCAAATCCCCTGTCTCCTGAAGTGCACGAAACGCAGGCAAGGCTCCATGCGGGTGGGAGCGTTGGGCCGGCCATGGTGGAGTCGTCAGCACATACCCATCTTCTCACTCGCCCTGGCCGGGCCCAGCAGAGGGGCTGAGCTTGCCCTGAGCGGAGCAGCCGTCAGGCACAGGGTGCTCAGGAGCAAGCTGGAGCCCACCCCAGCTCAGAGGGGAAAGAAGTTTCCAGGCTCTACAGCCTGCCTGAGGCTGCTCAGCAAAACCAGGCGTGAGGAAAGCGCTGGCCAGCTCGCTCTCCCAGGCCTCCTCTCGGGGCCCAGCGTCTGGGCCGGGGGCCAGGCCGACTCTCCGTCCTGGCCAGCCATCGGCAGGTGCCTGTGGGCCGCCTCCCCCCCTGCCCTCCCCGGGCCAGGCGCCCCCTTTGTGTGGCTTGTCCCCCACACTGAGCCCTCGGGATCTGTTCGTGTGAAGGCTGACTTGCAAAACCCAGGATATTGTCCCCGAGCAGCGGGGTCTGGGGTTGGCGGCGTGGAAATGAATGCCCCACGGTTCTGTGAAAGAATCCCATACGTCAGACAGCACCCACCGCATGCCAACGTCCAAGGTCTTAATTGACTCCGGCTTAATTAACAGCTTGGAGCGTGTCCACAGTGAGCCCCAGCCTCTTCAGAGGATGGGGCGGCCCCACGTGGAATGGGTGGGTGGCAGTGTGGCCCCTGGCCTCCCAGCCGACGCAGAATGAGCAGCCAGAGCCCGTCCACCGCCCGCCTTCTGCTGTGCCGAGAGGAGAGGTTCTGTCCCCTCACCCCAGGATGGCCCCGGCGCGCCGCCCACCCCCCCACCCCCCGTCCTGTGCAGCTCCGTTTCTTGGAGTCACGGAACGCACGTTCTGTACCGTTCCATGAGAATGGCGTTTGCTTGCCACAGGGGTTGTGAAGAATTCCATGGAAGGTTCTATGGAAGAATCTGCTGAGTAATCTGCATGAGTTTACAGAGGATGCATGGAGATCCTGGGAGGTTTGCGTGAAAACATCAAGAATTCCTTGGGTCTTCTAATGAACATTCCAGAAGGCTTGTAAAAAAAAAAAAAAAAAAAGGATCCATGCAAAAGCCCCACACTGACTTGGGGATCCTGGGAGGAGCCCAGGGAAGCCAGCAGGATGTGTGGAAGGGCTGGACGATTGGGGGGGGGGGTTGCACAGGAGTTGGTGGGGGAGGGAGAGAATTCTCACAGCAGGATTGTGGGCTTTCCCCCTGTCACCCACAAGAGTGAGACCTCCAGCTTCCAATGCCTGGTTTGGAGGGTACCCGGAAAGATGGTTTCTAGTTCTGTCTTGATTTATTGGTTTGGTTTTGTTTTGTTCTTTTTCTTTTTCTTTTTTTTTTTTTTTTTGCCATCCTGGGGCCTGAACTCAGGGTCTGTCCCTGAGCTTCTTTTGCTCAAGGCTAGCACTCTACCACTTGAGCCACAGCACCACTTCTGGCTTCTTCTGTGTATGTGGTACTAAGGAATCAAACCCAGGATTTCATGCGTGCTAGGCCAGCACTCTACCACTGAGCCACCTCCCCAGCCTATTTTGTTTTTTAATTTTTATATAGGTTCTGGGTCTTGAACTCAGGGCCTGAACACTGTCCTTGAGCTTCTTTTGCTCAAGGCTGGTGCTCTACCGCTCCACTTCCAGCTTTGGGGGGAGGGTAGGTTATTGGAGATAAGAGCCTCACAGCCTTTCCTGCCTAGGCTGGCTTCAAACTGCAATCCTCAGATCTCAGCTTCCTGAGTAGCCAGAGCTAGAGGCATGAACCACTGGTGCCTGGCTCTGTTTTACAGAATTCCTTTCCACCTTAAAAAATGGAGTCAATCTATAAAGGAGACGGAGCTGCTGTTTTCTGGAACATGAGTCAGACAAACAGGACTCATTTTTTTTTTCCTGACACAAGAACTCCGCAAAGAGCCAGACAAGAACCCAGGGCTCCTCCCCTCCCCGCATCTCCCCCGCCCCCCGTCCTTGTCCCATGGTCCCTGCTCAGGGCCCCCTCGAGGTATGCTCCTCCGTGATGTCTTCTGAGCAAGAAGGGGCAGCAAGTGGAAGATTATGCACAAAGATATGCATTTCCGTGAACGCATTCCCAGTGACACCATCGCTGGAAAGGTCTTCCCACACATCCCTTTGGCCATGCAACCTGCCAGCCAAGCTGGGACATCGAGCTGGTGTATGGGTTGCTGCACTGCTGTTTCTCACCAGGACTGGAGGATTCTTGGGATGAAGAAGGAATGAGTGCTGACTGGTCATTTGTAGGCCCTGAACATCAGGCCATGCAGGGTAGTGGCCCTGCTTATTGAATGGAGATCGTGTCTGGAGAGTGGTACGAGAAGATAGAACCCAGGCAGCCTCTGTGAGTCAAAGAGGCAGAGTTGGGAATTGAGAGAGTATGAGGAGAGTTTAGGCAGAACACAGAGAAGAGAGTATAGGCTGCAAATGGTCCCCCACCACCCCAGGCCTTGATCAGTACTGTACACGAGGATATTACCATCCTCCCAAGAAATACACTGAGCAGCCCTGAGCACTCAGATGAGCTGGGAGTAGTTACAGTTTGCACCAGACAGAGTAGAAAACCCTCATGGTTAGCAATGACCCAGCAGGACACACGGAAGGGAATTTCTTGCCTCAGGAGTGGATAAAATTAGTCCTGGACTAAAAGCTAATCTTGATGCCATCTAACAAAGATTTAAAACAAACCTCTAAAGGAATAAATGGTTTCCAAATTGCTTAGTTGTGTTGCAGACAAAAAGCCCAAGCATCCTTCTGGCATACAAAAATACCCAGCACACAAGGAAATAAGTCATAATATAGGGTATAAAAGAGACCGGGTATTCAAAGAAGTAGTAAGATAAAATTCAGGCAAGAAAATTAATCACTAGAAACAGAACAACAACAACAACAAAAAAAAAAAAGGACACTAACGATAGCTTTAAGAGACAAGAACCAGGGGCTGGGAAGGTGGCCAGTGGTAGAGTGCTTGCCTTGCATGTCTGAGGCCCTGGGTTCCATTCCTCAGCACCACATAAGCAAAAAGAAAAAGCCGGAAGTGGCACTGTGGCTCAAGTGGTAGAGCACTAGCCTTGAGCTGAAGAGTTGAGGGACAGCACCCAGGCCCAGAGTTCAGGCCCCTCGACCAGATCCCCCCCCCCAAAAAAAGAGACAAGACCCAACGGGCATGATGGTTACTCCTATAATCCAGCCAATTAGGAGAGGGAGGTAAGAGAATCATGATTTGAGGTCAGCTTAGGCAAAAACATGAGACCTTATCTAAAAAACAAACAAAAGCAAGAGGGTTGAGTCTGGATATGTGGCTCAAGTGGTGGAGGAGCACTTGCATGGCCCTGAGTTCAATTCTCAGTACCACAGAAAAATAGTGAAGAACATTAAGTCAGTTATTATAAGTGACTATAACTGTGTGGTAACAGCTGTCTTAGTATTAATGTATAAGCACCTCCCCAAGAAGAAAGGGCTGAGTCTGTCAAGTGAACACAGGAAGGTATGCTAAGAACATTAACTCCTAGCAATAAAAGCTTTTATAGTCTTAAGGTTTACAAAAACAAAGAAATATGCTTTATGAAAATAGCAGCAGATTAGAAATTACAGGGGGGGGATGAATCTGAAATCACAGTAATAGAAACTATTCAGAACTGAAACACAGTAGGGAAAGAAGACCGGAAATGAGCAGAGGCCTGGTGTGTTGTGGGGCCGCTCACAGAATGCAAATGCATGCAGGCATGTATCCTGCTAATCTACGCAGCAGCTCCCAATATGCTAATCTATGCTAAATATTGTATGCACAAGAGAGTACAGAGACAGGAAAGATGACAATATCAGAATGGTAATATCAGAAGAATTTACAGCTTAAAGTTTCCAAATTTGATGAAACGAACCTGCAGATCTAAAAGGCTCATGGGACAACCCCGAACTTCAAGAAACATCCAGGAAACTTTTTCAGCATATCATAATGAAATATCGTATGTTTTAATACGATAAAGGGGAAAATCATTTTACAATAATGTTTTATTGTTATTATAAAGGTGATATACAGAGGACTTGCAGTTACGTAAATCAGATAATGAGTACCTTCTTTCCTCCCTCCCTCCCTCCCTCCCTCCCTCTCTCTCTCTCTCTCTCTCTCTCTCTCTCTCTCTCTCTCTCTCTCTCTCTCTCTCTTTCTTTCTTTCTTTCTTTCTTTCTGCCAGTCCTGGGGCTTGAACTCTGGGCCTGGGCTCATTCCCTGAGCTCCTTTTATTCAAGGTTACTACTGCTGTACCACTTGAGCCAGAGCTCCACTTCCAGCTTTTTCTGTGATTAACTAGAGATAAGAATCCCATGGACTTTCTTTCATGGTCTGCCTTCAAACCATGATCCTCAGATCTCAGCCTCCTGAGTAGTAGGATGACAGGTGTAAGCTACTAGTGCCTGGCTGAATACATTTCTTTTTGTCACCCCTTCCCTTGCTCCATCCCAGTTTTTCCCTCCGTCCCTACCCACAAGTTGTATAGTTCATTTTCAACATAGTGTCTAATGAGTACCACTGCTCCATTTGTTTACCCTTTGTCCCTCCATTTCTGTGCCCCCCTTCCTCCCAAAAGCAAAAACAAACAAGACAAAAAGAAAACAACAACAACAAAGAAAAAACAAAGAGGAAAATCTTAAAGGTGGTTTGAAACAACAAAGGGCATATACAGAGGACAAGAGAATTTCTCATTGGAAACTATGAAGTAGTAAGATAAAAAAATGAAAGGGGAGGGGGGGGGAAGGAGAAGGATTGGGATTGGGGGGGGAGGGGGGAGGCTGGGAAGGGATGTGAAGGGTTAACCAAAGGAGGAGGCTGCAATGCTTGGTAAGAAATGTACGCATTATCCTGCCCATGTAATTGTAACCCCTCTGTACAGTATGTTCACAAATAAAATAAAATAAAATTTTTAAAAAAAATGAAAGAGGGCGAGAATTTAAAAAGACATATGGCTGCGTGAGGTAGTATATGTCTGCAATCCTGGCTACTCAAGAGGCAGAGGTAGATGGTCTTGGGTAGGGGACCTCTCCAGGACCTGGAAAAAAAGAAAAAGAAAAAGAAAGGTTGAAGAAAAAGGTATTTGGAATCGAAAGCACCAGAGCAGCCCTGCAGAAGTAGCAGCTGAGGACTCCGGGAAAGTCAAGGAGGAGCGGCTCTTCTTTTTGTTTCTCTGAAGTGTATCTGACACGTTGCCTACTTCTCAACGTGCACAGGAGTTGAATGCACGCCTAGCACCACAGAGGTGGGAGGCACTGACCCACAGAGGAGCGGAGTAATAAAATTACTAACGATAAATTGTAATAAGTTAAAAAAAATGTTACCAGCCCAAAGTATGGCTAAGGAAAAAAATAAACTAATGAGCCAATAAATTAACTATGGTAGAATAAGCTTTACAATACAAAGGAGAAAGAGAAAGATGAAGTCAAGGAACCAGTGAGACAATTTGCAAAAAATAACAAGATAGCAGATTTAAGCTGGGTGTAGTGGTACTCGCCCGTAATGCGAGCCTTCAGGTGAAGAAGAAAGATTATGAGTTTGAGGCCAGCCCCCATCTATCCTGTCTCAAAACAAGCAAACAAGAAAAAACCTACCACCACCAACAACAAAAAAGATGGTATATTTAAACCCAAGCACAAAAATAAAAATATTGTTCTAAGTAACAAAATTGGTCCCCAAACATTCCAATTAAGCTGAGCTGGTGGCTCACACCTATAATCCTAGCTACTCGGGAGGCTGAGAGCTAAGGATCATGGTTCAAAGTCATCCTGGGCAGGAAAGTCCCTGAGACTCTGACCTCCAATAAACTACTCAGAAAAAGACAGAAATGGTGCTGTGACTCAAGTGGTAGAATGCTAGCTTTGAATACAAAGAGGCTCAGAGAGGGCACACAGGCCTTTAGTTCAAGCCCCAGGACTGGCAAAAGAAAAAGAAAAAGCCCAGCTAAAGCATGAGGCCCTGAGTACCAGCCCTGGTACCAGCACCAAAAATATAAAATAGTATAAAGTAAAATAAAACCTTCGATCAAAAGGCAGATATTGTTGTATTGGATGAGGAAAAATAAAATCCAACTCTAACTACCTCCATTTAACCCACCATAAACATAAATATCAGACAGGGCAGATCTAGGGGCAAAGATCATTGCTAGAAATAATGACAAGGGGCCTTTAAAAAGTACATAACAGTCCTACATATTTACCTGCCATCCATAGAGCCTCAAATATGTGAAGTAGAAGCTGATAGATTTGAAAGGAAAAATAGACAATGCACAATAGATCACTAATGTGAAAGAGGGTAATTGATGGAGCAAGCAAACACAAGGCCCTCTGACTAAGGACATAGAAGATGTAAACAACGTTGTCTAAATTGACACAGCTGAAATTTCTATAACAGTCCATTCAGTAAAGACAGTATACACATCTTAAGTTCTTATCAAATACTCTGAAAAACAGATTTTTTTTCGAGGTCATAAAATATATCTCAATAAGTTTTAAAGGAGTTGGATCTTATGCACTAAGGTCTCTGGTCACAAAGGAGTTAAGTTAGGAATAAATAGCAGAAGGATGTTTAGAAATGAACTTAACACTCTTTTAATGACCAACAAGTCCAAGAAGAAATCAAAGGGGAAACTCGACATTGTCTTGAAATAAAAAAATGAGCCGAGCGCCAGTGGCTTATGCCTGTAATCCTAGCTACTCAGGAGGCTGAGATCTGAGGATCATGGTTCAAAGCCATCCCAGGCAGGAAAGTCCTTGAGACTCTTATCTCTAATAAACCACTAGAAAATTGGAAGTGTTGCTGTGACTCAAGCGGTAGCGTGCACACCTTGAGCTGAAGAGCTGAGGGATAAAGCCCAAGCCCAGAGTTCAAGCCCCACGAGAGACAAAACAAAAAAAAACAAAAAAAAAACACACACACAACTTACCAAAATTTTGAGATGCAGTTAAAGCAGCATGTAGAGGAAAATTTATAGCTTTAACATGAAAATTTTAGAAAAAGAGCCTCTAGTCAATTATCTCAGTTCCTAGTGAGTTCTTGCTGTGTCACTGGGATCTGCCTAACCTATACTCCATCCATTGTTTAATGTAGATTATCCTATGGCTTGGCCTGAGCTACATTAGATGAACATACACTCACACATAAGGGGCCAGGAGTTCACCATGAGCTTTATGAAATCACTTTCCAAAGTTCTTCCCTCTCCATGATTATCTAAGTACTTTCTAATTACTTGGGGCTTTGGTTTTAAGTCCTCTGTCCAGAGAGCTGAGATTTCCATTAACCTGTTCTATCTCATACTCCCACAGCTGTACCACATCTGGAACCAAAAGTGGCAGAACAGAAAGGCAGGTGGGGGGGGGCGTTGTGTGGTGGAGGGGATGAAGGTGGGGGGGCATTGTGTGGTGGAGGGGATGAAGGTGGGGGGGCGTTGTGTGGTGGAGGGGATGAAGGTGGGCCCCACTCTTGGGTCTATGTCCCAGAAATGTAGAGGAGACCTCCTACTTGTATAGGTTGGGGTCCTATAGATTGGACAGCCATCGACAAGAAAGCCTTGGCATTTACCACAAAGCACATGGAAAATTGAACTTGATAGACCATAAACACGAAACGTAAGAGCTAAGACCACAGAACTTCAAGAGGCCACAGAGGGGCTGCCTCATGGATCTTAGACACAGACTCCTCATACTTTAGAGGAAAGCAAATTGCATAATTCAAAAACAGTTTTGTGTTTTAGCTTTTCAAAAGATACACAAATGAGGGCTGGGAAAGTGGCTCCGTGGTAGAGCGCTTGCCTCACATGCATGAGGCCTTGGGTTTGATTCCTCAGTATCACATAAACAGAAAAAGCCGGAAATGGCGCTGTGGCTCAAGTGGTAGAGCGCTCCCCTTGAGCTGAAGAGCTGAGGGACAGCGTCCAGGCCCAGAGTTCAGGCCCCATGACTGGACCCCCAAAAAAAAAAAAGATACACAAATGAGAAGCAAAGTGGACAAAGGGGAACTTTTGTGCAGAATATACAAAGATGTCCTACAGCTCCCTAACAAAAAAGCAAATACGCTCATTTTTTACATGAGCAAAAACATTTGATTAGTCACAAAATGATGGTCTAATGGGGGAACATGGTCATGAAGATAAATGGGGGATGATTGGGGGGGGTGGACCAGTGGGAGGGGGGAAGGGAGACAGAACACGGGCTGAGCGTGATTGAAGTGCATTATTATACACGCATGGAAAGGCCAAGTGAAGCCCCCTGAAACATTTGCAAGAAGGACTTGGAGAAGGCAGCGTGGGGGAGGGGCAAGAGGTAGACAGGGAATACGATTACAGTGTATCACCCCAACGTTTGGAAAGACCACGAGGAGACCCCACATTATGTAATTAATATGTGCTATTATTATGTGGGGAAAATAAATTTTTGTAATTGGCAACTACTTCTGTGGAAAAATGATGCTCAATCATTAGCGTCAAAACTAGAAAGACCAAAAGTCTCTAACCGCAGAGAAGGTAAAACAACAAATGTACCCATACACTGCAGGTAGAAAAACAGACAAACTGATTCCATTTGCAGAAAATGCTTGAAAACCTGCAGTTAATGGAAAGAAGACAAGGAGTTGAGGGTGATATGGAGGGGGGGAGGTGAGGGAAGAGGAGGAGAGGAAAGCTGGGCTGGCTTTGATGTTAGCGGCTTCCCTGTGAGGAAGGGCACACATAACTGGTTACTGCAGCTTATTGCAGAACAACTACACTAAATAACGCTGTTCTGTTTCTGAATGGATCAGATGACTTGCGTGTTATAAGTTCTAAATGTAAGATTTTTCTAAATAGGGAGCTAATAGCCCCAAAGGAAAACGAAGAGAAGCAGCCAGATCTGAAGTCTGAGTGTCTTCCTGGTGCCCCCATGGCTTGTTCTGGGCTGTGTTGTATTCTTGTCGTTAATGAGGAAGAAGCCACAGACCTCTCCTATCCCCCACGCTTGCACCAGGGGGCCGGAAGCGGCCGCAGCTTGTTACCTCTCCCCAGAGGGTGAGAAGCGTGGTTCTTCTTGGCTCCCCCCACCCCCCGTAGTATACACTCTCCTTCCTTCTCTTTCCTAGTCTCTTCTCTCTACCAAGGCACTTCTTTGCAGTTCCAGAACCTTCCAGCATCTTCCAGAAGTTTCAGGACACCATGCATAGGCCCTTGTGACCTCCTGCTTTTTATACTCTTTGCCAGCTGAGCCAGCAGCTTCCCCTGGGGTCGGCCAGCTCATCTTGACGTCGTACTGACGCACGCAGCGCCACGCCAGCCGCATCCCCCGCTCCTGCCCTGTGCCCCGTGCCCCGGAGTCTGGCCTGCTTGTTCTTTTGCCTACGAAGGCTGCAGGGTCCTGGGAAAGTCACCAAAAAGTGACAGTAAATAATGTGGGACAGAGGAAGGCTAATTGGGGTTTCTCTGGTAAATGAGACTTGCAGTGGTGGAACGCAGTTTATCGGGACGTTTCACTGCATTCGTCTATTAAAACTGTGCGTGGCGTCCCGGGGGCCTGTCAAGAGATGAGACTTGGTACTCCTGTTCAAGGGCAGCGTTCTCTGCCACCTTCAACAATCTCCCAGCAGCTCCCGGGTGGGACTTGGGGTTCCCTCACCTCCCCACCCCCTGTTGCGTGCTCCTGAAGGCCGGCCGTGGGGAGACCTGGGATTTTCACTGCCCGCGCTCCGGCTTCATTCTGTACGATCGCTTTGGTTCCCAGCTTTGCTTAAGACAGAATAAATTTCCAGAAAATAGGGTGGGAGACAAACCAAAGGAGTGCCAGAGAGGCCCACGTCCTAAGCTTCAGAAACAGGTCCCCGTGCGTGGAAGGGGCGTGTGGCCGGGTGAGGGGGGAGCCGTGCGTGGAAGGGACGTGTGGCCGGGTGAGGGGGGAGCCGTGCGTGGAAGGGACGTGTGGCCGGGTGAGGGGGGAGCTGTCGGGGCTGGATGTCCAGGGACCCCTGTCATGTGGCTCTCGCCAGGTGTGAGACCCAGAACCATAAGGGGCGATTGGAAGAAGAAGGCGGCATCCTGGTAACCTCCAAAAGCCGGGAAGGGCAGCCAGTTAACGGCTCACTGGACAGTTTAACCTGTGAGCCTCCGCCTCGGGTTGCTGACCTCCAGAACTGCCCCATAATAACCTTACTGCTTCATAATAACCCTAATAACATAATACTCTCATTGTGCACTAAGCTTGGGGGAATTGCTTACAGCGACTAGAGAACCCTAATGCACATATTCACTTCTAGGAAATTTCCAATCCGCCCTCCATAAACGGCCACCCTGAACTCGCCTCTGTCTTCACGCCCCCCAACCCAGCTCAGGCAGGTGCTTTCAGAATGACAGGCCATGAGCTTCATCCACGCCATCTGGTCCCAAGGACTCACCCTGAACCCCAGCTCTTCAGCCCCAAATCGTGGCATGGAATAGAGCGTGTTTCGAGTTAGAAGGAGGTCAGCGCATCCTGACGCGACCTCTGGCCATGGCTCACTCAAAGGCGTCACCGCACTGCAATGGCAGGGCCACTGCAGGAGTTGGGGGAGTTTCACGGTCATAAGGCAGGAGGTGTGGAGGCCCCGGGAGGCCTGTAAAGGGGAAGGCGCCACTTATTGACATTCGGATATTCCTGCAACAAACGTCTCTTGCATGTCTGCCCTAAACCAGGCTCCTGCACGGTGCTGGGGAAGGAGTGGAACAGAAGGGATGGGGTCAGGAATTGGGAGTGTGTGTGGAGGAGAGAAAGTCACAGATTTGATTCTGGTGGTCAGAACGGGCCTCTCTGGGGGAGGGAAGTCTCAAGCCCATACGGAAGGGGGTGAGGGCGGGAGGAGGCTCTGGGGCCCGGCCGGCAGCCTCCCGGCGCCGCTCCAGCTCCCCCCAGCACCCCTTGGCCAGTGCCCCTGCAGCTGACTGGACCCTCCACCGGGGGCAGGCGGGACAGGCAACCTGGCACCACATAATGATGCCTCCTGTCGCCCACGCGGCTGCACCAGCTGTGAACACCGTCCGGTGACTCCAGCGTTAATTGCTCCGGAGCCCAGGGACCATGTAATTTGGATCAAAAGGCCCCTCTCAGTGAAGACTTAATTGTGGCACTCCGAGCTGCCTTGGGGCGAGCTGAGCGGCGGCGGCCTGCCTCTGGGGTTGGGTGTCTGCTCCCAGCGCTGCTGCTATGCCCGCACGCGCTAGGCTTTCCCAGCCTCAGTTTCCCCACCTGCAAAATAGGAATGAAAAGTTATACCTGACCATGATGTAGCACGAAAGGTGAGCATCGAGGCAGGTTGGGGGCGGGGAGGGTCCTTCTCTGATTGGGTGCCAATCAGGATTCTGACTGATAGACTGGGAGAATCCTTGCTCTTTGAACTCTACATCCATGCATGCAGGCATGCACCCATCCATCCATCTATGCATGCCCACATTCATCCACCCATGCATGCACCTACCCACTTATGCACGCATCCATCCATCCATGTAGACACACACCCATGCATGCATCCACCCATGCATGTATCCATCCATGCACCCATCCATCCATGACCATTCCATGCACCCATCCATTCAGCCAGCTAGCAGTGCAACACACGTCTCATTTTGCCAGATGTCCCGGTGCTGCAGATGTGTCTAAGGTTCAGTCACAGGCCTCTAGAAGCTGCCTGTCTGGAGAGGAGATGGACAAGGAAACAAAGGGGAACATAGAGCACTAACTTGCTGGGGAGAGGAACTTTGAATAGGAGTCTTGAATAGGCTTTGATGCTTAAATAGGAGTCTACTTTTCCAAGCTGTCTGGGCGGACAGTGAGCAGAGGGAACTAAACACACATTGGTAGTGTGTGTCGATGGGGCTGAGGGTGGCTTTGTGGGGGAATCTGGACTTCATCCATTCATTCTTGGAACTCATGGGAGGTTCTAAGCTGGGGGAGCTGGATTTGGTTTGATCTGGGGGGAAGGGCTCCGTGGTGGCACGTGTCGTATGGTGACAGTCTGGGGCATGGAGATCAGTAGGTGTCTGAGACCGCATCCATTCACTCAGTGACATCACTCTAAGCCAAGCCTGGGATGAGCTCTGGGGGTGTGGGGATGGGGGGAGGAGAAGACCGTAAAGAGGTGGGTAAGGAAGCATCAGGATGGTGGGAGCTGCAGAGAACCTTAGCAGGTGTGGATGGATGGATAGATGGATGGATGCATGCATGGATGCATGGATGCATGGATGGATGATGTATTTGGTATGCCAATTTCACATCCCTGCCCACTGCCTGCTGCTTCAGGGCCTGAGAAGTAAAACCCTCCATCCCAGGTGTCCTGGCATCCTTCCCCTGAGTCCAAAGCAAACGACAAATGCACCAACTAGATGTGGCTGGAGGAGAAGCGTGCAGCCTCCTTCAATGCAGGCGCCCTCCTGCTGGCAGCCGGGAGTCCTGTAGCTGCGGGGGCCGGGCAGGGTGGTCACGGGGTGGCTGAGCACCTGCTCCAAGTCTGTCCACTGCCTCCTGGTGGCAGGGGCAGTGAGGGCACTGACCCACCTCCTGGACACGATCGCAGCTGCGTGGCTTGTTTTCATCTCCGTGTGACCCGCTGCAGTGAAGTGCACAGAGAGGTACACTGGCTGCATTCTTTCCTGTCTGGATGGACATCTATGTAACCCCAAGTCCCCTTCACAGCATGTCCTTCTCCCAGTGTCGGGGCCCAAGAATAACAGTCCCAGGGGGCCTTCTGCTCCCTGTCCTTCCTGTGATATATCAGGACAGGATCCGGGGGCTAGCACCATGGCTACTGGGGAGACTCGGCCTCCAGCCTCTTCCTCAGCTTCTCTGTGACCAGTTCCTCGATTAAATCAAACCATACCCTGAGAAATAACCAAGATGATAGAAGTTGGTGACAGAAGCCACAGTGGTGTGGGACAGGATGTGGGACACAGGAGGGAGAAGAGGCAACTAACCGTGCTTGAAAACCCCCTGTCCCATGCCAGGGGCCGGTGGCTCACTCCTGCAATCCTAGCCACTCAGGAGGCTGAGATCTGAGGGTCGAAGTTCAAAGCCAGCCCAGGCAGGAAAGTCTGTGAGACTTTTATCTCCAGTGAATCACCAGAAAAGCTGGAAGTGTAACTGTGGCTCAAGTGGTAGAGTGCTAGCCTTGAGAAAAAAAAAAAAGCTCAGGGGCAGCACCCAGACCCTGAGTTCAAGCCCCAACACACACACACACACACACACACCCCTTATGCTTACATACCAGAGAGTCCCATCCTGCATGCCAGGCCTAGGCCAGAGCCCAGTGGCTGGGGCTGCCTTGTCCGTGTTTCCCAAATAAACAAACCATGCACCATGCAGTTCCCCCACTGAAAGTAAGTCCGATTTCCCCGGGGAACATCAACTACAGCTTAACATTTCTTGGCAGCCAATGGTTTCCAGGATTTCACGCAGGTTAAAAATAAAAATGCAAAGCATTATGATAATCCCCTCTGCTCTCCTGGCATGTTGCAATCTGGGAAATATTTCTCAGCCATCTTCCATGGCTGGTCCCCCCACTCCTCAGGGAGTGGGCTGCTGTGCTGCTAGAACAGAAGAGGAAACTGAGGCAGAGAGTACCATGGCCAGCGCAGCCACCCCTCTAGGACTCAGCCGCATCCTCAGGGGCTCCCCAACCAAGTGTCTTCCCCTCTGTACCTTGTCTGTGAAGAAGCAAAGTCTCAGACCCCAAGAATGAGCTGTCAGCATGGAGGGTTTTGTTAATGTATTAGGTGAGATTGAAAATAACTGTTAAACATCAAATCGGCAGAGTTCAAAGTTGACTGTCCCAATTACCATTGCAGTTAATAGCCTCATTATCTGAGCCTAAACCAAGTCCTCCTCCTTTTCCTTCCCCCTTCCTCCTCCTCTCCCTTTACTCCCTCCTCCTCTTCCTCCTCCTCCCTCTCTCTCATAGTGGAGTTTGAATTCAAGGTCTAAACCTTGCTGGGAAAGTCCTCTAGAGCTTGAGCCACATCCTAAGCCATTTTGTTTTTAGTTTGTTTTTTCACTTAGGGTCTTGCACTTTTGCCTAAGCTGGTGTCCATCGATCCTCCTCTCTCTGCCTCCTGAATGTCTGGGATGACAGGCTTGCACCGCCATGCTTGGCACAGGAAGATACTTTCTTTTGTGGTTATTTGAAGAGGATTTGGAAAGAGAACTATTTATGAGAGCCCCAGAGGTTGAGGAGGGAAAGAATGAGGAGGGAGGCTGGGGCCCTTTTACCCTGACACAGGATGGTGGTCTGAGGTGGAGCAGAGAGGCCAAGGCTGGAGGACAGAAAGGCCCGGGTAAGGAGATGGGGAACAAACAAAGGGCCGGCCAGGATTTTGGTCTCTGAAAATGGTGACTCAGAGAAAGGCCACTCCTATGGCCTCTTCCAAGACTGATACCACCCTCCAGCTGAGACAGACACCCGCACCCACTGCCAGCTCCCCATGCCTACATCATGGCATTTATGATGTCAGGTTTTAGGGTCTCTTGGCCATCTACCGTCCCTTGACACTGAGAGTTTATTGAAGGGCAGGGCCTTCTCTTTTTCTCTCCTCTTGCCGGCCCCACCCCAGCCTTGCCATGGTCCAGCATGCTTCCTGGCATGTTGGAGATGCCACAGAAGGCATGTCTGTGTCCCCCCATTCATACATTCAAATCATAATCCCTCATGCCCTGGCATTAGGAGTGGGGCCTGCAGGAGAAGATGGAGCTGTTGAGCTGTGAGAGCAGAGGTCTCATGGATGGACTCAGTGCCCTAATGAAGAGAGGGCAGAGCTGCCTCCCACGCCCCCACCACACAAGGACCTCACCAGACACCGCGTCCTCCAGCACCCTGGTCCAGGCCTTCCAGCCTCTAGAGTTGTGAGAAATAAGTTGTCACTGAAGGCACCGGCCTATGCTAGTCCAACGTCACTGAGACAAAAGTACCGTGCTGTCAGTAGTTGGGTGGATGGATGGATGGATGGATGGAGATTGATGAGTGAGTGAGTGAATGGATGAATGGATGGGTGGCTGGGTGAGTGGTGGACCAAGGAAAAGATGAAAGTGAGAGAAGAGATAAATGGGAGAATGGATGAGGAAACAAGTGAACAAACTGATGAATGGATGGGTGGAGAGATCACGCATGACGGATGGAGGAGTGAATGCGTGGCTATTGGGTGGATACATAGCTGGCTGAGAGAATGGATGGATAATGAGTGACTGGAGGAACAAATGAGTGACTATATGGATGAGTGAGAGAGTGGATGGATGGACAGATGGACGGACGGGTGGATGGACAGATAAATGGATGGAAGTGATCCTGGAGAAGATGGAGCAGATGTGTCACCCTATCTGAGAGAAAGGGAAACCAAGTTCTGAGAATCACCTGGATGCTGCAGCAGTCTGAAGCAGCGGCCTGGCTGCAGTGGACTTGGGGTGAGGAAGTTTCTGGGGCCGCTGCGGGGTTGTGGATCCTGGTCTTGCCTCGCCTTGCCCTGTACTCTAAGGGCACTGTGAACCTGGAAAATTCCCCCTGTCTGCCACAACTTAGAGGAGGCCCAGGGGTCTGCCACAGGCCGGGGGGGGGCGGGGAGCAAGTAAGAGCTAGGTCCCACTCAGAAAATAATGGCACCCAAATCCCCGCTCACTTTATTTAATGCTCCAAATTTTCTGAGAGGCCTAATTGAACATTCCTCTGTGGAACCCTCGAGCTGGAACAATTAACTGGCCTCTTAGCAGCAAGCAGCTCCCTGGGCAGACCTCAGATTTATGTCTCTTGGGGAGGCAGCCTATTAGCTGTGGCCATAAATCTCGGGGCCCTGGCTGGCAAGGTGGATTTTAATAAAATCATAGGGGCTGGAGCCAGGCTGGGGCGGCAGATTTCCGGGGGGAGAGCCAACATTTGCCTATAATTAATCGGGACGCCTTTGAGCTCTGGGGAAAATGCCCGGGATTTTAATGAAAACTCAGGAGCTAGAAACACTGACCAGTTGGCAAGCACACCGGTTGTCCTGGCTGGGATGGGGGGTGCCGAGAATCTGGGGGTGCCTGGTCACCCCTGCCAAGGGGTTGTGAGGCTGGGGTGATTCCCAGTGGGCAGTGGGCAAAAGGACACTGATGGGGGTTATGTGATTGGTGGAAGACTTTCATACTAGTTGGTAAGTTGCTTCCCCCATTCCCCATGGAAGGCCTGCTTTTTAGGGACCCTGGTTCGGGAACCCCTGGGCCTCCTCATAATTCCAAAACAAAAGGGTAAATGCCTGGCCCAGAACCTTCTCTTTGGTGACTGCTCACGATCTTCCTTGGAACTTGGTGTCCAGACTGCTGGAGGGCCCTAAGACCCCAGACTTCTTTGTTGGCCCAACCCTTTCCTCCCTTTCCCTCCCTTTTCCTTCCTCCTCCTGTCTTCCTTCCTCTCCCCTTCTCTACCGTCCTATCTTCTTCCCTTCCCTCCCCTCCTCTTCCCCCTTCTCCTTTCCCTTCCCCATCCCTCCTCTTCTTTTCTTTGGCTTCTCCCTGGTGTCTCCTCTCTACACTGGACACTGCCTCTCCAACTCATTCCTCCCTATTCCCTCCTAGGGGACCCTCTACCCATCCCTGCAAACGCTCCTGCCCCACCCCCAGCACACCCGGCTGGGTCTCCTCCTTTGAGCCCCCCCCTCAAACACTGTCTCCCTGTTGCCATTTCTGCCACCTTTTCTCCCCACACAAGGACTGAAGAGTCCCAATGGCACTTCCTGGGTGCTCTGGTCTGCTCCTCGCTTTCCCAGGGGCCTCCTCCTCCCAGACTCCTCCAGCCTTGGCCTCCTGCTCCCGGCCCCCTGCTCACCGCCCAGCCATCTCCCACCTGTAGCTGTCACTGTCCAAATGCAGCATCTTCCTGAACTAGTGTGCTGTCTGCCCCCACCTGGTATGAAGGAGGTGGGCATCAGCACTGCTGCCATGTGTGCTCAACCGACAGTGGAGAGGAAGCCATTTTGGAAGCACGTGGTCCCTGCAGGGGGTTGAGATTAGCCCAAGGGTTTCCTTCCCAGGAAGAAGGCAGCTTGCAGGCTGCTGGCCTCACTCACTCCCTGTGAGGAGCCGCACTCAGGAAATGCGACGTTTCCTCTCGTTGAAGCTCCTGTGGGTGAGAGGAAGATGCCAGGCCTGGCCATTGGGAGAGGGGTCTGGCTAAGAGGGTAGATCCTATATGAGACAGAGAGAGAGAGAGAGACAGAGAGAGAGAGAGAGAGACAGAGAGACAGAGAGAGACAGAGACAGAGAGACAGAGACAGAGACAGAGAGACAGAGAGAGACAGAGACAGAAAGACAGATACAGAGACAGAGAGACAGAGACAGAGACAGAGAGACAGAGAGAGAGAGACAGACAGAGAGACAGAGAGAGAGACAGAGAGAGAGAACGAGAGAGAGAGAGAGAGAGAGAGAGAGAGAGAGAGAGAGAGAGAGAGAGAGAGAGAGAGAACAGAGGGACTAGGAAAACTCGAGGCCAAGGTCACTAATGCACGAGACACAAGCCCTTTTTCAAGTACGCGCCTTGAGCCGTTAGTTCCTCGGCAGAAGTCAGAGGTACTCGGAGCTGGAAGTGGATGGTGAATCTGACCTGCAGGTATGAACAGAGAATAAGGAAGCTCAGCATGGTTAAGATAATGAAGGGGAGGAGCTTTATGAAAGAGCAACAGGGAGGAAGAGTGTGGTCACAGTTCCAGGTATGCTCCAGGTCTGGCCGGAGGTATCCCAGGGAAGTGCCTTGAATAGCCAACACATGCTAATTACACATCCTTTTTCTTGAAAAAGAAATCTATGAAGGTAAGGAAAAAAACGAGTTTTCTATAGACTTTAATTGTCTACATTTTAGACACATAAAATGGCTTCTTACCCTTTAACAAGAGAAACCGGAGAGTCACAATGACGGGTGCTGTGTGTAGGAATGATTTATTTGTGAACTAGATCCAGGAGGCTTGAAGTCTACTCTGGAGCATGAACGCACAGAACTCGGGCTCATTACCAGAGACAAAGCGGACCTCGCCATCTGTGAGCTTCCAGGCCTAGAAATTGGGGTTCTGAGAAAATGAAAAACCATTCAGCAGAAATATGTTCAGGAGTATGGAGAGAGCAGTGAGAGGGAGGAGGGAGGAGATGGGGGGTATGGAAGGTGATATTGATCAACTCATCACCTGATTTATGGAATTGAAACATCTTTTTTTTTGATAAGTCATGGGGCTTGAACTCTGGGCCTAGGCACTGACCCTCATCTCTTCAGCTCAGGGCTAGCACTCTTACCACTTTGAGTCACAGTACCACTTCTGGTTTTCTGGTGGCTTATTGGAGATAAAGAGTCTCACAGATTTTCGTACCTGGGCTGGCTTTGAGCCATGATCCTCAGATCTCAACCTCCTGAGTAGCTAGAATGACAGGTGTAAGCCACTGGTGCCTAGCTGAAACATCTTTATACAACAAGGAAGAAGAAAGAGGAGGAGGAGGAGGAAGAGAAAGAGGAGGAGGAGGAAGAAGAGGAGGAGGAGGAGGAGAGGAGGAGGAGGAGGAGGGGGAGGAGGAGGAGGAGGGAGAGGAGGAGGAGGAGGAGGGGGAGAGGAGGAGGGGGGGAGGAGGAGGAGGAGAGGAGGAAGAGGATCATTCGTCCAGAAGAGCTTTTGTTAAATTCTCCCAAAGATCTCTTGCTGGGCCTGAGCTACAAGACAGGAAGCGGGGGATTCCCTGACCTTCTGTTCCCTGACTTGCCTCCTCCTGTGGAAGGGGAGCAAAGCCCGGCTTCTAGACACAGTCTTGGGGATGCGATGGTGGGATGGCTGGGGGCGTGGCACAGCGGCTGAGCGTGACTGGAGGGAGTCAGCAGCTGGGATGGTGGAGCAGCTCCTCCCGCGTGGTGTTGGGCTCACGCTAGCAGCATCGCTCTGGTATCTGGGCAAATCGTTTTTCATGAGAAAAAAAAATTGTGGACCCCATAGGCCTGCCGAAGCCCACATGTCACTCTGACAGCTGGGTCTTGTAGGTCCACCCCTCTCTCCCGCAGCCCTGGCGGGGCAGGGGCAGGGTGGTGGGATGTGGAGGAGGTCTGGCTTTAAATTTGTGTGCCTCGGTTCCCTTCTTCTACCAAGTATGGCCTGCCATTCCTCAGGAATGGGGCTGAGGCTCAAGTGGCACAGAATCTGCCCAGCAAACATAGCGCCCCAAGTTCAACTACCCGCACTTCCACATGTGAGAGGATGTGGCTGGTCCACAGGGTGGCGGCGCAGTAGGGGTGCTCAGGCGGCAGCAGCAGAAACCCCCAGGTACAGTGCTCACAGTCACGGTGTGAGTGTCCCCCGCACCCACGCTGTCCCCTCGGCCTGCCCCTCCGTGATGGTCCCAGGGCTGTGCGCCCTCCACCCACTGCCCCCGTCAAAGGAATGGCCATGGTGACCTTTCAGGCCATGACTCGTGGGGACCTCTGTCCATACTCCCCTCCTCTCCACTGACTCCCAGGAAAGCCGCTGCGACCACTCTACCACCCGGCATGGGGGTCCAACCATACCCAGGCTGATCCGGCATTCTCCTGGTGGGCCTACACTTGCTCTCATTTGCCCCCCTGGCCCGTGTTTCCACCGGTCGATGTGTCTGTCCCCCTGGGCCCGTGTCTGCTGACCGTGGTGTCCAGGCCCTGCACATAGAGGAGCCTAAGGGAGCATTTCAAAGATTTAAAAGACAGTCAAAGCCAGAGGCTGATGACTCATACCTGTCATCCTAGCTACTCAGGAGGCTGAGATCTAAGGATCACAGTTTGAAGCCAGCCTGGGCAAGAAAGTCCATGAGACTCTAAAATCTAGTTACCCAAGTGGTTCAAGTGATAGAGCACCAGCCTTGAGCTAAAAAGTACAGTGCCCAGGTCCTGAGTTCAAGCCAATACGGACACACACACACACACACACACACACACACACACACACACACACACACACACTCACGCAGAACCAGCCCAGTAGCACCTGATGCAAATCAAATCCTTCCTGAGTAAGTAGAGACATCTCCCAGCTTCTAAATCTGACAACATATTTCCCCCACCTCCCCAGAGCTCCCCACCAGTGGGGAAGAATCACACCGTTAACCAGCTTCCCGGGCCGCACAAGAGCAAAGCAGCATAATTATATCTTAATAATTGTTTTTCAGCATGGGATTTATAATTACTAACTGCGTGATAACTGCTCTTTAAATGCCCATGCTCTTTAAAAAACCTAATTTATAATTTAAAAAGCTGACACTTCGCAGAGCGCCTTATTTTATCTTGTCGGGCATAATGGAAGAGGAAGTTATTGAAAAGCTTTATTTTTCATTAGCCTTAAATTCAACGACAATTAATGTGCCCAATTTGATTATAAACTGCACAAATTAAACAATAAAGAGCTGTCTAATGAGAAATTAATTATGAGGAAGGGAAGGGGAGCTAGGCCGGATAAAAGCAATAACTTACGGCCGGTGGCGGAGAGTGTCAGGCTTGCGGGGAGATGAAGGACGCTCTCTTCCATGTGTGTCTTTGCTGATACGACGCATCACAGATCAGTTGATCCAGAAGCCATAACAAGCTAGTAATTGAAACTGCCGAATTCAATACTGCTGACAGCCTTAATTAAATTAAATATGGCTGGGATGGGCTCCCAGCGCCTGGCGGCAGTGAGCCACTTGACCCTGGGCTGAGCCTGCCTGGCGGAGTGCAGCAGCAGCGTGATGGATCTGACCCCAGGGGACGGCTGGGGACCGGCCTCTGCAGGAGGAGTGGGCCCGCCGCCCACTCCCGCTGCCTGTGGCTGCTTAGCTGCTCCTCAGTGCAGAGTCCCGGCTCTCTTCTGGCAAGAGCCTGGAAGTCTGTCTTGGAGCATCTAATTTGGGGGTGCAGTGGAGCCTCCTAGGTAGAGGCCAGGGCCAGGGGGTGAGGGGAGGAAGGAGGAAGGAAGCAAGAGAGAAAAGCCAAAAGCTCTAGTGACTCTTTTTGACAGACCTGACCCTCTCTATGCCCCTTGGGGAGTGGCAGCCTAGCGGGCTGGGGTTCAAATTCCACAACTGCCCCTACCCCCCAGAACTTGGATTTGGGGGGGGGCAGCTATTCCATTCTCCTCTTCTGTAAAGAGGGTGCCATGCTCTAGGCAGACAGTTGAGGAATGAACAGATGTATGAACGCAGCTGCCTGTCTCTGCCATCCCATAATGGAGCAGTCACCGTAATGCCCTGAGCAAAGGTCCCAGTCATTCAGCCAGCAGACCCTGAACTCAGAGCCGCTGACCCCTATCCTGAGCCTGATTCACGGCCAGGCTAGCATCCACAAATAAACATGTTCAGACTGGACTAGAACTTTCCATACACAGACCTTTCCAACGAGCCAAGGTCAGGGATTAACAAACCCATTTCTTGGCTTGTTTCATGCCAGTCCTGAGGTCAGGGCCTGGGCACTGTCCCTAAGCTTTTTCCTCAAGGTAGCACTCTACCCCTTGAGCCACAGCTCCACTTCTTGTAGTTTGTTTTTTTTTTTTTTTTTTTTTGGTTTGTTTGGTTTTTTTGTTTGTTCTTTTTTTTGGTGGTTTATTGGAGGTAACGGTCTTACAGGCTTTCCCGCCTGGGCTGGCTTTGAACTGTGATCCTCAGATCTCAGCCTCCTGAGTAGCTAGGATGACAGGCGTGAGCCACTGGCACCTGGCTCTGACTCCATTTTGCAAATATGAAAACTGAGGCTCCAAGTGGTTCGTCAACTTGCCTGTGGTCCCAGAGAAGTTGAATGTGGGAACCAGAGCTACAGCCTTTCAGCCCTAACAGAAAGGGATCCAAAGGCTGACGCCACGACCCCGGGCTGGAAGACTCTAGTAGCCAGCCAGCAGTGTTGAGCCCCTAGAATCTAGAAACCTCTTTTCTCTTTTCCCCAGAGTCCTGATAAAGGAGTTTACAAAAAGAATGAAAACCAACAGCAGCTTTCCAAGTTGTTTTGTTTTCTTTTTCCCCCCTCTAGCTGTCCTCCCTATAATCCCCCTTCCAACCATCAGACTAATTTTCTTTTTACTTTTTTTTTTTTTTTGAGTCATGGGGCTTAAACTCAGGGTCTGGGCACTGTCCAGGCGAGTGCTCCACTACTTGGAGCCACAGCTCCACTTTCCAGTTTTCTGATGGCCAATTGGAGATAAAAGTCTCATGGACTTTCCTGCCCAGGCTGGCTTTGAACCGTGATCCTCAGATCTCAGCCTCCTGAATAGCTAGGATGACAGGTGTGAGTCACCAGTACCCGGGTGCACGCTAATTTTTAAGTACGTGGAAAGATTGAGAACAGGTTAACCACTGGGTTCCTTCGATACCAGAATCAGTACCCCCTCCACCCTACCACCACCACCACCAATGCAGCAGCAGGACAGTGATATCTGAAAGAAAGGCCTGGTTCTTCAGAAAGCAAAGCCATGTGCAAACCTTGGCCTGTTTTGTGTATCAGCTGTGTGACACTGGGTTTGTCACTAAGTCACTCTTGTTTCTCCCTCCACATGGGCCCTTGGGGACAAGGGGTGTCTTTCTCTGAGAACCAGTGTATCACAGAAGCAAGCCAGCATGTCTGATGCCATCCAACCCTGCACCCATGCGCCTCAGCCTCAGTTGAGCAGAAAAGAAAATGCCCATGATTCAAGTTCTGAGGTCCTGGTCTTAATGGGAAAAAAATCACTGGCCTCATAAACATGGTTTTACCATAGGAAGTCTTCATAGTTGGCCTGGCGGTGGGCGGGCCCGAGCTGGCTTCTCAAATGACACGAACTAGCGGTTTGCTCCCTGTTCATGTCAGCTCTAACGAACTCTCCCTTCACTACAGCCTGCTCCACATCAGAGGCCCAGACCATTGAAGGAGAGGCCTCTGATGTGCCCTCGAGACAGCAAGCCACATGCCCTGGGACAACTCCATCAGAGGGCGGGAGGCAGGGAGGCCAGGGAAGCCAGGAAGGCCAGGGAGGCGGTGACTGGGAGGGGGGCGGCTCCAGGCTGCCTAGCCAGAGAACACAGAGAATCCCGGGCCTGGCCCAGGCTTTACACAACAAGCCCCATCGAGAGGGGTGGGAGAATATCAGGTCAAGGTTTTCTTAAAGCCCAAGAAAGAAACGAGCAGGAAGCAAGCCGGGCCACCACTGACCATTCATTCCCACGTCCCCATGCAGGACCCAGAGCTCAGATGTCCCTCCCTGAGCATCCAGTGTCCCCGTAGACCAGCCACAGCCCATCTTTCCACCATGGCCCTGGAAGCTGCCACGGGAACGGACCCCACACGTGTGCGCATGTTCACACGCCTCTCCATAGATCACGAACCGCTGGTGAAATTACAGGGTCACTGGGGAAAGAAACTGTGTCCTAGGAGGGGAAGAAACCTCTCGGAGTGTGGGCATGTCACTGCAGCGCTGCCCCACTGTGTGCACGAGGCTGGCAACAGGTTCCCAACCCAGATGTCCCCCAGCTTCTCTGAGAGAATGGGACGGAAGGGGTTCGGGGTCTCCATCGGGGGCTGCATCCTTTCAGCTGCCCTTAGAAATGCAGAGGGTGGCCGGGCGCTGGTGGCTCATGCCTGTAATCCTAGCTACTCAGGAAGCTGAGATCTGAGGATGGCGGTTCAAAGCCAGCCCGGGCAGGAGAGACCGTGAGACTCTTATCTCCAATAAACCACCAGAAAATCCGGAAGTGGCGCTGTAGCTCAAGTGGTAGAGCGCTCGCCTTGAGCTGAAGAGCGGAGGGACAGCGCCCAGGCCCAGAGTTCAAGCCCCATGACCGACAAAAAAAAAAAAAAAAAAAGAAAAGAAATGCAGAGGGTGGACTCCTGAGGTGAGGTGGAAAGTCTCACTGAGGTGGGCTACCTTCACTCATCAGGGCCTCTCCCAGCGGCTCATCCACCCACCCAGCCCTCCAGCCATGGCCCGGGTGCCATGCGGCTCATCTGTCCATTCATCATTCATCCATGTATCTACCAAGTCACCCATCAACCCATCCACCTAGCTTTTACATACGATGTATTATGTAGGCATCTATCCATGCATCTATTGATCAGTCTGCCCATCTGCCTAGTCCTCTGCTTACCACTCACCCACCTACCATCTCTCCATCTACATCACTATGCATGGATCAAATGCTCAAATTCTCTCTCTCTCTCTAAATCTGTAGGTTTGCTGGACATGGTGAATACTGGTAATCTCAGTTCTCAGGAGGCTGCGTCAGGGAGATTGTGAGTTTGAGGCCAGCCTGGCCTATATATACAGCCTAGGATTTTGGTTGTGAAACACTAGCACAATCCTAGGCTGGTCACAGAGATGTTAAGAACTTGCCTCAGATCTGGTGGAGGCTTGGCTGGAAGCAGGCAGCTGAGAAACTCCGGCAGAGCTGATGTTACAGACTGGCGCTCACCGCCGGCAGGCTGGGGGTTCAGGCTGCTGTCTGAGGAGCATCACCTCTTATTTGGGAGGTCTCCAACTGGGTTCTTAGGCTCTCAGCTGATGACACCGGGTCACCAGTGTCATGGAAGGTCACTGGTGTCTCCCAGAGTTCTGTGACTCCAGATGTTGCTCTCACCTACAAGATACCATCGCAGCAACCTCCAGTCCAGTATTCAACCAAGTGAGCAGCACCAGAGCCTTGCCACGTGGGTGTGGGAGTCCTGCCTCTGGAAGGTCGGAGGACCAGGTCTACGGCAGCTCTTGGCAGGATGAGTGTGAAGCGCTGAGCAGGGTTCCACGGGTGGCAGGTGAGCGCAGGTGCTCATCCAACTCAGTGAAGACCCCGTGAACCACCCCACGTCCCTTGCAGCTCAGAGAACCCAGGGTGATCTGGGGTTTGAGAGAAGCAGGTCCAGGCTGATCCGCAGCGGGCTTAGAACAGGGGCCTTGCCGTCCTCCAGAAACAGAGCCTTTACAGGAAGGAGAAAATCAGCCCTAGTCATCAGAAAGGAGATGCCTGCATTGCTCTGCTGTAACCACTGCCGAGGAAGAAGTGAGCAGCAGAGTGCAGGAGTGCTCAGACATGGCCATGACGCGGGAGCTGTCTGTGCGGACAGAGATCCAAACGCCTGCTTTACTCTGCTCTGAGACACCCGGCCCTGCACTGGGAAGAGGGCGCTGGCTCCAAACTCCCTGTGATCTTCGGGTCCCTGCCCTCTGTGCCCTGCCCGCCCCTTCCAGCTCCTCTGTGGCCGGCACCTCTCCTGTCTCACAGGAGTCTCAGTTCCACACCGGGGATCTGCCAGGATCACCTGACTTGGAAGTAGAGGTTGCAGATATTCAAGTGTGGTCATACCAGATTGGAGTGAACCAAACCTCCTGTGACTGGCGTCCTTAGAAGAAAGAGATGGCGTGGTGATGGTGGCCCGATGCAGGCAGGGGGAAGGCAGAGGTCGGAGGGATGTGTCCACAAGCCAAGGGTTGCTGGTGACCCAGAGAAGGGGAAAGGGAGGGTCCTCGCCTGCAGCCTTCAGAGGCCTCAGGGTCCTACCGACCCTGGAGCTTGGCCTGCTATCCTCCCGACGGTGAGGGAAGACACGTCGCAGGTAATGGTCATAGCAAACCCAGGAAGAAAGACGTCATGGGGCTCAGTGGAGCCCCATTTGAATCCCCTGCGGAATACCCCTCCCCGCAGGAGCTTCCTCCGATCCCTCGTCCAGAACACGTCTCCTTTCTCCACACCGATACCATCCAGGGACACTGCTGTGCTGTGAGTCCTGCGAGCCACAGGCCGTGGGGCTAGGCCCCCCCAGGGGACGGCCAGTGCCCTCACCCCCACCCCGGGCCCCAGCGCCCTCCTCCCCACCCTGGGCCCAGCACTGCCTGGCACCCAGCAGGGGGCTCCGAAATGTCCGTTCTCCCCCACCTCGGCCCAAGATCTTGAGGATGCCCTGGGCACTGCCCCTGTCTGCGGCCCGGGCTCCGTCATGAAGCCTTAGCAAAGTGTTTATTTCTGACATAGCTGGTCCAGAGGTGTAAATACAGACCTGGCCGAGACAGCCAATCCCACTATCTTGAACTTCAAAATAAACTCATCTCTAATGTGTAGTCTCCGGGCATCGCAAGCCCTTATTAAACCTGGCAGGACTTCAGGGGGCAGTGATGCTCCCCAGGGCATGGGGAGACTCCAGCTCCACCGGGCAGGGCCCAGCCCCTGGGGCCCTTCCTTCTCCTCTCTCCCTCTTCCACTCCCTTTTCATCCCCCGCCCCCTGCATCCAGGGGACTGCCACTGTGCAGCCACTCCCCCAAGAAGCTCCACAGTCACCACCTCCTCCCACCCCATATCCGGTCGGCCAGTCCTCCCACTCCACATCCGTTGGAGATTCCTCCTTTCCCTCTGCACAGCCTTCCCTGTGCTACACGGCCCCGCTGCCACCTATCCTTCCTTCCTCGCCCTCCCCACCGAGCCATAGGTGGCTCTGCCTGTGGAATGAATCTGCCCCAGTGCCTGCCTCGGTTGCTCTGTCCCGTCTAACCAAGTCCTCTGGGCAGTGATGCCTCCCTAACCCTTAGTCATCCCAGTGGCACTCCTGTGTCAGTGTCCCAGGCTGTCTGGACCTGGCTGGCTGTGGGACACGCCATGGGCATCCACACCCCAGGCCTCTGCACTGCCAGCCGCCTCTCCTGCGCTTCTCCCGAACCTTCAGTCCTGCAGTAGATGGCTGGCCATCCCAAGCCCTCTGACCTCAGGTGTTGGGTCTGTCTGCAACATCTGCAGAGTCTGCAGTGTTGTCTGCAGTGTCTGCAGTGTTGCCTTCAGTGCCTACAGTGTCTACAGTGCCTGCAGTGTCGTCTGCAGTGTCGTCTGCAGTGTCTGCAGTGTTGTCTGCAGTTTTGTCTGAAGTGTCTGCAGTGTCTGCAGTGTTGTCTGCAGTGTTGTCTGCAGTGTTGTCTGCAGTGTCTGCAGTGTCATCGGTCTGCAGCGTTGTCTGCAGTGTTGTCTGAAGTGTCTGCAGTGTCTGCAGTGTTGTCTGCAGTGTTGTCTGCAGTGTCTGCAGTGTCATCTGTCTGCAGTGTTGTCTGCAGTGTCATCTGCAGTGTCTACAGTGTCATCTGTCTGCAGTGTCTGCAGTGTTGTCTGCAGTGTCATCGGTCTGCAGTGTTGTCTTCAGTGTCTGCAGTGTTGTCTGCAGTGTTGTCTGCAGTGTCGGCAGTGTCTGCAGTGTCATCTGTCTGCAGTGTCTGCAGTGTCATCGGTCTGCAGTGTTGTCTTCAGTGTCTGCAGTGTCATCGGTCTGCAGTGTTGTCTGCAGTGTCTGCAGTGTTGTCGGCAGTGTCATCTGCAGTGTCTACAGTGTCATCTGTCTGCAGTGTCTGCAGTGTTGTCTGCAGTGTCATCGGTCTTCAGTGTTGTCTGCAGTGTCTGCAGTGTCTGCAGTGTTGTCTGCCATGTTGTCTGCAGGGCCTGCAGTGTCTGCAGTGTTGTCTGCAGTGTCTGCAGTGTCATCTGTCTGCAGTGTCTGCGGTGTTGTCTGCAATGTCTGCAGTGTCTGCAGTGTTGTCTGCCATGTTGTCTGCAGTGTCTGCAGTGTCATCTGTCTGCAGTATCTGCGGTGTTGTCTGCAATGTCTGCAGTGTCTGCAGTGTGGCAGCAGCCTCGGTGGAAGGGGCACCTGGATGTGGAGCCTGCAGTGGCTGCAGAGCAGCTTCCAGCCCAGAGACATGCGCTGGGCCATCCAGGCTTTCCTCCTGGGGTTGTGGCCATGAGAGCCCTGCTTGGCCTGCCCCTGGCTGGTCCAGGACCTTTCCTCCTGCTCCTCCTCCTGCTCCTCCTGTTCCTCCTCCTCCTCCTCCTGCTCCTCCTCCTCCTCCTCCTCCTCCTCCTCCTCCTCCTGCTCCTCCTCCTCCTCCCTCTTCCCTCTCCTCTTCCCTTCTCTTCCTCCTTTCTCCTCCTCCTCCTCCCTTCTTTTTTTTTTGGGGGGGGGGAATCTGGTCTTGGGGCTGAACTCTGGCCCTGGGCACTGTCCCTCAGCTCTTCAGCTCAAGGCTAGCACTCTACCACTTGAGCCACAGTGCCACTTCCGGCTTTTTTTTCTGCTTATGTGGTGCTGAGGAATCGAACCCAGGGCCTCATGCATGCAAGGAAAGTGCTCTACCACTGAGCCACCTTCCCAGCCCTCCTCCTCCCTTCTCTTCTTCCCTTCTCCTCCCTCCTCCTTTCTCCTTCCTCCTCCTCCTCCTTTCTCTTCCTCTTCCTCCTTTCTCATCCTCTTCCCTTCTCTTCCTCTTCCTCCTTTCTCCTCATCCTCTTCCCTTCTCCTCCTCTTTCTCCTCCTTCTCCAGCACAGAGGAAAACATCTGATGTACCCCTGTATACTCTGGCACTAGACTGAGGCTGGAACATAATAAATAGTAACCAGAAACAAATTAGAGACGTCATCAGCAAGGCTAGCAGACAATGTGGGTAGAGAAAGGATGTGACTATGTTTAGAGAAAGCTCCAAGCATGACCCCTCAGTGCCTGTGGGATACTTATCCCACAGATGTGGAAACTGAGGCCCAGGGAAGGCCAAGTGAATCCCCTCCAGTTGCCTATCTGCTCAGACCTGTGATGTACATCTGTTGGTTCTTATGGCTCCTTGTGGTCGATTCCGTGAGCCTCTGCCCGCAGCCAGGTACCCTGGTTCTTATGCACTGGAGTGGGGCAGGTGGAGGTCATTACGGTTAAAGAAGACCAGCAGGGAGGGCCTCACCCTGTAGTGGTATAAGCAGGCAGCGAAGAGCCAGGGAGGAGACCCTCTCCTGGGGCCAGCCCGTCCTACATCTTGACCTTGACCTTCAGCCTCCGTGTTTCTGTGGTCTAACCTCAGGCCAAGGGGTGGTGGGAAAGTGTCTGATCCTAGAATGATGGTGAAAATGTTTCTATTTGTTCCACCCTTAGCACACCGCATACCTGAAATACATTCAATAGCTTTAATATTTACATAATTTAATGTAACTATATATTAATTATATCTCTGTAAAAATGGTTTTCAAGTAAATATCAACGCTCAGACCAAACTGTAGCATGTTTCATCCCACCCTCTTCCCCCTCCGATAATGTCAGGATGCCTGGGCACCGCTGCGCAACGTCACAAGTCTGTCCTGGCTGCAACGGGGCTGCACTGTCACCCAGGCTGTGTGTGTTCATGCAATGGGATGCATGGAGACCCCGTTGGCAGGTTGCTGGTGTGTGGGCAGCGCTTGTACATGTTTACTGTTCCTGTCGTGATGAACTCATGAGACCCCGGCCCCCCCCTCCCTGTGTGATCCCCAGGGTCGTCTGGTGCCACTGGCGCTGCGTCAGCAGAGAGCAGCCACTGCCTGGGAACCGGGTCCAAGGAGCAGATGAAGCTGAGTACGGAAGCGCCTCCCTGGAACCCCAGTACTCTGAGGCTGAGGCAGAGGATCAGGAGTTTGAGGCCTGCTTGGCTATATCGTGAGATAGTGTTTGAGAAGAACAAACAAAATTAACTAAAAAGGGCTGAGAAGATGACTCCATGGTAGAGTGCTTGCCTTGCATGCATGAGGCCCTGGGTTCGATTCCTCAGACCACATAAGCAAAAAAGCCAGAAGTGGCACTGTGGCTCAAGTGGTAGAGCGCTCGCCTTGAGCTGAAGAGCTGAGGGATAGCGCTCAGGCCCACAACTGACAAAAAACAAAAAACTAAAACTAAAAATAAAGCACAGGTTAAAGGTTCTGAGACTGTGGAATTGGGATCCTGTCATGGGCACTGTGGCATAGCCTGGAGAGAGTTCCAGAATCTTCTCTCCCTTACCCTAAACAATGCACCATCATTGGATATGAAATGTCCCAGAGGCTCATGTGTTAACCTCTTGTTCCCCAGAAGGTGGCACTATGTTGGGAGGTTCTGGAAACCCTTGGAGGTGGGGCTTTATGTGGAGGAAGACATCTTGTTCCTTTCTCTCTCTCTCTCTCTCTCTCTCCCCACATCCTGTCCACCATGAGATGGAAAAGCTTCTTGTTTCCATGCCCCTGCTGCCATTGTGCTCTGCCCAGGCCCACGGAGCCGAGGACCAAGATGGAAATGCTGACACCATGAGCCAGCTTCCTGGAGGTGCCTCTGTTACGTGTTTTGTTTCTAACATTCACACACACCCATCACCTTAATCAGAATACGTTCAACCCCTGCCATTAGGGTTTGCCCAGCACTGTGCCCTGCCAAGGCCCGGTGTAAACAGGGAGCCCCCCTAAAAGGTCATGGAAGCAGGGCCCCATGTTCCCACCTTACAGGAGAGGATGTCACTTGCTTAGAGTCCCACTGCAGTGATGGACTCCTAAGCCACATCCGCCTGGTTCTGAAAAGCTGTGCTGCTGGAGTCTACGCTGTTTTATGCACGTGTTTAGTAATGGATATTTATTTAGTATTTATTAAGTGCCAAAATTAAACTTTACCAGTGGAAACCAACAGCAAGGGGGAGGCTTAATATACAAAAGATGATTGTTTCAAACATGAAATATATAGGTATAAACCTAATAGCACATGTACTAGATCTTTGTGAGAAAAAGAATCCTACAAATCCTTAATGGAATAAATCAAAGAAGAGCTAAATGGATACGTGTGTGTGTGTGTGTGTGTGTGTGTGTGTGTGTGTGTGTGTGCATGCGTGCGCACGCGCATAAAAAGGAAGATTCAAGTTATCAAGGTTCCAGTTCTTTCCAACTTACCTACAGACTGATTGGCAAACCCAAACAAGATGCCAGCAAGTTATGTTATAGGTTCCCCACAAGTGGATTTAAAAGTGTGCATGCACAGGGAAAAGACCCAGAAGAGCCAGCGAAACATTGGAGAAGAATAAAGTTGGAGGATGACACTTCCTGACTTCAAGACTGGCTGTAAATCTCCCGCAGTCCAGACTGGCATCATCATGACAGTGGAAAGACAGAAGAAGCAGATGCATAGAATATCTAGATTTCTCCCGTGTTATCTTCTAGGATGGCCGAGTGCTGGTGCAGAGTCTCAGCTGTCTTCTGCCTGTGTGGCCAGTCCTGAGATCAGCCGAGGCTGGCCAACACCAGATTCTCCCAGGAGCCAGTGAACTTGGCACCCCAGACCGTGGTCCTGATCCTGACAGAGATGGAGACGGCTCCTCTCCCTGGGGACCTGAGTCACTAATGAATAAGGAGAAGATGGACAAAGGAAAGAGGCCAGGATACAGCCGCATGGCGCTGCCCCACACAGGGAAGATCTGGGAAAGGGAGCCAGCAGGTGGTGTGTCCTCAGGGCCGTGAGCCCGCACTGTGACCTCCCCAGGTCCTGGGCCCCTGCTGGAGAAGCCGGGCCGGGGCTGCTGCTGGACTGTGCTGAACCAGCCTCCCCCACTCCAGCCAACGCCCAGGAGGCTTGGAGACCTGGTTAAAATGCAGTCTGTTTCAGGAGCTCTGGAGCCCTCACTTTTTCACCAATGCCCGGAGAGGCTGGTGCCAAAAGTTTAGAGACCACACTGAGAACTGAGGTGCTCAGCCCCCGGAGGGGGAGCTGGCCTGGCTCTGGTCTAATGAGTTAGTCAGCTTTTGATCACTGTGACCAACGCCAGTGACAATCAGCTTAAGAAGGAGAAAGGTTGGTTTGGGCTCACGGTCTCGCAAGGTTCCACCAGTGAGCGATCCCTGAGCCAGTGATCGTGGTGGGCGTGCATGGTGAGCAGCTCTTTACGAGCCAGTGAGCCAAGAGGAAGAGGACAGGGGCCACTGCTCCTGCCAATGACCTAAAGACCTCCCACCAGGCCCACTTCCCAAGGCACCACCCGGGGACCCAGCCTTTACCACATGGGTCTTTGGGGACTTTTGATGTCCAAACTACCACCGCATGCATTCAAACCTCTGGAGGGTTGGCTAGAGTAGATGGTTGTCCTTACCTCCATAGCTCATGACTCAATAGTCCAAGCATGGGGCACCTGCGATGGCTGCTGGTCCTACCAGCTGGGTGTCATTGTCACTCTAAGAAAAGTGAGGAAGGCTCAGAGGGGTGAAGTCATTTGCCCAAAGACACACAGCTGCTACACATTGGATGCATGAGTATTGAGACTTCAGTGGTTGAGACACCAGTCCCCAACTGATCTTCCTGGTGGCCTTTATGTGCCAGTACCTGCCGCTCCTCCCCATCTCCTCACTACCCATCTTCACACATTAGGCCCACTGCCAGAGAGTACAGGGGAAATTCGCCCTCTGCCCTTACAGGAGGAAACAGAAAACACCGCGTAGCAATGTGGGCAGAGCAACTCCACTGCCAGGTGGGCACAGAGGGAGGCACCAGAAAGGAAGAGCAGGAGGAAGGGGGTCTCAGGAAGAAGGGCTTTGGAGCAGGCTCAGAGGAGAGCCAGGATTGCAAGACACGGTCCACACTCTCATAACCTGCCTACTGCGAACCTCCCTTCCCCAGCCAGCGGCTCCCTGTCTTAATCCATTGTCTGTGGCTATAACAAAATACCCAAGACTGGGGGAGTTGGGAAGAATTCAGCTCGTGTTGGCTCATGGTTCTGGAGGCATGGCGCTGGCATCTGATATCCCAGAAGTGCATGGTAGCATGTGGCGCACGAGTCCCATGGGGGCCGGGGCACGCCGCCGGGTCACGTGTCTTCTTACGAAGCCGCTCATGCCACCCTGGGCCCCTCCTTCATGCCTTCACTGTCCCCTGACTCACCACTCCTGGGACAAGCCAGCTTCCTCTGCCCCTCCCGCAGGAGGGGAGGGCTGAGGGGAGGAGAGCAGAGAAGGGGACAGGGCGGAGGAGGTGGAGGGGCTTGGGTCACACCAAGCACCGGCACCCAGGGAGCTGGGGGGGTGGGTTTGCATGATGCCTGGAGGTTACACGTCACCCCAAGCTGGTAAGCCATTCTTCAATTTCTAATAAACTCCCTGAAGTAGGGATGACACACCGTAAATCAGCCTTCCACGAGCCTCGTCTCCGGGTAATCTTTTCAATTATCTGCCTGCACGGTGCATGTCCCCTAAGATGATCAGCCAGCACCGACAGTACCCACCCCGGGCCAGCGGTGCCTGGATGGTGGACGAAGAGCCACAGGGCTTCCCGCAGGCTGGCACACAGAGGGCTGCCAACGCGCCCTCATCTCAGGCAGGCCTGCCTTCTCTGCCGCCCCAGACTTGGCATCTTTCCCTCGCCACCTCTGGGCAAGCGCGCCGGTGCCCGAGCCTGGCTCCAGAACTCTCGCCTGCCCGGGGATCCCTGGGGACTGGCATTTGGCAGACACTGGCAGAGGTAGGGCTTTCTCTGACTGCCCCCATTCAATCCACACAGAGCTGCCAGGGTTCTCTCCATCCTGTTGCTAAGGATCAGGGTGCTCAGAACAACGGGCAGGTGTTTGTCCCCCGTCCCCCTTCCCCTCCCTCCGCCCCCTATCCTCCCCCTCAAAGTCACCCAGCCAGATTTGGTATCTAGAACAAACTGGGGACTCCATGCCCTTCCCAGCAGGCTGTGCTCCTGATCATTATGGATGCCCGTCTTTGTTGCCGGGGTAACCTCCCTCCAGGCCCAGGAGTCACCTCCTGGAGCGTGACTCCTGCACCTGACATCATAATCTTCTGTGACATCTTAATCGGCTCCCAGGCAACAGGCAGTTCACAGGCATAAGCCATCCGTGAGTCGTGAGTCTTGAGTCGTCGGCAGGGCCTGGACTGCCCGCCCACCGCCCCGCCCTACCCTGCCTGACCTCTACCTGCTCCCTCCCCCACAGGCTTCAGATCCAAGCTTTGCTAATGAACTTTTCTAGACTCCAGTTGCCTCCTCTGTAACATAGAGACAACGGTGTTAGTCAACAAGGGTGCAAGATCCGTTGATGTCTTGGCTGAGGGAAGCAAGCACGCTGGTTCACCTTCAGGAAATGGGGAGACCAGCAGTGCCCATACCTCCTTGGCCTTGGGCCTGGCTGACTGCAGCCTGGTATCCGGCCATACCATAGAGCTCTCTAGAGAAAAGGAGACACGTGTGGCCTGAGCTGGGTGTATGTATTCCCCTGAAAATGCAGGTTGAATGCTAACCCGTGCTCTCGGCGGATGCAACCTGAACTGGAAATGGGGTTCCTGCAGAAGTCATCCAGATGAGGTCACACTAGAGTAAGAAGGCCTTTCATCCAATGTGATTCGTGTCACCTCCTTACCAGAAGACAGAGGTGCAGACAGAGAAGCTGACATGAGACACGGGGGAGCACCATGGAGACCCTTGCAGAGGCTGCACTGCTGCGGCTACAAGCCAAGGGATGCAGAAGTCAGGAAAGGCAGGGAGGGCGTCAGGGTGGGGCCTCAGGGTGAGCCCGGCCCTGCCAGCATCCTGCTTCCAGACATCCAGCCTACATAGCGTGGCAAGACGATCCCTATTGTCTCCAGCCATCTAGTTGGTGGGACTTTGAGACACCCATTAATAGGACAACTAGCACATAAAGTCCCAAGGGGCCTGGCTGAAGACAAACAACAGGGCTGCCATGGTGCTGAAGTCACAGGGGAAACAGCAACAGGACTCCGAGAGGAAGCATGATGCATGATGGGCAGGATCATGCATTCCACGGTCCGGCTTTGACTTTGGGTCCTCTCTGGGGAGCCCCAGTCTGTCAGCAAGGCCCCCATGTCCAGTCGATGGTGCCCAGCAGTAGGCTTCCTGGAAGGCAGGAGGCTGAAGCTCACTCTCATGAGGCCTGTGCAGGCCCCGGATGGAGGGAGATGGCCTCTTCTCCTGTGTGCTCCTTTCCTCTCTGACCTGGCTTGGGACTCAGCTCTGTCCGTGGGTTTGGGCTGCTGGTTCTGCCCACGTGGGCAGGGACAGATCCAGGGCCAAAGAGGCAAAGGAAAATATGGGGGTTCCTTTCCCTTCTGCAGTCTCTTCCCCAAAGTGACAGAGACCCTGGACCTCCAGAGGCTGCGTGGTCTCCGGCAAGTCAGTGCTCTCCCTCCGCACGTTCCCTTCTACAGATGGAGACCAGGGAGACCAGGAGGCAGGAGCAGCCCGCACACAGGAGAGGCTGGAAAGCTTCATCCATTGTCATCCATGCTCCCACATACCAGAAGCAAACAGAGCAGAGCCCTCCTAGCTCTAGCTGTTCATCCATGGCTGAGTGTGCAGGGATACAGACCCCCAAATCAGCACCCGGCCTATCTCTTTCCCTTCTCACTGTCTCCTTTGTATCAGGAGAGAAAAGCCTAAAGGTCGGTCCAGATCAGCCTTTCTTTTGAGATGAAAACACCAAGCCAGGCACTGGCAGCTCACCTCTGAGATCCTGGCTACTCAGGCAGATAAGATCTAAGGACTGCAGTTCAAAGCCAGCCCAGGCAGGAAAGTCTGTGAGACTCTTATCTCCACTTAACCAGCAAAACAGCTGGAGGTGAAGCTGGGGCTCAAGTGGCAGATAGCAAAAGATCTAAGGGACATCGCTCAGGCCCTGAGTTCAAGCCCCAGTATTGGTGTGTACCATGATTAAGCATCTAGTCTCATTGCCTTGGTTTTGCATTGCCCCTAAACACACACACACACACACACACACACACACACACACACACACACACACACACACACACACACACACACACACACTATTTTTATTGCCTTTTCCTTGGGCTATATGCTCCGTGCTGGATGGGGAGACAGCCCTGAGCTGGACAGATCACCAGTCCCTAGAGGACTGCTCTTGCAGGGAAGACAGAAGATAAACAAATAAACCAAGGTAATAAAATGCTGGTGGAGAGGGGTGAATGCAGAGAAAGATAAGCAGGATGGGGGAAATCCTTCCAGATGGTGACATCAGAGCAGAGACCAGGAGGGAACTGAGGAATCAGAAAGATAATTGAGGGAAGGTTATTTGGGGCACAGGGAACAGCCACTGCTGGCATCCTGAGGTAGGCAGAAGGGAGCCCAGAACTGCTGCGGGATAGAGTCAGCTTTGGTGGGGGAGGGGAAAGAATCATGACTGGGTATAATTAAGGGAGGGGAGGACAGTTCATGGAGGGTCCCACAGGCCCTGGAACTAGGAAGACGAGTTTGCTTATTCACTGTGCACAGCAGCTGATCTGCGCTGGGAACCTTCATGGGGCATGGTGGGCTGGTGTTGGGGCCACAAGGCTGGGCTGAGAGGCTGCCAGTCTAAGGCATTTGTCCACCGTGGACTCTGCTTCCCCTCTGAACCAGTACAGCAGTGCAGTGAACACCCCGCAGGCTGCTCAATCCTCCATGGCTGCTGGGCCTTCCAGCTCGGAGAACTTGAGAACTGATTTTAGTCATTTGATCCTCATCCCTAGAACGTCTAACTTGTCCCAGGCCACAAGATGAAAGAGGTGGAGCCAGGGTTTGCAGCCACTACAAAACAAAACAGAACCTCGGAGAATCTCAGCATTCTAATGGCGGCCCTGCTCACTGGGTCTGTCATCCTGCGGCCCCCGGCCTGCATCTGAGCCACGGTCCCTTACCTGGCAATCATGCCCCAGGCTGGCTCAGGTTACTGAAGGCACCAGGGGTTTGTTTAAACAAGTGTGTCTGAGCAGGAAAATCAAACGGACAGGGACTGTCCAGGGCCACCGCAGGAACACCCCAGGGACGCGCACTTGAACCTGATAAGGCCGGATCGATTTTCACTTAATTGGACTGTGGCCATGCGTTCCACCATTTGATCAGGTAGGGGATCTCCTGGGGTGGAAAGTCTCCAAGTGGGGTGGTCCGCTGGGACACTGAACTCAAAGTGGGTAGGAGCACCCCCACACTCGGAGGGGCAAGCCACCTCTGTAAGTGAGCAAGCACAGTTAACTCCCTCTCCCTGGCCTCCCAGAAGTCGGAAGAGGGAAGTTGAGGACGTCCCCAGGCCACTTGACCTGCTCCCCCCAGCCTGCCCTTCTCTCGCCACAGAGAAGCAGATCTGGGAGGCACATTTAGTGGGCAGGAGAACCTTCTGAGAGGTATAGAGCAGTTGGTTCTAGAACTCATCTTCAAGTTCAAAGAAGACAGAAAACCAAGGAGGTAGAACAAGAAAGTGGGGACTTTCTTTTTAGAAGGTTGATCAAGAAATATGTGGGCCGCCATGATGGCACACTCAATGAGCTAAAAAGATGAAGCAGGAAAATGAAGCAGGAGGACTTTGAGTTTGAGGCTACCCTGGATGGATGGATGGATGGATGGATGGATGAATAGATGGATGGATGGATGAATAGATGGATGGACAGATGGATGGATGATGATGGATGGATGGATGGATGATGAATAGATGGATGGATGGGTGATGGATGGGTAGATGATGGATGGATGATGGATGGGTGGGTGAATGGGTGATGGATGGATGGATAGATGGATGATGGATGGGTGGATGGATGGTTGATGGATGGATAGATGCACAGATGGATGGTTGGGTGGTGGATGGATGGATGGATGGATGGATGATAGATGGATGGATAGATGGCTATCTGACTAACATTCTAATGGGTTGTGTCCTCACCCTTGACCTCAAGTTCTGCTCTCTGGCTTTGGTTGGGTTATAGACATGAGTCACCAGTGCCTGGCTAGGGTAAACTATTGAACTGTTTCCTCATGTGTAAACTAAGGATAAAAATAGTAACTGTCAAGATTAAAAGAGTTAAGATACATGAAGAGCTCAAAGTTGTGCTTGCAGTACTGTGTTCGATTGGAATTGTTTAGGATTCTGGTATTTAGCTCCTCACCTTTCAGGGTTCCTGGAACTCACCTCCATCTCACACAGCCCCAGGGAGGGAGACAGATGGGCTCAGTACATCACCCAGGCGGACTGACCCCACAACTGAAGACCAAGTACTGCATTTGCAATCACTTGCCCAGGTTGTAGTGCTCTGAGACTGGAGGCTGAGCAGATCTCAAGTACGGGGTGGGGTGGGGCTGTTAACCACGCCCACCAAGGGGTAGGGGTTATTTGTAATAGCCACACCCACACTCAGGGCGGAGCTCTACAGGAGGCTGGGCTCCTGGGGAACCACGCCCCTTCCTGAAGACACACATGGCTGGACCTGTTCTGTCCACCGGCGCCCCAAAACCACTGGACTGGACAAGTCCCTGCAGCTTCTGCCTTCTGGAGCCAGAACCGCTCTCTATAGGAGGGAACGGAGAACAGAACAGACGCCAGGGCCCACTTACCCACGAGGAGGCTCAACGAGGATCCTCCCAGAGTGCGCACAGCAAGGGAACTTGCCCCAACGCTTGCTGGTTCCTGATCCCAGCTCCAACTTCCGACCTTTCCCTTTTCTCACTGGAAAGAGGACCTCTGGACCTCGAGGACTGCTGGCAGAATGAGCAGGTACAGTGCCTCTGAAGCCCTAACCATTAGCAGTTGCTCAGTGAAGGGAATTTTCTCCAGGCCCTTCCTAGCTCTGAGAAGGACCAACGCCCCTGAAGCCAGGCCACAGGCCCTCTCAGCCTGCTAGGGCATCTCCCAACCATGTGTACCCCGACCCCCCTCATGGGTCAACCCTCTTGAGAGGTCACAAATATACAAGCTACTGGTCACAGGTGGAGCTGGTTTGACAGAAACCATGGGATGGCCCAGGTTTCTTGAATGCTCTGAGGATGTAGGTGAGTCCTGATTGCAGGCTAGAGAGCATATACTTTGACACCGGTTCTGCCAGTGTCTTGCTCAGAGACCAGGGAAAATGACTCCTGTTCAGGGCCCAGTCTCCCTTTCTGAAGGACATGCTGCTACCCCAAATTTCTTGTTGTACTGGAGAGAGAGTTATTATTCTTGCCTCCCCCCACCCCGTTCATCCTGCAACTGGGTCTTGGCCACTTCTAAGGCTGATGGGATGGCAAAAAGGGGCCACACAACACTTCCCACATTCCTCAGGGGTGAGAACTGCTCTTTTCCCAGAGTAGCTGCCCCTCCCCCCAAGTTAGGGGGTGGGAGATGGTAAACAAGAGGTGTGCCATCTGGGAGGAGGCCAGGTCTGGGGAGAGAGTCAGTCTCCACACGCCCCAGGTCACTTGGGCCCCTGGGTCATTGATTCTCCACCTCCCCGACTTTCTCTCTAGTTCGCTAGTGATTTTCTGACTCAGGGAGCGCTGATTGCGTGCGTGCTGCCTACAAGCAGCCTCCTGGACTGTCCCCTCCTGGACTGTCCCCTCCTGGACTGTCCCCTCTGCAGTGAGGTGGGTTTGAGGTGGTGTGAATATTTCCAGCTTACTTCCTGTGTGGTCACTTCCGGTTTGTGCTCAAATCCAAGCTCAAGGGTGGCACAGGCCCAGTCGGGGTACAGGGTCTAGTCTGGTCACTGTCTTTCCTGGACACCTTCAAATCTGCAGGGTTACAGTAAGAGGCTGGAGAGTGGGCAGCGGACCTGAAAGGCAGAGCAGGGATGTGGTTGAGGTCTAGCCTGGGGGCCTGCGCTGGAGGGCGGGGGGGGGGGGAAGGGGGGGATACTTGAAGTCTAGCCTGGGTACCTGTGCTGGGTGGCCCCGTTACTTGCTGTCCTACGAATGTCCTCCAGCTCACCTCATGACAGCCATTTCCATCCTGGGCTGCTGGGATTGTGGGGCTGTAAATGATCAAGCCCTACTGCTGTGGCCTTTACCTCTCTCTTGCTGTATCCTCCTGAGGACCCTACAGGAAGGTACACATGCATTCCTCTGGGGAGGAAGTAGTAGCTGGGGGCATTACGGCACGGTAGAGAAAAGGGTATGGTCTGCTGATCCTGCTCCCAAAGGTGCAGCCATTGCTCCACTCATCACCCACTGCTACCAGGGAGGAAAAAAAAAATAACTGACCGGAGTCACATTAGCTTCTAAGTGATTGAGGAGAGTGATTCAGACTGAATCTTGGGGCAGGGACTAAGACAGACAAGAAAAGTTTAGTGAACAAAATGGAAAAATAGGGAAAGATACGCGGAGATCTGGAGATCTGGGGAGAAGAACAAAACCCAAAGAGATACAGGGTGGGTGTAGAAGCAGGCGGTGAGGTCCACTCGGAGACTCGGAGACTCAGAGCACACTCAGGCAGAGCCAGAGCCAGGGTCGGGAGAATGGGGGGGGGGTGCCCGCATGATCTGAGAGCTGGAGCACCAAGCAGACAGCCTGTGAGAGGCTTCCAGGGCCTTCCCCGGCCCCTGCCCCCTCCCCTGTCCTCCCTTGGCCCCTGGCCCTGCCACTCCAGTGTGTCCCCAGCGTCCCAGCTTCACTTTGGGCCTTTCTCAAAATCCTACTCCCTCCCATTTCAGGCAATACAAGCTCTGCGGGAGGGCTATGGCGCCTCTCTCTCTCTCTCTCTCTCTCTCTCTCTCTCTCTCTCTCTCTCTCTCTCTCTCTCTCTCTCTCTCTCTCTCTCTCTCTCTTCTCTCTCTCCCTCCGTGCCTCTTTTCCCAGGGCTGCTGAGCCTGGAAACCCCTCCCTCCCTCGGGCTCCCGTGGTCTTTATCCATTTGAAAGCGCACAGACAGAGGCACAGGCAGGTCGCTGCCTTTGGGGACAGCTTTTCTTCCCTGGCCCATCCGGGATTCTGGAATCTGATGAATTCCTGGGGGCTTCTGGTCCCGCTCTTATCTACAACAAGGTAGATAAGAGGACTGCAACTTCTGGACTTGAGACTCAGTTTCTGGGCTTGGGGTGGGGCTGGGGAAAGGCCGTGCCTCCCCCCACCGCAAGCATCTGACGCATTCTTAGTGCATTTCGGTCTTTGAAAAATGCCCTGAGATAAACTGCTTCTGGAAGCGGAAAAAGTAAATTTTGGGCACCAGCATCCAGATCCTGGCGCCACCACTAACTAGCGGTGTGACCTTCAGCAAGACAATTAACCTCTCTGATTGTGTCCTCTCTTCTGGGGCCGGGGTGTGGGTGGGTGGGGGGAATCAGATAATAATATGTATCTCAGAGTCGAAAGTTCCAGAAACCTCGGACCAGAGGCCTGACACCCAGTAAGTCAGTAAGTCAGTTCTCTACCTCCTTTCCTCCTAACCCTGCCCTTCTGGTCCAGCGGGACCCGAGTGGGGGCCCCAGCAGGCCTGCCGGGGTCGGGGGTGGGGGGGACGGGGAGGGGGGCAGACGGAGGGCCTGCCCGGCCCGGGGTGAGCAGAGCAGAGCCGCAGTGGGAGACGTTTGCTCGGCCCCTGGAGCCTCGGGGTCTGCTTGACATCTCCAGGCTTAAATAACCGTGCGCCTTTGTTATTCGTCGGCAGCAAAGTGGTTCGTTACGCCTGATTGGTCTAATTGCTTTGAAATGGGATATATTATCTATAATTATAGAGCTCTGGGAGGAGCCGGCCGGCCTCGCTTTCATCTTCCGCAAGCGCACCCTCGTGTCCCGAGCGCATTAATTTGGGCCACTTGAGGGGGAGGCTCTCTCTCTCTCTCTTCCTCGGATCCTGTCCCCCCCCCTTTGCTCCTCCCCCCCACCTCAAATGTAAAGACACCGGGAGGGCGGGACGGGCCCGGGACGCGGGGCCGGCAGGCCATGGGGTCCTCGGGCAGGGCGCGGGGCGGGCGCGGGGCCGGCGCGGGGCGGGCGCAGGGCGCGATCAGCCCCCGCGCTCGGCGCAGGACTTAGCCAGAGGCTCACTCTGTGATATATGAAGAATTCACTTTTGTTTTTTAACTTGGGAGATGCGTTAGGGAAAGGCACCACCGACATCCTTTCTGCCCAAGCCCCAGGTCAGCGGGGGCGGGGGGGGGTGCTTGTGCTCGCGCCCCGCGGGGTGAACCCCCGGAGTTCCGACCCCGACCTCCTTGGTGTGTTGTTGTTGCTGGAAAGCCACGGAACCCCTGGGGGGGATTAGAGGCCTCCCCGTCCACTTCCCCCCACCCAACTTGGTTCCCAGCCTCTGACTCCATAGGCGACGAGTTCGGCGGGGGCGCGGGGCGCGCGCGCGGCAGGTTGGCGGGGCGCGGGCCCGAGGGGTTGTCTGCCCGTCCACCCCGCCCCCACCCCGAGCAAAATACCTCTCCCCCCACCCCCATCCTCCGGGGCCCTCCCGGTGATTGGTGAATTCCCACCAAAATAAATCGTTCCGGGTAATCGGTTTTCATTACACATTCATTCTATTAAAGAGGACTGTTCGGGGCTCGCTAATTGCCGGGGGTCCCACTGAGCCGCGCATTTTAAGAAAATGGATGCGAGATTCCTGGGCCGAGGCCACGGAACGCTTTGGTGGGGGTGGGGGGAGAGGGAGGGAGGGCGGAACGAAAACCCATCGAGGCGACCACGAACGCTGGAGAGGCGCAGGCCGGCCCCTGGGCACTGCTGGGGGGACAGCAGCCTTCAAGATGGGGGTCCCTCCAACAAAAGTTCATCTTGGCACACGGAGGAAAATCCCTAGTAATACCACCACCCATCTGGTCCCCGCCGCTGTCTCACACGCCCCTAAAAACGATCGTGGGTGTTTCGTGTGATTTTTTGGGGTGGGGGTGAGGGAGTCCTCCCCCACTGACGCCCCGGGAAGTGGACGTGGGTCCCGGCGCTTTGTGGAGGCCGCGGGCTGGCTTTCGGGCGCGGAAGGGGGTGGGGAAGGCGGGCGGACGCCGCGCAGCGCCAGTCCCCAGCTTTATCTGCCGCGGGCCAGCCCAGCCCCGGCCCGGCATGAATTACCGCCCGCTTTCTCCGCGGCTCCAAGCCGGCCTCGGGGAGACATAAATGCCGAGGGGGGGGCGAAGCCTCGGGGTCTGCGCTGGCGACAAGATAAACCTGCGCTGCCAGCCCCCCAGGCCGAACCCACCCGCCCAGCGACCGGTTTCCCGGCCGAGGCCGGGCGAAAGCCAACTCCAAGAACGCCGCCCCGCGCGCCTCCCCGCCCGCGGGCGCGTCCCGCGCACCCTGGGGACCGAGGTTCGCTCTCTCTATGTCTCTCGGGGCGCCTTAGCCTGGGGATCCCGGGGAGGGAGGCGGATCGGTGGCGAGGCCCGTGCGCCCTCCCGGCGCGCCCGGTGCCCACCGACCGGCCTGACCGCTTTGGCGCGGCCGCCGTTCTCTCCTGGCCTGCCACGAGGCCGACGCGCGGGGACGGAGACGGCGGTGGAGTGAACGCACACACACCGAACCTGAACCCACATCGTGGGGCTGCTCACCGGGCTCGGGAAGCCGCGGGGCCGGCTGCGGAGCGCAGGACCCTGGGCGCGGGCGGTTTGCTCCCGGGAGGCACGGGGCCCGACTTCAAGGGCCCGGGAGCCCGCGGCAGCCTTTGATCCGGCCGCCGCTGGCGCCTAAAAACAACATCCTCGTCTGCCTAAGAGGCGCGCCGAGGGGTCGTGACAGATTGTTTATCCCCGCAATTAGCGACGCGGCCTTTCCCCGGCCGCGCGGCCCCCGGCCCGGCCGGGCCCAGCCCGCCGCCCGCGCTCCGGGACGCGTTCGGCGGGAGCCGCCTTGGGACGTGGCGCGGCTTCACTCTTGGGGTTCGAGCCTCCCCAGGCCCTAAAGCATGGACTGTGTAACTGGCGGGTTCCAAGGCGGTCCGGGAAGGTGGCCTGCGGGCGCGCCCGCAGCCTGTTTGGGTTTGGGGGGTCGACGTGCCCTTTTCGAGAGAACACGCTTAGCTACGTCCGATGCTGAAATGACCCGAGGCTCCGAAACACCGAGTCTGAGCACCCAGGATGGGACCAGAGAAACGTCCCTGCCGAGAACGACGGAGCTTAAAATGTGGGCCTGAAAAAGCACCCCGGGGCCCTCGGCCTCCTTCCTCTCCTCTTTCAACCACAACGCCCAGGGTCGGGGCGGGGGGGGGGGGGGGGGCGGGAAACGAGCCTGGCCGGCGGAGTGGTTAGCCTGGAGAGGGTTCCCTTAGAACGGCCGGTGGGAGAAGCCGGCCGCGGCCCCGGGGCTGCGAGCGGGGCGTTGGGCCTGCAGCCTCGCGGGCTTTGAAATGGGCTAGCCTGGCCTTCTCTCCGTGCGCACGGGGCACGCCTCGGGGGCGAAGGGGAGGACACCCCAAAAACAGCTTCCAGCGGGGCCCGAGTCCGCAGGCAAAGCGGGGAGGCGGCGTAACGTTCCCAGAGGCGAATATTCCCGAACCCGCCCCCCCCCCGTCAAGTCCTTAGATTTCTCGGGGAGCCTGCAGGCAGACGTGGGGCTGCCATCTCAGCCCGACCCCTCCTCCCTCCAGACCCGGGCCGCCGCCCGCCGCCGGCCGGGGTAATAAAGTTCCTGCTCCAGTAATTCATTTTCCCTAATCTGGTCGCCCCTAATCTACAGCTTTTTTTTTTCTTTTTTCTTTTTTTATGGAGCCCTGTTAAAAGGCGAGGGAATTCGCTGTCCCTACGCGCTCGGATAATTACCCCTAAATGGCCACAGCAACCCCTTGTGTTTCCTGGAGATTAGAACTCCGCAGTCATCAATGGCCGGGCCGGTGAGCCGCCAATCACCTCCTCCGCTAGCTCCCCGGGAACCGACGGCCTGGGCCCGGGGATAAGAGGCCATAAAAGAGGAAGCCCAGAAAACGATCGCTCTCCCCCCCCCTCCACACACACACACACACACACACACCCCGTGCGCACAGATCTTACGTCTTCCCCCCTCCCGTCGTTCCCCTTCCACACCCCACTCATTTTGCCTCTTCTGTTAAACAGCAAGAAAACGCATAGGGCCACTTTTCTTCCGAAATTGGCGACCCAAAAGTTGCTCACATTCAGCCCCAGGCTTCCACCGCGAGGAACCCCTATCCCGCCCCCCTCTCTGTGTCTCCCACCTACCCCCACCCCAGCCTGCCCCGAACAGGCCTTCTCCTTCCCGGGCACAGCGGCCTGGAGATGGAGAAATGTTATTGTTTCCGCAGACCCGGTGTCCGAGGTCACGGGAAGGCCAGATCCGTGGTCGGCGCGCGTCTCTCGTTGGTTTTAGTTCGATTCGTGTTCTCTCCAAAGGATCCAGAGGGGCGGCCGCCCTGCGCCCAACCCGGCATCGGTCGGGGGGAACGCTCCCAAGGACACCCTGGGGTTGGGGGGCACACTTTCTGATTGGGTTAGGTCTCCATCCGTGTCACCTCTCCGTGCGTCCTAGGAGCAGGGGGGGTTTCCTTGGACAAACTTCAGCCCTGCGCTGGGGTGGAGACACAGGCTCAGGGGTTCACCTCGCCCCCCCCATCTGAGGATTAAAATAGGAAGGAAAGGACGGCCTCATAAAAAGGCAGCCCCGTCTCTCCACCGGGACACATAACCACGCCGTGTTTTCATTTTAAACACACACACACACATAAAAGTAACTTCTTAGAAATGATCTCGTCAGATTGCTGTTGGGACAGATAGTAGACAGGGACGGGGTCGGTGAGCAGTCTAGGAAACAAGGAAAGTGTGTGTGGGGAATAAGAGGGGTGGGAAAAGGGGACGCAGGAGAGAGGGAGGGGGACGAAGGGAGAAGAGGGGTGGGAACGGGGGAAAGTCTCCCAAGAAGGCGAAAAGATGGGGACGGGCGGGGACCTGGACTGACCGAGGCCTCCGGGGGGCTTTAGCTCGGGGACGAGTCCCCCCACCCCCTCGTCCCCCGCACCTCTCCTCTCCCGCGCCCGCGGGGAGCCTGGCTGTGCGCGGCGCCCCCCAGGCCCCGCGCGCCCCGAGGCCGGTCCCCGGCAGCGCGGCCCAATGGGCCGCTCCGGGCCCGCCCCCTCGCGCGGTGATTGGCCGCCGCCGCTCCGGCCTCGCCTTATTAGCAAGTTCTCTGGGGAGCCGCGGCCGGAGCCGGAGCCGGCGAGGGCGCCCGGGAGCTCGGCCTGCGGGGCGGCGGCGGCGGCGGCGAGCCAGGCCCAGCGTCCCGGAGCTGGCCTTCTGGGCGGCGGCGGGAGGCTCGCGCGGGAGGACCCGCCCGGCCAAGGCCCCCGAGGGGTCCCCGAGGCCCATGCCCGGCGGCTGGCCTGTGCAGCGGCTGGAGCGCGGCCCGGCTCTGCATGGCCCCGGCTGCTGACATGACTTCTCGGCCGCTCGGTGTCAAAGTGGAGGACTCCGCCTTCGGCAAGCCGGCCGGGGGAGGCGCGGGCCCGGCCCCCGCCGCGGCCTCGGCCTCGGCCGCCATGGGCGCCGACGAGGAGGGGGCCAAGCCCCGCGTGTCCCCCTCGCTCCTGCCCTTCAGTGTGGAGGCGCTCATGGCCGATCACAGGAAGCCGGGCGCCAAGGAGAGCGCCCCGGCGGCCTCGGAGGGCGCGCCGCCGCCGGGCGCCCGAGCCGGCCCGCTGGGCGCCCCGGACGCGCCCTCCTCGCCGCGGCCGCTCGGCCCCTTCTCGGTGGGAGGACTGCTGAAGCTGCCCGAGGACGCGCTGGTCAAAGCCGAGAGCCCGGAGAAGCCCGAGAGGTCCCCGTGGATGCAGAGCCCGCGCTTCTCCCCGCCCCCGGCCCGTGAGTAGCCAGAGCCCGGGCGGCGAGGCCAGGGAGGGGCGGGGAGAGAGGGGTGCGGGGGGCCCGGCCAGTCTCGGGGCTCCCGCGTACCCCCGGGCCGTGCGGCCCGGTGGCTTTGGCGGCTGAGGCCGGGGTTTGAGCCTCCAGCCGGCCCACGCGGGGAGAGAGTTCGAGGCCCGGGGGTGGCCACGAGCCCCACGCCCTGGCGCGGCGGCGGGCCACTCGTAGGACGCGGGCGCCGGGCGCGCGGGGAGTGGATCGCCGTGGGACCCGGAACCCACGTCCCCAGCCGCGGCGCCCCGCCGCGCGGTTTCACTTTCTCCGACCCGGACACCCCCCACACACACAATGCAAGGTACCCCCCTCCCGATACGGGGTTCGGAAGCTTCTACTGAACTCCGCCCCTCCCCACTTCAAGTTTGAGGTTGATCCTTGGTGCTCAGGGCAGCAGATGGGTGGTTTAGGGGGGTGGGGGCACCAGACTGGGTACTGCACCCCGTTTTCATCGTGTCTGAAGCTCCCACCTCCCCCAGCGTCTCTCCGACTCTCCCCCCTCCCCCCCCCCACTCCCCCAGGACCTCAGCCGCCCGCCGCGCGTTCCGGAGCCTCGGCAGGCCTGGCGGGCCTCGGCCTCCGCGCCCCGCGAAGCCTCTCCGAGATATTTCAGGAGCACGGGAAATTCCCAAGTTTTCCTCGCTTCCTTCGATTATGTGGCACTGCAGAATAGCCCGCACGATTTCCATGGCGCGAGGCCCAGCCGGGATTTCTATCTGGGGATTAAACGAGGGGGAGAAGCCAGCCAGCCCCTCCCGGGGCCTAAGGGCAGAAGAAGGTCTGCCCCTGCGCCCGGGCCACAGACGGACATTTCCCGAGGCGCCCGCCGGCTCCTCCGCCAGGCCCGGCCGAAAGCCAGTCCCAGGCCAACTGCTGCCCAGATTCACGGGGGCCTGGGGAGAGAGGGAGGGGGTGTTGTTTGACTCACATCCTGGTGGTCTGAGCCCAAATAGCATTCTCCTTCCCCCGTTTAAAACACAAACTAAAATACACTTGGGCAAAATCCGCATGCTGAAACAGTCTGGATTTCCACTCGCCTTTGGGAAACAAAGCGTCATCCACCATCGGAGAAGGAATTTGGTGTAGGGCCTTGAGCCCTGGGACCCCCAAATCAATGGGGTCCCTGGGAATCATTCGTTGTGTGATTCATCTGGCCAGGACCATGGTAACAGGCAGTGGTGGCTATTTCTCTAACTCGGGGCTCAGTACTGGCTCTCTGCCCTTACTTGAGATTTATCTAGAAGCCAGAAGACAAACACTGTTGGCTAGATTGTCAGTAAATGGAGCCCAAAGTTCAGGAGCCATTGCATTGCCTCCCGCCCCCCAAAAAAAACTCCTCAGGTTTAGCACTGCAGGGGATGGGGGCACCCAGAGAAGACCAAAGGGAAACTGGGAGAAGCAACTGGCCAGTTAAAATGGAATGCCCCCCTTCTTCATCACCCCAACTTGTAGTTTATATATTTAAGGGTTGGCTACAGTGTGACCTCTGAGTTGTCTTCTCCCCCAGAACCTTGTAGGAACGGGGCTGTTCCAGGGGGAAGAGGAAGGGGTTCCAAGTTCCCCTCTGCCTCTGAGAGGCCCACCCCAGCGCTCATCCCTGGCTGAGCACAAATGTTTGGCCCCAAACTGCATAAAACTCATGACCCTTGGGCCGGGCACAGACCTGTTTCTGCGCCACCAGCTTTAGCAGCCACCTTCTCCCTGTGAGTGACAGCCGGGTGAGGCCTGCTGCCATCCACCTCTGCCCAGCTGTGTTCTGGCCTCGAACATGCTTGTATTTCCTCTGGCATCGCGGTGTATTTGCAAAAAAAAAAAAAAAAGTGGGCCAGAACGTCTGCCCCGTAGGGTTACGGAGTGAATATGAAAAAGAATTTTGTTTTCAAGTGTTTCTGGTGCGTGTGGAACACGGGAGCGTGGCACAGATAGGTGCTGACTTAGGTTACTCTTGTCAATACTCCCTTGCGATCTGGTCTCTCCCCCGCAAGCTCTAACCCCCTGCCTTTCTCTCTCACGGCCCCCTAGGGCGGCTGAGCCCTCCGGCCTGCACCCTACGAAAGCACAAGACCAACCGCAAGCCGCGGACCCCCTTCACCACGGCGCAGCTGCTGGCGCTCGAGCGCAAGTTCCGCCAGAAGCAGTACCTGTCCATCGCCGAGCGCGCCGAGTTCTCCAGCTCGCTCAGCCTCACCGAGACGCAGGTGAAGATCTGGTTCCAGAATCGCCGTGCCAAGGCCAAGAGACTGCAGGAGGCAGAGCTGGAGAAGCTGAAGATGGCAGCCAAGCCCATGCTGCCACCCGCGGCCTTCGGCCTCTCCTTCCCCCTGGGCGGCCCGGCCGCGGTGGCGGCGGCTGCCGGCGCCTCGCTCTACAGCGCCTCTGGCCCCTTCCAGCGCGCCGCGCTGCCGGTGGCACCCGTGGGACTCTACACGGCGCACGTAGGCTACAGCATGTACCATCTGACATAGGCGGGGCCAGCGCTCCTCCAGCCCACCGCCCCTACCAGCAAGAGACCCCCCCCCCCCCCCCCCGCCGCCCTGGCCCTTTCTCTTGAAACCCCAGCTCCTGTGCTTCCGGTTGCTTCCTGAATTCTCTCCCAAGTCTGACCCCTTTCCACAAAGTGGGTCCCTTAGAACGCTTCTAGAACCTAGGCCTACACACCCGCCAGTTACAGATGGGGAAACGGAGGCCCTAGAGGCTAAGATGTATTCAAGGTCCCAACACAATTTACAGGCTGAAGGGGACTGGAGAACACATCTCCCGCCGCGCGTAGACAGAAACCAATGCGGGGAAGCAACAAGAAATTAACGCGGGATGCGTTTGGAAATGAGGACAGTCCTAGACACAGAAGACTGTGAAGGGGAGATGGATCCCAGGGCCTGGCACTGGAAAACAAAGTTTCAGCAGCAAAACCTTGCTCAGTGTGTGTGTGTGTGTGTGTGTGTGTGTGTGTGTGTGTGTGTGTGTGTGTGTGTGTGTGTGTGTGTGTGTGTGTGTGTGTGTGTGCATGCATGCGCATGGGGAGGTGGGAGATGCACAGATGTGTGGCACAGGTAGGTTTGAAGGAACTTTTCTCTTACCAGGACCAGAAAAAAAAATGTGTAAAAAAAAATCTGTTTCTATTTAACAGTACATTCTCGTGGCTCTCAAACACCCCTTTGGAAGGGACTGTGTACTATGTAATATACTGTATATTTGAAATTTTATTATCGTTTATATTATAGCTATATTTGTTAAATAAATTAATTTTAAGCTACAAAAAAAATCTCTGCCCAATTCACTCCTGTATTTTAACTGTGCTTCTTGCTGTCTCTTCACATATGCAATTGCTTTCCAGCTGGGTGATAGCTTTATAGGAGCAACTTTCAAAGGTGACGAGAAGTCTCCAGAAATAAAGGGACTGTCTTTTGGGGCACACGGGACAGATCTACCTTAGCAGAGTCAAGTGGAGAATTGAAGCAATTACCTGCGATAATTAGGCTCAATTTTCCAATTCACTTTAAGCTGAAATCGACACTTGCTCAGGCGACCCGTAACTGACTCTTTTCTTTTTTTCTCCGCGTTTAACCTGTCTATGAAAACAAAGTGAATTGCCCAAATGGTTTGATGACTGTAGACAGCTAATCCGGACAAGTCCCACCTCCACAAACCTGTTTCTCCCACAGGAGGCCAGGTGGGGGAGAGAGAAGCAATTGCTTAGCTTCTTTATTATTTTTGTTTTTATTTTATTTTTGTAGTGCCAGTAATGGGGCTTGAATTCAGAGCCTGGGCACTGTCCTTTAGCTTTTTCTTTCGAAGTTGGCATTCTACTCCTGGAGCCACAGCTCTACATCCAACATTTTGCTGGTTAATTGGACATAAGATTCTGATGGGCTTTTCTGCCTGGCTTGGCTGTGAACCTCTATTCTCCGATCTCAGCCTCCGAAGTAGCTAGAATTACAGGCGGGAGCCATCAGACACCTGGCTTGGGTGCTGATGTTTGGGGGAACTCTATTTGAATCCTCAGAATATGGGCACCTTCACATTCCCATCACAGTCCTGATTACAACACACCAGAAGTGTAACAAACTTTACAGAAAATTCAAAGTCAGCGCATACTCTCACTGTAGGCAGGACCTCGGGCTTCTTCCCCAGCCCTCGTTAACATGGTTTTGCTTTTATGTAGCCAGTCAGGCCCAGGTTTCCACAGAAAGTATATTTGAAGAAGTTCCAAGTTCAGTCTCCTGGGAAGAATTTTGCAAGGCTATCGAAGACAAAATGACCCCTTATTAAATCAAACCAATTATATTCCCGGAACCTCTCTCTCCTCCTTTGGTTTGGGTTCATCCCTCAAATAACAAATTTAGGTTCCCCAGCCTCTGTCAGTGCCCTGCTCCTCCAAACTCCAAGAAGAAGGCCCCCCCCCACCCCGGGTCACGCTCCGCCCACTGCCCATTAAGAGGAGACACTAGCAGACCAGGACTTTTAAGATCCAAGAGACTCAGTATGCGGTCTTGGACTTGGGGAGGGGCAAATGTGTGTGAGGAGTGAAAGAGAAGTTTTGAGGCTCCCTGCCTTTCTAGTCCCCGGACTCCAGGTGAGCCTGGGGATATCAAGAGACCAGGGTCATGCTTCTCCACCCCATGAGCTCTGAGTTGGCTTCAGGCCTTGTTTCCCGGTACCAGACCTTCAACCCTTCGGTCTGGATTGCTTGGCCTGGGTTATAGTCTGAACTTGTCACAGCCCCAACTTGTTGCCATCCACTCCGTGAGCTTGTGGGGGTCCCGGGTGGAGCAGTGGCCTTTGGCTTTGCGATTCCCAGAGCACCTTCCGAACCCAGGGCTGGGCCTTTTCGCCCCAGGGAGGAAGGAGTTACACGGGCCAGACCAGGCTCCCTCCGCTGGTGGTCTTTAAAGGTGTTTGAAGGCCAAGAGGTCCGCTGCTGCTTGCATAAAGTGTTCCCCCTTTTCCTTTTTTTTCCACAAATTAAGAAGCTCAAGGATGGCCTTGCACACCCAGTGTACCCTGACCCCCAGAACGGCTCCTCTGGGTTTCTTTCTGCGGAGCCATGGGCGACAGTCCCGGGGCTTGAAGTCAGACAGGCGGCCCCTAGTTCCAGCCCGCGGGTCACCGCCGCGTCCCCTGCCCGTGGTTCCTCTGCGCCCCTCACTTTTCTCACCTTTGCAATGGGCCTGGCATCTTCCCCTGCCCTAGGATCTGGGGCCGTGGGTTCTCAGCTCACCCTGCAGCGCGCGGTGTGTGTGTGGGGGGGGGGTGCTTTCCATTCACGCGGGATAGAGGAATGGCGGGGCGGGATCGAGTGTCTCCATCAGCCCAAGCTCCAGGGCCTCCTGGCTCCTCCGACTTCGGCAATTTAGGGTCGAGGCAAATTTAGAGGAACATAATTGCCGTAATGAGCAACGGTTCGCGTTCTGCAGACGCGCGGTGGCTCCAGCGAGGCGGTAGCTGCAGGCGAGGCGGGTGCGCCTCCCCGCCCCCCACCCCCTGCACCTTCGCGGGGCGCGCGCACGGGGCCCACCGCCCTGAGACCCCGGCCCCGCCGCCCGAGCCTCTGCCTTGGGCTGCCCGCCCTGGATTCCCCTCCGCCTCGCTGCCCCTTGGCTTTGCCACTTTGATTTCTTCCCGTCTAGCCCTTTCTTTGTCCCCCGCCCCCTTTTCCTTTCGGATTCCCCTTTCTCCAACTCGTGTGTACACAGAAAGTGCTCAATAAATGCGTGCCGCCTTGGGTAGCGTGATGATCCTGAGCCACATTCGGCCGGGTGGGGCCGGGTGTTGGCCCCTTGCGGCTCTGGCCATCGCTTCTGGCTCTCTCCACCCTTCCCCACGGCTCCCTAATTTCCCCGTTTTGGGGTGGGTCGGGTCTGTCACCGATCGATTTTTCTGATCGGAAAAGAATCGTTGCGTTGGTGACGCCCGGGGGCTTCCCCCGCGTGCGGGCGACTGCGATGGAGGACGGAACAATCCTTGGGGCCTACTGTGCGCAGTTCCCGCGCGTCCCCAACCCTGAAGAGGCCGCGGGAGATGGCGTGGCCTTCCCCAGGTCAGAACCGATTGGGGGGGGGGGTTGGAACCGGCTCCACCCGGGAGCCTCGCGTGGCCGGCGCGCCTGGGGCCGGGAGCTGCGTGTGCGTGCGGTGCCCGTGTCCCCACCGAGGAATGGGGGCCTTCGGTGTGAGTTTAACTCCTCGGAGCCCCGACCTCGAGCGAGCGCTGCCCCTTGGCAGTGATAGGGGTCCCGGGGTCCCCCCCACCCCCGCCCGGCCGACGCCCGCGTTTTGTTGGGTCCGACACGGAGTCAGTTTGCAAACCCCGCTCTGACCACGCCGCGAGCCCAGCCCGGCCACAGCGCGGGAGCTCGGGGCGGCCGCGGCCTCGGCCACCGGGCGCGGGGCGTGGAGCGGCCGGGGCCACGGCAATCGGGACGCGCGGGGCGGGGCGCTGGAGGGCGCACGGCCGGTACCCCGCGCCCCGTGGAAGTCTCTCGGCTCGCTGACTCGGGTCAGCGGCTAGGCGGGACCCCAAGTGCCGTCCCACCGCGGGGGGCCCCTGGTAGTGACCCCAGGCCTGAGGTGAGCGCAGCCGGGTCTGGGCCCGCGCCCCGCCCGCAGCCCTGGGGGCGCAACGGGAAGCGGCGCGCAGAGGCCCCGGCCGCCTTTCAACTCGGCGGCTGGCGCCGGCCTGGCCGGGCCCCCGGGGCCTCGCGGCCTCCCCGGCTCGGTCCCGCCTCCCCGCCCCTCGCACCGCACGGCCCGGGCAGCCCCCCTGCCCTCTCCCCGGCCTCGCTCGGATGCCCGGGAAGCACCTGACCCCCTCCCCAAGTGCCAGGGCCCAGTGCCCCCTCGCCGCCCCCCCTCCCAGATCCTCGTCCCAGCCCCGCGGACTTCCTCCAGCTCGGCTCGACAGCTCCCGCTCCGCGGCGCACGCCGCCTCGCCGCGCCCCGCGGCCCCTCGCCGCGCCCCGGCCTCCGCCACAGCGCCGCCCCGCGGCCCGGGCCCGGCTCTCTGCAGCCGGGGCCCCGCGGCCAGCCGTGCCTGACGCCGGGCTCAGCTCCAAGACAGCCTCACACTCACACGAACGACACCACACACCAACGCACCGCAACAAACCCATGCGCAGACATCCAACACACCAGATCCCACGGTACCGACCCCACACACCCAGCAACACTCACCACCACCGCGCACACAGCAACACACAGCAGACCCCACGCTCACCTGGGTTGAACACTCAACACCACAGGCTTTGAGCACACACACACACACACACACACACACACACACACACACGAGTCTTAGTCCATGGAGACAAACCTTTTGCTCCCCAGGACACCCTCCCAGGTCCTATAAAGTTCTGAGACCTAAGACCTGATGAGAGACGCATAAGCATAATGATGGGGAGCAGGGCAGGAGAGGAAGAGAGACATAATGGAAAGAGAGAATGCGGTGCAGAGGGATGGACAGACACACAGACCCGGGAGGGAGGCAGAGCCCAGCCAAGCGGGCAGCCGAGTGCTGGGGTAGGAGCGGGAGATGCCACGCACCCACGCCGCCATGCATCCATGCTGCCACGCATCCATGCGTACAGGGAGGGTTCCAGGATGCAGAGCCCGTTATCCGGAGGCAAGGGTCAGCTGAAGGAAAGCTGGAGCCCCCTTCCCAGAACGGCCTGGACTCTTCCGGGCCGGCCGCCTCCCGTCCATACACCTCTTGCCTTCCAACAGGCCCAGTTCACCTGGCCCGCAGGACTCAGAGCTAACATCTGAACTGAGAGCTAGCAGTGGGCATCAGCTCAGGCTCCCCAGCAGGCATGCCCAGCAAGGGGGGCTCTTAGGTGGTCAGCCCCGGCTGTGCCCAGCTCTTGCCTGGGCTCCGATCCCGTTTCGACAGTGGGGTGGTGACCATTGTTTTCTTGTTATTACAGGGCACAAACTGCTGCTCACAGAGGGCATTTCAGAGGCTTTGGGATCTGCCTCAGGGCCCACTCCCCAAGACCAGCGCATCCCCTGAGGATGCCATAAACAGCCGCCACTGGGCACTAGCTAGAAGCGAATTCAAAGTCTGCCACCAACTCAATTAGGGGCAGAGGAAAGGATCAGAATCACAGGCTCACAGCAACCCCACCCCTGGGGTTTCAGCCAGAAGACTGTGGCTGATCCGAACTCCCAACTCCTGGATGTGGAAACACAGGGGCAGCCTGCCCTTGCCCTCAGCCTCCACCTGGGTGAAGGCTTCTCACGTCACTCAACAGGGGAGGGGCGGGTGTCTTAGTGCCTGGCGCAGTGCAGCTGTGCATGGGTTAGGCACCACGCTAGCACACAGAGGCTGAAGTTTGAGGTGTTGGAGGAGCAGGGATGATCCAAAAGGCCTGGCTGTTGCAGGGCCATAGCTTTACTTTGGCTCCAATGATGTCTTCTTTTTTTCTTTGCTTAGGTGCTCGTGTGGCTCACGTTGTAATCCTAGCGACTCAGGAAGCTGAGATTTGAGAATCAGCGTTTGAAACTAGCACAGGCAGAAATGTCTGTGAGACTCTTATCTCCAGTTCACCAGCAAAAAGATGGAAGTCGAAGTGTGTGGTTCAAGAGGTAGAGTGTCAGTCAGTCCTAAGCAGATAAAAGCCAAGCAAGAGTGTGAGGCCCTGAGTTCAAATCTCCGTACCTAAAGGTAGTCGTGTTTATTGTCCCAGTGTCAAATCCATGCAGATTGGAAGCTAAAGTTTGGGCCAAGCTAGCACCTTGGGGTGGGGTGGGGATTCCCTCTCTAGGTTTTGGACCCTAAGGCAGCATCTCCCTCAAGTGGAGATCATAACAACTCCCGGCTGGGACTGGAGGGGGAGGGTAAGCACTCGTGGGCTCTCCTTCACCTCCCCTACAGCTGGTGGTAGTGGGAGGGTCTTACAAGGGACCCCTGTGATCTCAGGAGACCTGTATAGAGCCTGTGGTGCACATCCCACCATGAAATCCTAACTATCCACTGTGACCTCTGCAAGGGGTCTGAGGAACCCCTCCTGCCTAGCTTCAACGTGTCTCTTTCAGGTCTTGGGGACCAGGGCTGGGCCAGGGGACGCAGTGGGTAACCCTCAGGGGCCTCTAGACTGGATCAGGACGCCCACTCTGCCCCCAAGCTCTCCCCTGGGGGTCACCCTCCACCCCTGGAGCGCGCCAGAGGCTGGGGAGGGTGGGGGGACCCACTCTGTGAGGCCAGAAGCAAAGGGGGGGTTCTTGTCTTTGGACTCCCAGGGGAATCGTGGAAGGTCCTTTTAGGTTGTCACTGAGGCCCAGGATTAGCATGCATGCGTGCGTGCACCATCCAGGACTTGTTACTTCTGATGAGGAAACCCAGGCGTGGAGCGGGTTCAAGGCTCTCCATTGGATTTGTATCAATCAACGCCTTGCAGAACTTTCCTCCTGCTGCACAGGCAGCTGAAAAGCAGCGAGGCCCTGGCCCGCTCCTTCCTCCTCCTCCTCCTCCTCCTCCTCCTCCTCCTCCTCCTCCTCCTCCTCCTCCTCCTCCTCCTCCTCCTCCTCCTCCTCCTCCTCCTCCTCCTCCTCCTCCCTTGGTCTGGGGAACCGAGGTTCCCTGGGTTCTGGGTGAAGCAGCTTTTCCTGTCCCTGCGAAGCAGGAGCCCGTGCTTGCCAGCCCCCTTTTCATGGACGCAATGCATTTGCCCCGTGCCTTACAGGACTAACGCACTGCGCACTCCCTCCCGAGGAGCATGTAATGTGGAGATGGGATGGAAGCCCTTGGCGAGCTGAGTGGTCCAGGAACCTCTCATGGAGGCGACCTGGGAGCGGAGCCCAAAGGGAAGGTTGGCAGAAGGTCCCGGGGCTGGAGGCGTGTCCTCCTGGGTGGGGACCCCACGTGTGGAAGCTCCAAGGGGGGAGCCAACCCTGAAAAACTGGTGCAGCGCCTGGCGCTTGGGTCAGGGGGTTTTGTGAGAAGAGAGATTGGGGTATGGCCAAAGGGGGGTGTGTCCCCCAGTAACAGGGGAAGTGGTAATGCTCTAAATATCATAGCTGGACAGGCGCCTCCCCCCCCAGTGAACCCTTTCTTTCCTGTGTCCCCCGCCCGCTCCCTCCCTCCAGGATTTCAGGAACAGCTTCTAGGAGAGCATCAAGTCCCGAACGGGTGCCCAGCTCCAGACCCAGAGCCTGGGGCCACCTGAGGAGTCTCTTGGACGCTTGTGCTGGAGTGGGGAGCAGCTGGGTGGGGCTCAGCTGTGGGGCAGATCTGCCATGGACACCCCAAACTCCCCTCTTCCGGCCGCTGTAAGCCAGCTGTGCCCACCCCAGGGACAAGCCACCCTCTCCACTGCAGCCGGCACCCAGAGAATGTCCAGTGCTGGTCTAGCACGCCAGGAAAACGGAGGTTTGGATTCCCTTGTAGGAAGGCAGTTGCTTCCTGTGGAGTGAAATGGCATTTGTGTCAAACCCCGGATGTGTGCACAGTAGGTGTCATTTAATCCCTCTGCGGGCACAGAGGCTGGGTCTTTACCATCATCATCATCATCATCATCATCATCATCATCATCATCATCATCATCATCATCACCTGCAGATGCCCTGCTGCTCACAGGGGTGAAGGTAGACAAACCAGGGAGCAAGCCCAGGGCTGTGCAACAAAGCACGGGGTGAGCATCCCCAGGGGGTGGGCTTCGGGGGGAGGGCCCTCCACACCTCTGTACGCTGCCATCCCCCATCCAGCTTGCCTTGCTGGCATGTCGGGGCCCCTTTCATGCTGGCTGGCTTCAGTTTCAGCCAGCTCTCTCTTGCTCCACCCCCACCCCCCACCCCTGAGCACCCAGGGTTTTGTTGATGCTTTGGGCTTGTCCTGAGTTGATCTCTGCCAGCAAGCTCCTAAGAGCAGGCTGGGGTTGTAAAGTATTTTAATTTGATTTTTTTTCCTTCTCCTTACTGTGTGAGCGGCAGGTACATTGGCTTGAACTCAAGACCTGGGCGCTGTCCCTAAGCTTTTCCACTTGAGGCTGGCACTGCCACAGCTTCATTTTCAGCTTTTTGGTAATTAATTGGAGATACGAGTCTCACAGACTTCCTTGCCTTCGCTGGCTTGGAACTGCAGTTCTCAGATCTCAGCCTCCTGAGTAGCTAGGGTGACAGGCGTGAGCCACTGGTGCCTGCCTTGTTCTGATTCTTCAATGATGCCCTTGGTCCAGCCTTCCTGGGGCATCAAGTGCCCTATGTGTGCAATGACAGTTTAGTCTGTGCCAGGCTCTGCCCAGGCATTGTCACGCTGCCACACCCCATCCGTACCAGGGTCTCTAAAGGAAGACACGGCCTGTGTTCCCCCTCGCAGAGGGTGGCAGCAGTGTATGAGGTCAAGCAGCAGCCCAAGACTACGGAGCACTGAGGCCCATGCAGACCTCCCAGCTTCCCCCAGAGCTTCCAGGGGGTTGGGGGTGGGTGGGGGAGGAGAGGAACTCCAGAAATGGGCATGGCCACTTAGCTGAGGGAAGGAGGCAATGCCTGTCTTCCTGTCAGGTTTGTGTTCCCTGGGAGAAGCTAGGCCTCCAAGCAGGGGAACTCCAACCCCTTCTCCCCCAATAAATTGAGCTTCTCTGGTGCTGGGTGGCAGCTGGGCCGTGGGCCATCAGGCTCAATACACATGACAGGTTTTTGGGTGGGGGTGGGGTGGGTGCACCCACAAGTTCCATACAGAGAGCACTGCCCGTGATGCCAGGGGCGGACAGCAGGAAGGGACGGAGCGCCCTGCGGGTTGGACGGAGCGCCCTGCGGGTTGGACGGAGCGCCCTGCGGGTTGTTCTCCCTCTTCTTTCGGCCCTCCCCCAGTTTTTTTTCTTTACAGTGATTATTATAATTTTGCAGTTTAAATGTTATAAAGTGGCCACCACGGTTCCTGGGGCATTGAGCCTGTTAGTAATATTAATAACGCATCACCAATCTCTCCGTGAAACAGCTCATGAGCCTAGACACCACCGGGATGAAGAATGCAAGGAAAATGAATGCTTCCTGCCTCGGAGTTTGGAGGAGATGATGGTGATTGACTGGAGAGAGAAGAGCAGTTAAGGAAACAACAACAACAACAACTACACAAAGACCAGGCTGACATGGCCAGCAAAGACTCGGCGCGTGTGGCATGTGGAGAGTCACGAGCTGTGGCCCGCCCTCCAGCGAGGGAGACACGGGGCTGTGATTTGGCTTGTGAAAGTCATGTCTGCTCCAAACCGAATCCACACACCTGGTCTTTGGACAGGCAGCTGCTTCTCTGGCCTAGTCAATGGATACAGGATCAAATAGCCCCATTACTCAGTGGAAGGAGGAAAACTCGGGTGGGAAGGCCAAGCTGGGGTCCGTCGTCCACCACATGCAACAGCTGTGAGGTGCCAGGAGAGCGCCGAGATCCACCTAGGAAGAATCCGAGCAGTGGTCTGGACTGTCCCAGACTTGGGAGCAAGACAACATGGGTCACTGTCGGCTGCAGAAGAGCGCCCCCTCTGGGAGGGTGAGGAAGTGCTGCTTTATGAAAACGTAGGCTTTGGAGGCTCTCATTGGTGTGTGTGTATGTGTGTGTGTGTGTGTGTGTGTGTGTGTGTGTGTGTGTGTGTGTGTGTGTGTGTGTGTGTGTGTTCTGTTACTCTTGGGCAGGATTCAAAAGAGGCTTGGATCCCAATGACATTCTGTCACCGGTGTCTGTCCATAGCCAGGGGCTCCACCTGGGCCAGGATGGACACACCGGACTGGATGTAGTTGAAATAGTTCCCCGAGGGAGCTTGACTTCCAGTTGGCGAGGTGAAGGCCTTTCTGCTTTCCTCCTCCCATGCTGTGGTCAGTGCTGGTGTACAGGGATCTGTCTCAAAAGGACCCCACGGTCCGTGCCCATGCCACTGTTACCGTCTCAATAGTCTTCGTGATTTAACTTGGAATTTGTGCTATGTATGACTGACATTCGATGGTGTTGGAATGATGGAGCGCGCTCTGGGGACTTGGCCAGGCTTCCTGATACCTCCCTGGAGGAGTTCTGGGCTGCGTACTTCTCTGTCCCTGGAGAGCTTAAGCCCCACCCAGCCTCTTGTACCCATAATAGAGGCTGCCGCCCCCTACATAACGGAGGCTGGGTGTCGTATGTGTGTAGGGTTTGGGGCATTGGGCCAAGGGAAGAGGCGATGCATGACTCAACTTCCCCTCCTCTGGCCACGTTTGTCAGTGGGCAGGGAGGCGAGCTAGGCGTGAGAGCTTACGTGCAGAGCTGTTGTTGGGCTTCCAGAATGAGTAGCTCCTCAGTAGCCCTGGGCGGGAGACTACAACCAATGCAAAGGATTTCTTGGATACAAGAGTTCTATTTAGCCACAGATTTCCCTGGGGTTGGTGCCTTCCTGCTCTAGCCCCACCCGTGACGGAGCTACTCTGTGCCTGGGCCCAGGGCCCTGCCGGTGTTTCTTCCCGGAGGCTGTCAGAGTACAGCCTCACAGCTAAGAGGCAAGTCCACGGAGTAGGACGCCCCCTTCTGGTTGGACCCCAGATGTACAGGGAGGCCACCCTGGCAGCCCGCCAGTGGGAAATGGGCCTCTTCAGGGCCGCAGGTGTGTATTCTAATGAACCCCAGGAAGAAACGGAGGGCCAGAGTTGGTGGCAGTTCCCGAGGGACAGAGGGAGGGATGGTGGAGGACACTCAGGTGACCTGATCCACTTTCAGCCTCTTGTTTCTGCAGCCTAGCAACAGGGTTCCTTTCCAGGTCTTCTGAAGCCAGATGAGGAAGAAAACACCTTCTGGCTAGAAAGCACTCAACAAGCCCCCGGCTTCAATCCCCACAGACCCCCCAGAAGGACTCTCTCAAGCCGTCTCCCCCAGGATCATGAGGAATCCTTCCCTTGCCTCCTTCTTCCTCCTGTCTTTGCCATGTCCAGACACCTGCTACCCTCTCCCTGCTTTTACCCAGAGGATGCAAGCAAAGATTTTTGCCACTTTTGCACACATCGGTGACTCCAGGGCATGCACAGGGTCTCCCACACTGTGGACAGCAATGTTCAGTAAATGAATGATTGATTGGGTGAATGAATGAATGAAGCTGTCCTCTGCGTCCGTGCGTCTCAGTGTATTCCTAAGTCCAAGGCACTCATTAATTTAAGGATCCACCGGGCATCCACGCATTACCCACTATCGATCCTGTCCATCACATGCACTATTCATTTATTGAGCACCAGCTGTGTGCCAGGAAGTGGGCTAGGGCTGGAGACACACTGGCAAGGAGAAGCAAAGACGAGGTCTCCACCCTGTGATGCCCAAGGCCTAGGGGAAACACATACTAAAGATGATACAAACACACATGGAACAATCTTGTGAATGATGGTGCTGAGTTGGTGAGGGTTCACCGTGCACCAGGCTATTTAAAACCCTGGGGCTTGAACTCAGGGCCTGGGCTCTGTCCCTGAGCCTCTTTTGCTCAAGGCTAATGCTACCACATGAGCCACAGCACCACTTCCAGCCTTTTCTGTGTATGTGGTGCTGGGGAATCGAACCCAGGGCTTCAGGCATGCTAGGCAAGCACTCTACCACTGAGCCACATTAAAAACCATCTTAAAAAAAAAAACACCTTAGAAACCATCATTATCCTATTGGCTTTGTTTTCCTCATGAAACAATGTTTCTTTCTTACAAGAAGGAAAGTCAAGTGCAGAGAGGAAATTGAAGTTCAGACAAGGGGAGGTCACCCAGAAGGGGCTGAGGTGTGGCACTGGGATTTGAACTCAGGTCTCTGATTGCTCCACCTGGTGGTCTCTGCAGTGTGCTGGCTGAGGCCTTCTTCCCACACTGATGCCATCAGTGTGGATACATGTCTCCCAGTTGTGCTGTAAGTGCAGGACAATCAGTGTCGGAGGACTCTGTGTGCAGCATCGTTGCTCTGCCAGGCCCCCCTCTGCCCTTCTGGCCCGGTCTTTGATTTAATATTCTGATCAGCAGCCCCATGACGTGGGTGGGTGTCCCTGGATTCCGGGACGGCTGAGTCAGCTGTGCAAGAACCGAATGTGGAATTCAGATGAAGTCCTGCGTGCTTCCAAGAACACACACGCTTTCAACACATTCACACCAATGGAGCAAAGCTTCTTTCTTTACACAACTCACATGCTCCAAATACCCTAACACCGCTGCTGCAAAAAGGTCACATAAAAGCACGTAAAGAAGAATGTTTCAAAACATTTAAAAAATCTAACACCAAACAAATCTCTCCTGAAAGTTGACAGCTTTCACTGCACATGGTAAAGAAGCGGAAGCATCAGCCCTTGAGTTTGTTAATAACGGGCTAATAAGAGAATGCTAAGGAAATGGTAAGAGGTTTATCTTCTTGCTAAAATCTCATTTCAAATAATTCTGTTCATCATCCACCTTTTTTCTTTTAACAAGGAATGAAAACGAATGTTTTCCAAAGCTTCAAACCAAAATCTGTGTGTGTGTGTGTGTGTGTGTGTGTGTGTGTGTGTGTGTGTGTGTGTGTGTGTGTGTGTGTGTGTGTGTGTGTGTGTGTGTGTGTGTGTAGCCAAACATTCCATGTCTCTTCCCAGTTGGGAATTCCAGCCCCCTTTGCTTGTTGGTTCATGGCAGTCATATTTTGTTGATCTAAGCTCTCCTTTTAGAGTTTTCAGATACCAGCCCTGTCCTGGGTTCGAATTGGGAATTTTTTTTTTCAAGCCACCAGCACTTAGTTTTTGTTTTAATTGAAATCACACTTAAATGCACTTCTACTGTACTATAAAATCAAGCATGCACGGTCTTATAGAACATATTTCCAATCTATTCCATAGTGAAAACTTAGTGGTTACCAGTTTTTAAATGTTCTTGGTAGAAGTTTTTAAAAGAAGACATATGCCGTTCTGAAGATCTCTTAATGGAAAAGTTCAGCCCCTACACAGCCCCCCCCCTTTGTTAAGTAAATCTTTCTCAGATATAAAACAATTTTCAGCTTGTAGTTATTTCTACCAGCATTTTCTTACTTCTTTCTAAATAACATCTCTACACAGATAACCCTTGACTTTTTTTTTTTGCATTAAATTTCATCAGTAGCTTTCTTAGTACAAAGATGACGATTTACTCTTAAACCGCTTTCCCAGGTTTTCCTTTAACCATTTCAATTAGAGTATCATTTTTTCCTTTAAGTCAATACCCAGAGCATACTCTTTTATGAGCAGCATGTTTACATGCCACATAATATGCCAGCTATAATTACATTTCCTCTCTTGTGTAACCTTTTGTTTTTGCTCGGGTTGATAACTGCCTTTTTGTTTTATTTGGTTTCCCACATGCCTGTCATTAGCTTATCTCCTCACTGTTCCAGAAACGGAGAAACAGTTCGGGAATATGGGAAAATATTCCCACACACATCAGGTAATCTGCAGCTTCCCGGATGTCCAGTGGCTGATTTGTTTTTCCATCATCACGGAAGCTCCTTCTGCCTATCCCCTTGGTGGAACCCCTAATGTCTTTGGATCTCATGCTTTGTTTGCTTAGTTCATTTCCTGTGTTGGTGAAAGATCTCTTTCAGTAGCTTCCCGAATCAAGCAGTACTAGATGCAATAGTTTCTTTTTTTTTTCTTTCTTGCATGTTGGGCCCTGTCTTCGTTCTGACTGTATATTCCGATGATAGTTTGCTTGAGTGAAGAAGTATTGCTCTCCCAATTGGCAGTACCTCTCTGTGTCTGACTTCTAGCGGGTAGTACGTTTGACTCCTGCTTTCCTCTTTGTGGGCTTGTGGGTTCTTTCCCTTGTTTCTGCGGTTCCATCAGCCTGTACCTCGTGTGGTCCCCTTTTCATTGTTTATGTTTGGTTCAGGTGAATTCTTTCAATCTGGAAACACATCTGGCTTTCAGCTGGAACAAAGTGCCCTGGATTGAAATCACAATCATTTATCTTTCCCTATTTTTTTTATTTCTTCCTGTTATTTAGATATTAGGCTACTTAGATGGATCGTTTAGGTTTCCTTCCGAGACAAGGTGTCACTATGTAGCTCGGGATGGCCTCGTGAGCCTCCTGGCTCCACCGTCAGAGGAGAGCCAGGACTGCAGGCAGGAGACACAGCACCTAGCTATCTGCCATCCTTCGGAATTCTGCCTCTGTCGTCTGGCTGAGAGCTGTGCTGACAGGTCTCAAGTACACTGCCACTGGTGGATCCTCAGTCTCTAGTAGCTCTGGACACAGAGGTGCTTAATGAACACCGGCTAAATGAATATCCCAGTGTTACTGTTCATGTGAGGTTGCATGAGGTAGAACGGTAAACCTTTCATCTTAATGCAGGCTTTATGGCAAGATTCCATCTACCAGCCAGTGCTTTACATTCTTCACAGTATTTACCGAATTTTGCATCTGTGTATCCACACAGACCCTTTGTCCACCCCCCCATATCTCTGTCTCTCTGCTGTTTTTCTTTCTCTGTCTGTCTGTCTCTCACACACATACACCAGGATTGAACTCAGAAACTCAACTTTGCTCAGCTTGCTTGCTAGCTCCGTAGGCTCTCCACCATCTGAGCCATGCTTCCAGCCCTCTGTCTTTCTCTTCTCTATAATATTTGTAGGCCCAGGCCTGTACAGGTAATAGTGGTCTCTGGACCTGGGGCCTCTTGAGCCCCACATCTAGGCTCTGATGTGACCCAGTGCTGGTCTCAGTGATGGACTAAAGCCATCCCATGCCAAGGCTCTGATGTGACCCAGTGCTGGTCTCAGTGATGGACTAAAGCCATCCCATGCCAAGGTTGGGTGCAAATCTCGTGATCTACATAAAAAAGATGGCAGCAATTTGAAAATATATGCTTTGGCTGGAGCTCCACCTTAACCACACTGGAGAATAGATTTTATTCTCTTTCTCTTTCTCTCTCTCTCTCTCTCTCTCTCTCTCTCTCTCTCTCTCTCTCTCTCTCTCTCTCTCTCTCTCTCTCTCTGCCTGCAGATTATCTGAGAGCCGCTTGGCACTTGGGAATTTTCCATTGGCACAAACCAAGCTCTCTGGTGCCAGGAAAGGAGAGAAGAAAAATCAGACAAAATGGGCCCTGCTCTCCTGCCAGTCTCAATTTGGGAGACTTTTTCCATCCTTGGGGCCGTTTGTGAGAAGTTAAGCTCCAAGGCCTTCTAGGGAAAAATCTTTGGACTTCTTATTCCCCTGTGAGGAAGTTCTGTACATTTGAATATTAAGTAGTGATTTGAGAAGGGTGTGGGCTCTCCAGGGCCGAGGCAGGGCGCAGAGCCGTGTGGACTTCCCCTTCCACCCTCGGGAGGCAGCGCCGGTTCTGAAGTCTTTGAGAGATGTCAGGGTGGGACTGCACTCGCCACATGGCGGGCTGGAGAAATTCCATCATCTTGAGCACCTCTGTTTCCTACCCCCTGAAAGGGTGAATGGTACTTTCCTCATTGATGTACTGTAAGCAGTGGTTCTGCTTCTAGTTCTAGTCTGTGTTCTTCTTTCTGGTGTGTGTGTGCACGCGCACGCGTGCATGCACACTTGTGCACATGTGCGCGACCATGGCTTTTACGAATGAAGAACTTAGTAGAAATGGTGAGAAGACCTCCGTGCTCACCTGCCTAGTCATCGCTAAAGGTTTCTCCGGTGTTTGCTAACAGAGAGGGCCGATCCTGGCCTGGCGGGGAGGACCTTCTTGTGCGCATGTCTCCAGAGCAGGTGGACGTCCGGGCCTCTGTGCTGATGAGCAGAAGGCAGCCAGAAGCTAGGACTGCCCACGGATCTGGGATGATGAGGTTTTATGTAGCTCTCTGCATTCCTTCTCTGTTCCTTTAAGGAACAAAACAATCTCGATAGAAACTTTTGGTCATGGGTCAGCTGTCTTCCAGGAATCGAAGAGCAGAGTCGTGAGAAGAGAGTGAAAACGTGTGGGTTCTGAGCATGTTCATAACTTGCCCTTGCAGCAGACGCTGCCCTCGTTTTCATCCTGGGGAGGAGATGAGTGAGGCAGGCACAGAAAGAGGACCCGTATGCCGGCCCCGAGCTCGCCCGTGCTGTCTGGCAGATCCCCCCCGGCCCAGACTAGCACACTTCAGCCAGCACAGCACAGGTTCTGCAAGGAACTGGGCATGCCCTACATCAATCCGAACCAGCCTTCCCAGACAAGACCGGCACACTGTGAGAGCTTTGTGTGCGGTTTTGTGTGGGTTTGTGACCGTGGAAGGTTTTGTTTTTGTTTTGTCTATCATGGAGCTTGAACTCAGGGCCTGGGTGCTGTCCCAGAGCTTTTCTGTTCAACACTAGTGCTCTACCATTTTTGTGTGTGTGTGTGAAAATACTGTACAGAGGGGTTACAATGACATGGGCACGATAATGAGTACATTTCATTTCTTATCAAGCATTGTAGCCTCCTCCTTTGTTTGTGCTCTACCATTTTTGAGCCTCAACTGCACTTGCGGTTTCCTGGTGCTTACCTGCTAATAAAGCTCTCGGGCTGGCTTTGAACCACGTGACGCAGGGAAACTTGGGAGCTCTATCCCATCTCCCCTCTGGGAAAAAATAAGAGGATTATGATGGCACTTACTTATTTTGATCTCTTCCCAGGTTAGTGACAAGTAGTATGATTGCTTCTCTCTCTCCTCTCTCTCTCTCTGCCTCTCTGTCTCTCTCTGTGTCTCTGTGTCTTTGTGTCTCTGTCTCTGTCTCTCTCTCTCTCTCTCTCTCTGTGTCTTTTCCTCCTCCCTCCCTCCCTCCCTCCTCTGCTCCCCCTCCAATCCTGGGTGGTGACTTCACGTAGCAGTGACAATGGGTGGGGGACCCGACACCACAGGTTGCCCTGTGTTGCTAAGCTGTGGTGTTTGGTTGGGTGGGTGGATTTTGCACATTTAAACTCATTTATTTTAGAGAGAAAGTGGTAATGGGGTTGTACTCACAGCCTCAAGATCTCTAGGCAAGTGCTGTGCCACTTGAGCCACGTACACAGTACATTCACTTTTACTTGCTTTTTCAGATGGGATCTTATACTTTTGAATTTCAATCCTTCTACTTCCGCCTCCCAGGTAGCTGGGGTTATAAGTGTGCACCACCCTGTCCGGCCAGCGTTTCTAATATAAGAAGACATTTTCAACGTATACTGTATCTATTAAGACCTAACCCTATCTTGTGTAAGTATTTATGTGTATATTTACCTGTGTGTGTACTGTGTGTGTATGGCTCATTTTTCTCAGAGGGATGAAATCAGACAGGGTGGCAGTGACATCCCTCCTCTTCCTGAGGATCTGGGGGCAGCAGAGACTCCCTGTACCCCTCCTTGGAGAAAGTCAAGACAACGGCACTGAGAAAGTAAAGAACTTGGTGGCCCTGGGCAGACACGCCGGAGACAGATGCCGCCTCCCCTTGGAGTGAGGTGAGCTGTGACTCAACCACATGCCAGGGCGCTGGCACTGCCAAGAGGACTATGAAAGAGGGGCCAGGGGCCTCTGTCAGGCTGCTGATTTATGGGCCCCACTTCCCTCTCATACCGTCTCCCACCCACCCCGCCCCAGGAAGCAGGTGGATCAGATCTCATCTGGCATATGGTGGGCTTCCAGTTGGGAGTTCAGGATGGGGGTTTATACCAGCCCACCAATAGCTAAGAAGCTTTCCCTAAGTTTCCCCTGATATATTACTCTCACTTTTAAATAAACTTTGCCTCTGCTCCCAATCTTCTTCTTCTTCTTCTTCTTCCTCTTCTTCTTTTTCTCTTCCTCCTCCTCCTCCTCCTTTTCCTCCTCCTCCTCTTCTTCCTCCTCCTCCTGCTCTTCTTCCTTCTCCTCCCCCTCCTCTTCTTCCTTCTCCTCCTCCTCCTCTTCCTCCTTCTCCTCCTCTTTTCTCCTTCTCCTTCTCCTTCTCCTTCTCCCTCTTCATCTTCACCTTTGTCTTCTTCCTCTTTTGTCAGTTATGGGGCTTGATCTTAGGGTCTGGGTGCTGTCTCTGAGATCTTTTGCTCAAGGCTAGAGATCTACCACTTTATGGTAGAGTGACCACAGTGCCACTTCTGATTTTCTGGTGTTTGATTGGAGATAAGAGTCTCACAGACTTTCTTGCCTGGGCTGGCTTTGGACCATGATCCTCAGGTCTCAGCCTCCTGAGTAGCTAGGATTTAAAGCATGAGCCACCAGCACCCAGCATCTTCTTGCCTTTTAATTCTTTGATGGATGGAGAACAACTCAGAGCCCTAGACAGTAACAAAATGTCCATCTTGAGAGCTTGAAGTCCTATGGAGCCAAGCCGGAGGGAGATGCAGGACTGGTGCCTTCTGCCAGTCGCCAACACTATTGACTCTCCACATTCTCCACCTCCACCCCCAGGTGCTGTCCCTTCTCTGGGTGCAAAACCCCAGCAAGGAGGAAGCCGGGCATCCTGGGATGGGCACCCGTGGTTTCCAGGCGCACGGTGCCTGCTTTGCCAAGCAGCCGTTTCTGTTGGGAAGCTGCCACGGGAGCGCGGCTAACAGCAGTCCGCTTATCTGTCTTCCTATCTGTCCGTCCCTCTCTGGGCATCAGTCAAGACTTGCTTCGTTCTGCACTTGGGCAATGGGCTGGGTGTTTTGATGCGTGCAAACATCTGGTTTTGTTAGCAGCTGGACAGCTGTCTGGCAGCCCCGGGAGGCATGGGCTCCACACACAGTAGGCAGGTTTCGCGGTGTTCTCAGTCTGCTGTGGAGAAGGTGGGGCGTCCAAGAAGCTGTCTAGGGTCTGCCTCATTATACACAGCTGCAAACCACTACAGTGTGTCATCGACATTTTCCACTCTGCAGCCTATGCCAGTGACTGCATTCCCCCGCTCCAGATGATCGAACGCTACACACATGCCCATTCACGCCAGCTGCCCCCCCCCCCGCCTGCCGAATTCCTCCACTCACAGATCTCTGTTCGCAATCTGGACCATGTCTTGCTCTTAGCCTTTCTGGGTAGTCTCCCCAGAACCATCTCTTCTCCATTCTTGCCACCCCAACACTTGAGCATCCAACCCAGGCCTGACAGACGTCTTCACTGGTCACTGTGCTTCCCTCCGATGAGAGGGAAAGGCTCCACGCCCGTGTCTGTCTTCCTCAGTGCTGTCTCTCTAGGTCCTGGCACACAGTAGGTGCTTAATGCACGCTTGCAGAAGGCAGCGCCTCCCATATCACATCCCTTCCTGCTTCTTCCTTTCACCTCCTACTGGGAGATGAGACTAATGGGGATAGGTGACCCCAGCAGAGCATGGCTGGTTTGACCGCGGTGACTCCAGAGCTCACAGAAGGCAGGTTCCCAGGTGCCACTCCTCACAGCTCGTACACACTTACCTCTGGCTGGGGGCCCAGGCTCACCATTGCTCCATCAGGACAAAGAGCAGAGGGAAAGCCCGGGAGGGGCCTGCGGACTCTAAGGTGGATCAAATGTCCTCTAGGGAGAATGGAGGATAGGATAGTGTTGGCACTAACCCCACCCCCACAGGGAGGGCCCAGGATGACAGCCGTGAAGCCAGAGGAAGGTGATTCTGGTACGTGGGCAGATCTCAGTAGAAGACAAACTTGATCCTCTGTCTATGGAAGAAAGATGATTCGTAAACCTCAGCTGCTCACCTGGGCCTGTACCATACAGGAATGGGTCTGTTACTGTGTGTGTGTGTGTGTCCCCTCAACTCCTGGCCTTTGGAGATGATGAGGTCCTGAGGGTGGAGCCCTCGGGCATGAGATTAGTGCCCTTAGAAGGAGATGGGGGAGAGCCAGCGTGCCTTTCCCACCATGTGAGTGTGTTATTGCAGGTGAGTGACTGCATACCTCACCAGAGCCCAACCATGCCAGCTCCTGATCTCAGTCCTCTACCATCCAGAACTGTGAGAAAGAAAAATGCCTGCCATTTATTAACTACCCAGTCCATGGTTTTTGTTAACGCAGACAGGACAGATGGACAGACAGACAGACAGACAGACAGACAGACATGCAGAGATCACCTAGTGAGCACATCCTGGGCACCATCTGTAAAAGTTGCCACAAGGAAAACTCCCACACGGTTCAAGGGAAGAGGGTTTATTGAGAAAGGGAGAGAGCAAACCTCCAGCCACACAAGATGGAGTCTAGTAGAGCGGGAGGGATTGTGGCAGCAGGAGAGAAATTGTATAGGGGAGGGGAGGGGGGTGGACACTGCGGAAGCGGAGTTGACCTCAGAGATGAGGAAGTGACCTCAGAGCCTGGGGGACCCCTCCATGGCCCCTAGGGCATGGCAGTTGCCTGGGTTACAGGTGCTGGGCCGGGACTTCTAGGGTGCATGGGGAGAGAGCCAAGGGAAGGGACTATTTCTCCCCAGTGGACCTAAAACCATCTACTGCAAGACACATCCCCATTTTACTTCTCCATCCCCCTGTGAGTGACCTCTGAAGTCCCTCTCCAACTTTGTCCTCATAAGTTCTAACAAGGGGTTAGCAAAAGCTAAGAAGAAACGCATCAGGTCAAAGGACATGAGGCTGAGAAAAATCAAAGGAAGAGTGACAAGATAGGCCCATGATTTGGACAGAGAGCTCAGGAGACTTGGCAGGGCTGGGTCCTAACTTCTGACTTTCCAACAGGTCCGGAGCCACGGGGCATGTGAGGAGTGGACGCCAGGGTAAGGCTCAGATCCCCAACTGGGTTGCAAGTGACATCATTCTTTCTGCTACTGGAGGTCAGAGAAACCCCTTCCGGAGTGTGGGGCTGGGAAGAAGTTAGCCTTATCTTCACAATGCCAGCTCAGGGACCACAGTGGACTCTCAGTCACCACCTGTGAGTGCGGGGGGGGGGGGGGGGAGGGGAGACTTCACACCAAAGTGGAAAACTGGCAATACTTCCTCTTAGGAGGGATTTAGCAGGATAAAATTTAGTGTCTAGCTAGGTGCTGAGGTCTAAGGATCACAGTTTAAAGTCAGTCCATGACTCTTACCTCCACTTAACCACCAAAAAAGACAGAAGTAGGACTCTGGCTCAAGTGATAGAGCACCAATATTAAGTGGAAAATCTAAGGGACAGCACCTAGGGCCTGAGTTCAAGCCCCAGTGCTGGCACACAAAAAAATGTCAGTGTCTGAAAGAATGGCTGGACTCCAGTCTCTGGGAACTCCTCCATCAGTGCTTGGTTCTCTTCCCAACTGAGCTTCTGCTTCTACAGGGGGCTCCCTGGAGCCTTGTTTCATGTGAGCAATGGTGCACCTACCTATCTTTAGTGTAGTCCTCCACGCAGACATGTAGTCTTCCTCGTGCCACCCCTGGTAGCTAAGTAGCATTGTCTCTGTTTTGTGGAAGGCCAAGAGGACTGCTACTCTTTGACTGTGATCTGTCCCCCCAGCTCCTCGGCGTGGGCCCTGGGGCAGCAGAACTAGGAGGTGAGGCCAGGTGGGAGGTGTTTGGTTGTAGGGCAGAGATGTCCGGAAGGAGATTCATGGCCTTCTCTACAGCGAGTTCTTGGTCTCTCTGGGCAGGACTAGCCGTGAGGAGGGGGGGCTGTCACAAAGCGAGGTACCCCAGGGTTCTCTCTCCTCCACACCTGCACCTTTCCTCCAGGCACTGAGGCCGCAAAGCCCCCATGGGATGGAGACCCCCGATCCTGGATTTCCAGCCTCTGGAGCCATGACCCCAAATCAATTTCTATTTTTTTTTCACAAGTTACTGAGGTTATAGCCTTGGAGATGGGTTAAGACAGAGACCAAGTAACGGACCCCAGTGACCTGGCCACTAAGTAGCACAGCTGGTTCCCAGCCCCTGGGTCTGCCTTCAAGCCCTGGTCCTTCCCTACCCCACCCCTGGTGCTGCTCCGGAGGTGAGCAGGCCCCAGCCAGCTTGTGGGTTCCTCCTGGACATCAGGGCCTGCCCCCTCGCGCCCTGACATCTTCGGGAACCGCGGCTCAGCCTGTTCTTGGGGCTGGCTGGATGTCAGGATGTTCTCCCGCGCCTCACCCGTGCCTTTGTTTGCAGCTCTCTCGTTTTCCAAACCCAAGCCCCTGATTGACAGGGGGCGGCTGCCAAGCACATCTGGCACAGAGCAGCCGGTTATCCAGGTGTTGGGGAGACCCAGCCAGTGGGTCACCCACGGTCAGCGCGCAGCCCCCTGATTGGCCGACGCCTGCCCCCCTTATCTCAGGACCCTTCCTCCTGAGGACAGGCGGAGGGGGAGGCAGAGGAGGAGAGCCGGGGCCAAACATTTGGAAACGCTTGCCTTGCAAAGACTCAGCCAAGAAGGGAGATTTAAACATTTCTTCTACCCACACAATTCAAGAAAGCTTAGCTTGGAATTTCCTAATTTCTATGCTTCATTAAGATAAAGTGTCATAGAGTGGGTGCAGAAGAACTTTCATTTGGTCTGCAGAGGTAAGGCTCACTGCAGACCCCCAGGTCTTGAGCTGGTAGGAGCCAGGAAAGGTCCAGGGCCAACTCCCTTCTTATGAATGTAGATACCCCAGATTCCTTGCCCTGATCGCAGAGAGTAGCCATGAGGCATCCTGGTCAGTTCTGCTCATGTCTGCCTTACTTCTGCCTCTCAGAATGGAAGGTTATGAGGACAGGGGATACAGGCAGCATCCAAGCCTTTGCTCCCAGACCTGTGGTTTGAAGACCACAGGCCATTTAGTCCCAGAAAATATATCATTTTGCAAACGTTAGGGTTTCAATGGAGGTTCAAAGCAAGCCAGTGTGCTGTGTATCCTTTGCCTGAGTTATCCAGTCTGCCAGGAAACCAAGGCACAGAAAGATCATGGGACACCACTGAAGGGGAAGAGCCAGCTTGCCTCCTGATTCTTCCTTCTCTCCTTACCTACCTCCTCTGGGCTCCTCCAGGCTTTCAACCCTCAAGCTGTGACACCTTAGGGCAGCACAGTCTCAACCAAAAGGGCCACAGGGAGGTGAGTTGCGTTCAGGGTCGTTCACAGAGCCGGGAGGGTTTGAACACCAGGAGGGAATACAGAGGCGTCCCGTGCTAGTGGCACAGGAAGTTGGTAACTCTTTTGGGTCCAGTGGGACACAGGTAGAAGCTGGCAAGAGCGCAGCAGGGACTGGGATGGGCCTGTCCTGGTATCAGCTGGACTTCAGCTGGACTGCTGGACTTCCCTGGCCCCTGGGGTGGGGGTGGGGTTCACTGTAACCAGGCCATGAGAAACAAAGCCCCCCCCCACCCCATCCGCTTCACCTCCACCACCTACCAGAGCTGGCTTGCCTGACTCAAGATGGGGTATGGGGGGGGCCCTGTGTGAACAGCCTGTGGGCCGTTCAAAGATCGCCTGCTTCGAACCATATGGTGTTTTCTGCAAAACAGGTTTAATGGCCAACATTTGAAAGTTGGAACCCTTTGAATACATGTTGGTCTTCCTGGCTTCTTCTGAGAAAGGGGAAGGCTTGGTACCAGGGGATTTGCCATTCTGTTTCTGAGCTGTGACTTGGGCTGCCACGTGGCTGGCCTGGATCCCCAGGCCCTCCTTGTCCTCTCCACCCCGTCACCCCCCTGGGCCTTGAACCTGTCGTGTGCTCAGAGGAGCCAGCGGGAATGACTCCTGAGGCTCCGCAGAGCCCGGGCTGGCACACAGCCCTCCTCTGCCCCTTCCCGCTCCAGGATTGTGTGCCGCAGGGGCTTTGCCTTCCTCGGCTTGGATGTCCCCAGATTCCTGCTGGGTCTGGCGTTCTGGAGCTTTTGGCCCAAGGCAGCATCTGGCCCCGTTGGAGTCCACTTGAGAGCACCAGGCTTTACTTCTAGGTCAGAACCTCCCAGGTGTGCCACTGTTCCTGGGCTCTGTCCTGATTAACACCTTTCATTCTAGGTGCTCTGCTTCCAAGGACCATCAAGGGACTTCCTGTGAACCAGGGGCAGCCCTGAGCCGTGGCCCCGGGTGGAGGAGGAGGAGGACACCGGCAGGGGGCGGGCCAGAATGTGACTGGATTTGGGATTTGGGCAGGGGTAGCCAATTTCCGCTTTGGATCTGCACACACCTGGGCCAGGTGAGCTCACGGAGGGACAGAGCGCTGTGTCCTGCTCACACCTGCGTGCGCACGGGCTCCGCTTTGCCTGCCCGTGCCGGCCACACTCCCACTCCCACTTACACATCACTACTTTAAGTCCTATCTGGATTCAGCCTGGGCAGGCAGAGCTGTCACCGCCCCTCCAGGACTTCCTTCCTGCGTTCCGCTACAGTGCTCCCCACGTCCCTCTTTTGGCTACAGAAATTTGCCCCTTCTGGTTCCCAGGGTCAGGGAATGCCCATGGCTAAGATCCAGTGCAGCCAAGGGTGGGGCAAAGGATGCACTTCCGGGTCACAGGTGGATGCACTTCCGGGTCACGGGTACCAGGGTCCTAGGCCACTGAAGGCGCCTTTTTGCAAGTGAGGCCACTAACTGCCAAAGCATCCACTTCTCAGGGAGTAAATGACCTTAAGAATCTGGCTTCCTGCTTTGCCTATTTTATTTTATTTTTATTGGAAACAAACTTGGGAGGAGCTCAGAACAGCCAGACGGACGGGTCAGGCAGACGAGGCCTGGCCAGAGCAGCAGGGGCTCAGCACCACTCCACAAGGCCAGGTGTCCACAGAGCACGCTCCATGCTCAGGAGCCCAGGGGCAAAAGGCCAGCTTGGCTACGGTAGCCCGGTGACTCACTTACTCCTGTCCAGCCCATCTGAATCAGAGCTCTGGAGTCCAGACCAGGTCCCTGGCCCCAGCCACTCCACACAGCTGGGTGACATTATGCTCTTGGCAGCTCTCAATGGTCCTCAGCTCCTCTGGGCCCTTCTGCCATTGTTGTCAGGGCTAGGTAGGTTCTGGGTAGCAAGGAAGGGATGTATTTGCTCCGTGCCAGGCTGAAACTGAGCTGAGGAGAGTGTTGGCCTGAGCTAAGACTGTGGGCAGTGAATCTGCCTCCAAGTGGCAGGCTCTGGTGCCAGCTTCAAGTTGTCATGCCCTGAGTGTGTTTGTGGGCTTCTCAGAGCCCATTCATAAAAGGGGAGCCCATTCATAAAAGGGGAGCCCAGTCGGGTGCTGGTGGTATATGCCTGTAAGCCTCTCTACACAGAAGGCTGAGAGCTGATGATTGAGGTTTGAAGCCAGACTGGACAGAAAAGTCTTTGAGACTCTTATCTCAAAGTAACCGGCAAGGAGCTGGAAGTAGGGGTGTGGCTCAAGTGGTAGAGCACAAAAATGCCAAGCTAGGGTATGAGCCCATGAGTTCAAGCCCCAGTATCTCAACCAAAAGGGTGACCTCAGAAGAACCACCTCCTAGTGCCCTGAAGGACTGGGTGCACACAGTGTGTGCAGAATAGCACACACAAGCTGCCCGGTGCACCTGGCTGTCCTCAATGCCTCAGTCTCCCTTCTGTGTCCCTTCCTCCTCTTTCTGCCCATCTCTCCTGCGGCCTTACAACCACCACAATGTGAAGACATTGGCCCCTGTCCTTCTCTCTGGCCATTCATTCAGCAAGCATCTTCCCAACCTTCTAGGCAGGATGTGGAACCCTAGCACAGTCTAGATTCTAGCACTCTAGAACATTCTAGGCCCCAGCAGAGACCACCAGGCACCTCTGACCAGGCGTAGAGCTCTGTTACTTGCCCACTCTGTTCCCTCTAAGGTCGTCTGTCCCTCCTTGTTTGCATTACAGCCTCCTCTTCTTCTGAGGCAGAGGTAAATAGGCAAGATGGTCCTCTATGCTCTGCTCAGATCATTACCAGGAAGCCTCTAGAACTTTACTCCACCCCAAGGGATCTGATGGTACTTTGGGATATGGCTATACCATTCCCACCGCGCTAGCCTATCTCGCTGCTCTGTGATCTCTCTCTCCTCTCTGTCTGTCTGTGTAGGTGTTGCACATTCCCCCGCCACACCTCTCCCCCCCACTCTTTCTCTCCTTTCTCTCACCAGGGCTGGCCTGTAGGGGGTGCCCTTGGACGCTTTCCCAGGCTAATGGATTAGCAGAAGCCTGGCAGTTTAAGAGCAAAGCGCCCTGTCTTTGCTCCTGGCCTTTCTACTTGAGGACCCCAGAGAGCTGAGAAGACCTCAGCCATGCCCGGTGGAGCTGCCCATGGACAACTAACAGCCACGGACGTGAGTCCCAGCTTGGATTGTGTGTAGGAGGTCTTAGGGGGAGTCAACAGACGGAATGGAAAAGAGATCTCCAGCGATTAAAATGCTGGTCCCGAGTGTATGAATAGTTGTGGGGAGGTATTGGAGCAAGGGGAGGGGAGGAAGCGGGACTTCCCAAACACGCAGGAGCGTCTAAGAGTCTTCAAGATGGTTACTATTTTTGTTTTCTCAAAGATGCCACAGAGACTGGATTCATGGAGATGGGGAGAAGGTTGGTTCCTGGTAACCGAGCCCTTATCACCGGGCCTGTGGGGGTCACAGATCCTGCTCCTTACAGGACTGCCCGTATCCCGCCCTGGGTGGGGGTCTCCACAGCTGCCTCCATTTTCTTCTCCCCACTGTCTTCATGGCCGTGTGGTGCTAACGGGCCTGGTGCTCTCAGTAACTGCAGCTGGAGCACCACTCCCAGGAGCCTCTGACAGACAGTGGGTGGCAGCTCAGTGCTGCCTCCCGGGGGTGGACCCTGGGATATTCACCCACCCCTGCCTGCCTGCAGGGGGAGCCACGCCAGGCCCTGTGGCGCAGGGCAGCCTGAGGCAGATGGGTTCTGGCACCCATGGGTGTGTCCGGGAGCCCCAGGGCAGGCTGAGGGCTGAGTTCTGACAGTAATCATCGCACAAACTTACTGGCTGAGGCCAGTGCTCAGGGAGGCCCTGACGGGGCTTGGCAAGGTCCCTGGCATGTGACACACAGGGAAGCGTGGCTTATTGTTGTGGTTATGCAAGCCCAACTTCCTCCACCCCTCTCCACCCCCAAGGCTGACCCCAGGCCTGGCCTCCCTCAGCCCATCACAGTGCTCGTGGGGGTGGACTTAGGAGGGGACTCAGGAGCTTGCCTCAGATGCCACACCCCTTCGGAGGGTCTCAGCAGGTCCCTGAGCCTGGGGTCACCCCTGAGTCCTGTCTGGGCACAGGTGGCCTCTGGTAGGACAGGGGTGACATGCTGGAAGTTGGCTCTAGTCCAGTAGCTCACCTGGTAGAACCTTCCTCAGGAAGGGCCAGAACGCAGTTTTAGCTCTAGGGTCGGCTTTTCAGTATTCCTATGTGTGTCCTTCTAAACAAAACAAAACAAGACAAGATGGCACTGGAATCTTGCCATCTCTGTCTCACTCTGTTGAAAATTGGCTGTCACCATGCAAGTCGCCTGTGCATCTCCTGTGGTGATGTCTGGAAGCTGGCAGGGCAGGGGCGAGAAGGCACTGACCTGTGGAAGGATGGAGAAGCCTCTGGAAGCAACCACATTCCTGCCACTTCACACCTCAGGGAGGAGCTGAGCTATATGGCAAGTCTTTTGGCTCCTCCTGGGAGCTGGAGAAGTCATTGGGTTCTGAAGCAATTTACTTGGAATGAATGACGAATATTTTTTCCTTCTACAAAGAAACATCAGCCTGGATCTGCTACTTCCTTCCTTCCTTCCTTCTTTCCTTCCTTCCTTCCTTCCTTCCTTCCTGTCAATCATGGGGCTTGAACTCAGGACCTCAATACTGTCCCTCAACTTTTTTGCTCGACTAGCGCTCTACCATTTTGAGCCACAGCTTGACTTCTGGTTTTCTAGTGGTTTATCGGAGATAAGAGTCTCATGGACTTTCCTGCCCAGGCTGGCTTTGAACCCGGATCCTCAAATCTCAGCCTCCTGGGTAGCTAGGATTATAAGCATGAGCCACCAGTGCCAGGCACTAGGGTGTGCCTTTATTTGTCTTGGTAATTAATTTGCAAAAGCATCTTTGAACACAGACAAGGTGAAGGACATGCTTGGGGCTGTTTCAGAGGTGGAGAACCAAGCAAATGCCATCACAATCAAAGTCATGTGACCCGGATCTGGAGGAGACTTGGTTTGGGACTAACCAAGGCCTTGGCTACTCTGTAGGGGAGTGGGGACTGAGGATTGACTCAGACCTGGAGGACTGAGGGACTTAGATGTTGGGAGAGCAATGTACTCTATTGGTTCTAGGCAGTGCTAGAAAATTCCAGAATGCCCTCAGGCCATGATGGGTGGGGGGAAGGACAGAGGATGCCAGCCCGATGACGCCACGTTTCCCTAGTGACATTCCCTGGGGGGGAAGGGAGACTCCAAGTAGGCATCCTTTCCTGGCCCAGAGCTGTGGTTGGTAGACAGCAGGCGCTGGAGACAGCTTTGTGGATGGATGGAGGGAGAGGGGATCCCACACCGCGGCTGCTGCTTTTATTTAAATGGCAGTACAAATGTTCAGCCACTCCGTAATTGGCAGACATAAATACAGACAGAAAACAAGCCCTTCTGTTAACAGAGCTACAGACACATTAAATACAACGTGGCAACTTTTCTCATGGGAAGCAAATGTTGTCCCTCTCTGGGTGACATAATCGAAGTCTGATGTCCGTCTAGGGACAGGCAAAGCGGAGGTTGCGCTCTCCTCCTCTCCCCCCTCTGTCACCCTCTGTCTCTCCACACCCCCCACAGTGAATATGTTTACATTCATGGAACTTTTGTAAAGCTGTTGTTCCTTTGTCCAAGCTGTTTTGAATTTACGAGCGATTACAGTGGAAAACTCGCTCTTGCATTGCGGCTGGCGTGGAACATCGCATTTAGCTGCTTGTCCTAATTATCCCGAGATTGTTGCTCTGTTCTGCTACTCCCCAGCACCCCTGTCTTTCCAGCCTCCTCAGTCCCGGGCCCCCACATCCTCATTCCTTGTAGTAGCAGGAAGACCAGGGGGAAGGATGCCAGCTCAGTTGGTTGTGAACACTCCGCATATTGGCTGAGTTCTGGTGTATTATGAACGCATGGCTGCTCCCACAGCCAGGACTATATTTCATAGCATTCTGGGGCTGCTTGCTTAAGTTTGAGCCAAAGGATCGAAAGTGACTTGTGCCCCTGCAACCTAACTTCCTCCCACTCAGTCCCTCCTCTTAACATGACCCAGTATTGTCAGGCTGGGGGCCAGGCCTTTAACACAAGGGCCTTGGAGACTCACCAGATCCAAACTCCAAGACCCCTGGGGCCTTATCTCCACGTGCCTGCTCCTTCACCACGCCCCTAGCCCTAGCAGCTGATATTTCCCAAGTGGCAAGCACACCCAGGCAGGTCACCATCTGTATCTTTCTTCGACCTCCCCAACACTGGGCTTTGTACATAGTAAGTACACAATAAATACTTGTGGGCTGAAATAAAGAGGAATGCAAGCTGGGTGCTGACGGCTCACACCTGTAATCCCAGCTGCACAGGAGGCTGAGATCTGAGGATCATGATTTGAAGCCAACCTGGGCAGGAAAGGTCATGAGACTCTTATCTCCACTTAACCACCACAAAGTCAGAAGTGGAGCTGTGGCTCAAGAAGTAGAGTGCTAGCTTTCCGTAAAAAAGCTCAGGGAGCTGGGCGCAGGTGGCTCATGCCTGTATTTCTGTTCAGGAGGCTGAAATCTGAGAATCAGCATTTGAAGCCAGACTGGGCAGGAAAGTCCATGAAATTCTTATCTCCAATGAACCACCAGAAAACTGGAAATGGTGCTGTGGCTCAAAGTGGTAGAGCACTAGCCTTGAGTGAAAAAGCTCAAGGATAGTGCCCAGGTCTTGAGTTTAAGCTCCACCACTACCATCGCCAACAACAACATCCACATCAACAAAAAAGTTCAAGGACAGCACCCAGGGCCTGAGTTGAAGCCCCAGGACCGGCACACATACGTTAAAAAAAAAAGTAACCCAATAGCTTCATTAAAAGTACTTGGCAAGTAGAATTAGCAGTTGAATAGAAAGAGCAAAAGAACAGACGAGATCATTTAAAGGAACACATAGACTCTTTAGCACCGTCTCTCAGGCCCCTCGCTCTCTCCATAGCTCCTTGGACACAGGCTCTGGACTTGGCTTCCAAAGATGGAATGCAGGGGCTGGGAAGGTGCTCAGCGGTAGAGTGCTTGCCTTGCATGCATGAGGCCCTGGGTTCGATTCCTCAGCACCACATAAACAGAAAAAGCCGGAAGTGGTGCTGTGGCTCCAGTGGTAGAGCACTAGCCTCGAGCTAAAGAGCTGAGGGACAGTGCCCAGACCCAGAGTTCAGGCCCCATGACTGGCAAAAAACAAAAAAACAAAGATGGAATGCAGCCTTGGCTGCTGATTATGTGGGTGACCAGGGCTATCCATGACTGGGTCTGGGGCTCAACCTTCCCACCTGTAAAATGGTGAAGAAAACTTAATTCTTCTGTTGGACTGTTATCAGGATGAACAAAGCCCTGTGTGGCCCCACATGGAGCAGGCCTGGTACACTGGAAGTGGTCAGTACGCGAGCATGAGCTGTATGTCATCTCCGCATTGCTCGCTCTGCTCCAGCCTGCCCTACAGTGGTCTCTACCGCAAGGCCTTTGCACACGCTGTTACGTTTGCTCTCAATACATCTCTCATGCTTTTTGCCTGGTCACATCTCCTTCTCACTCTGTACCTCTCAACTCTACCACTTCTAAGAAGTGGCTTCTCCTCTTCACTCTTAGGTTTCATATTTATCCACTCCTCCCCCAGCTAGAGCCCTGACTGAAATATATATAATGCAATGTGCATTTGGTGTGTATTTGTTAGGGTCTGTTTGTTTCCACCAGACTGTTAAGTTCTTTGAGTGCAGTGAGACCCCTTCTGATTTGCCCCCCACAATGTCCCTAGTGGCCCCCACAATGGCAGTCATAGAGCGATCACTCAGTAAGCATTTGAGGGAGAGGAGAGGCTGAGGAGGGGGCTGGGAAGTGGAGAACAACTTCACCTTTAGCAGCATAGGGATCAGGGTGGGGCCTGCGTCCTGCCAGGGTCAGCAGCTGCTTCCTGGGTGTCTGTGTGTTGTCCCCTTTCTTCTCCTTCAGCAAACCATACATGTCAGTGCACAGAAGCAATCTCAGGGGTCAGGTTGCACGGATGGGCACGCTCATGATTGTGGCAGCACCCCTCTCCTCCACAACCAATAGCTGCCTAAAGATTCCATGCGGGTTCAGGGTCAGATGGAAATAAAAAACAATCACTGAAGCTAAGAATTACTAGGTTAAATATATATATACTAGATAAAATAGTGGTTGAGTGCATATTCACCCTCCATTTTATAGTTATCACAAATTTTACAAGGAACAAGCCATCTTCACAAAGTCACAAAAATGTGGTTGGGGCTGCTGGGGTTGAACCACTGTGTCCCTGACTTTCAAGCTTCTGGTCTTGTTCTATCCACCCAACAGACTCTGAAAAGCTACACATTGGTGACTGGCCCAGGGCTAGTCTTGGCCCTGCTCAATGCAACAGGATTGAGGGATCTCATGGTCCGTGTGCTCAGTAGGACAGCCAGTGTTCTCAATACCTGCTGTCTGTGCCAAAACTCAGCAGTGGATGTACTACTTCCTATGCTTTCATTGGTGCTTTTATCTTTTATCTGCAATAAACATGTCCATATATCCAACCATCTATCACCCATCCATTTATCTACTCATCCCCCATTAGAAATGGGACCCATAAGAAGTATTAAGTAAAATGGCTCTTTACAGACTCCAGGGGTGCCAGGCATATAAGGCACATGCCTACTTTTGCTCATCTCTATGTCTTCATGACCTCAGTAATACATGTGTGTATGCATGTATGTCTGTGTGTATGTGTACATGTGTGTGTTTGTATGTATACATCTTTTGAAAGAAGGAGCCAAGTGAAATTTAGTTCAAAACATGTCCCTGTATTTCACTCTTGCCAGAACAAGAAAAATGAGGCATAAGACAAATTCTTCCCACTTCTGGAAATATAACCAAAGGAAATAAAATCAGTGTGTGGAAGAGATACCTCCCTGTTCATTTTATCCCTACACACAATAGCTAATATATGAAAGCAAGATATGTCTATTGTATAGATAAGGTAGCTGCAGTGAGTGTGCACCACAGTATAACATTCAGCTGCAAAAATGGACAATCTTGTCATCTGGAGAACATTGTGCTAAGTGAAATAGGCCAGGCACAGAAAGTTAAGGATGGTTTGATCTCACTCATTGATGGACTATGAAAAGCATGATCTTATAAGAGAAGAAAGTAGAATGATGGTTCTCAGGGATGGATAAACAGGGAAGAAGTTCATCAAAGGACATGAAATGACAGATGGAAGAGTCAGATGAAGATGACATCTATTGTAGGGTATTGTGGGGAAATCTGTGGGGAACACAAGTAGCAAAGATGGCCCTGAGAGGAAGTTGAGTGGGCAGAGCTGGATTTGTTTAGGTTCAGTGTGTAAACAACTCATGGAAGCTTAGGTGCATGATAAGGTATGGCCTTTCAGTGATTGGTTGGTTCCATTTCCTCCCCTCCCATGCAGTCTTTTGCTTTAAAAAGGGAATGCTCCCTGTTAATAAACGAGTTCCTGCTTGACTTGACTCCCCGCTGCGTCTGATTGTCTCCTGGGCTAAGGGAGGCTGGAGAACGGGCGAGTGGCTGCACTTACCCCTCCTCGGACCCAAGACGGACGAAGACCCAACAGGGTATAGTGTCAGAAGTTACTGAAGACCCAACAGGGTATAGTGTCAGAAGTTACTGAGGATGTACTGTCACTCCCTTCTCCCAACAGAAATGATGTGGTTCTTAAGTGTTCTCATCACAAAGTGATAACTACGAGTTAAGACATTTGTTAGCTGGACTGAGCCATTCTATGAACAGTACACATTTTAAAACATCAGTTGTATACAGTAAATGCAGTGTTATCTGTCCTTGTAAAGAACAATGGAAAAATATTTTCTTAACTAGAACTCAGCCATTTTTATTTTACTTCTTGACATGTGCATATCCCACCAAGGCTCTGCCTTTGTCTCACTGATGAGTAAGAGCTAGAAGGCAGAGAAACGCCACCCTTTGGTGTCCTGTCATTCCTCTTCCTTTGTGTCATCCTTGTCACCAGCAGAAGGGGCATCACAGGGTCCTTGGGCATCTGTGATTCTCAGAAGACAGCTGTCCTCTTTCTGCTTCTGACCAAGTTTTCATTGCAAAGAGTGGGACCACAGGGATGTCAGGGCTCATGCTCCCCAGTTACAAAGGTCACTTTCCCGCTGAAGGTTTCTGGAATCTGGCTGTGCTCAGGCTTCTGGGGGTTATGGTATTCTGAGATTCCAGGACGGCACCCTCTGTGACGGGGTTGGTGAGGAGAGCAGGCACATGCTCCATTATGATATCTGACTTCAGATTCAAAACTCAAGTTCTCAGACAAACTCACAATCTCAATATCAGAGACATCACTCATTAAGAATATTGCTTGTAAAGCCAGGTGCCAGTGGCTCATGCCTGTAATGTTAGCTACTCAGGAGGTCAAGATCTGAGGATCACAATTTGAAACCAACCCAGTCAGGAAAAGTCCATGAGACTCTTATCTCCAATTAATTGCAAAAAGCTGGAAGTGGTGCTATAGTTCAAGTGGTGGGAGCACTAGCCTTGAGCAAAAGAGATCAGAGACAGCACCCAGGTCCCAAGTTCAAGCCCTAGTACCAGCACACACACACACACACACACACACACACACACACACACACACACACACACACACACACACACACACACACACACACACGAGTATTGATTACAGAGGAAGTATATTTCAATATTGTTCGCCCTCTAGCATTCTCTTATCCTCCCTTCTAATTGCTTCAATTACAAAATTACCACAATTACAAAAATGTTCTCTTCTGATTAAAGTGTGGTGCACTCCTGTGTGAAATGCCACCGTGAAGTCCCTTTGAACAACTGTCATACAACATGGTGTATGTGAGAAAAGCCCTGGCTTTTGCCTGGTAGCTTGTAGTGTAGAAATTCCTATACATGTAAATCAACTTATTAATTAGTAAAACCAGAAAATAGAAGAATTTCAAGAGATGGACAGCAGACTATGAAAGGAAGCATACGTGATGGGGGCTGGCCAGCTTGCTGGTGACAGTATATTTGCCAGGGTGACCATGTTTGACTTAGGATGAATGAGCTGAAAGGAATCTCCCTGGCAATGCCAGGGTGAAGCAGGGGAAAAGGAAAGCAGGATGGGCACTGTGGTCCTATGGGCATGGATGAAGGGTCATATACCGGGGTAGGCAGTGATGATGGTGCTGAATGGGAATGCTAGAGCCAACTGGGAAGGGTGCTGGACCCATCCCCATGGCAACCAGAAGCCATAGATGATGCACTCAATGTTGAGTTCAGAAAGAGCCCTCTGGCAGGGGAGATTGGGCTGGCAACAAGACTGTTGCGAATAGTCTGGATGGGAGGATTGGGGCCTGGAGGGGTGGGCTGGAAGGAGGGGTTCATTTGAGGAGGAATTAGAAGAGATCACCAAGAAGACTTGGAGAGTAGCTCAGAAGAGGTGAGAAGGACAAGTAGATGCGAGGACAAGCCTTGGGTTTCTGCTGTGGGCAGAGAGGTTCTCGAACTTTTGAACTCACTGTGCTTAGAGATCCACTGGGCTGATGGCCTTCTGAGTATCCCCTTTCAATATGGCAGCCCGCAAAGTCCTCTGTCACTGTCCTCTCCCGCTTGGGACAGTGCTCTTCAGCAGGAAAGGAAGGGATTTCATAGGGCATGTTAGTTTGTTCAAAAACCCATGATGCAAATAAAACACATAATATTTCAAGCTTGGATTGATTATTTGCAGGGAAGGGACTGTGCCTGCCCATAGGTTCTGGACAAAAGCCCCAAGCCCCAGGGGCCTGTGTAGCATTCCTGAGTGATAAATAACGGGGCCCCTGCTGTTACATGGCCTTGCTGGGGTCTTGGCATGGGCACGCCATGGCTTCAGAAGTCCCCGCTGAGCAGCTGGGTACCGTTCCTGGAATTCCACGGGACAAGACAGACTGCCTGCAGTTTTGGAGCAGAGCTCGGCCACATTTATACCAACAGAAACTTACTTTATTTTTAAGGATAAAACCATGTGTAACAAACTCCTTTGTGTTATGTGACCTTCCTCCCACTCCTGGGTGGGAGGCTGGGACTGTCACAGGAGAGGAAGCCGAGGCTCCTGGAGGCCAGGGCCCTGCACAGGGCTACTCGGTTAGGAAATACTAGGATGGTCTCCATGCTCCCAGCACTCTCAGTGCTCCTAGTGCTGCCAGTCCACGCACCCATTAGACCAGAGCCTCATCTTCCCCCAGATGCCCCCTTATTGAAAAGTGAATCAGTATGCTTGCTCTGAGAGAGAAGTTTAAGTCCTCTCGTTTAAGTCTTCTCTTAATTCACGTGTACCTTGCCTCTTGCTCTCATTTTATCCAACTGTGCAATCTTATCCGAGTGATCAAACCACAGAGACAGGAACACTGGTTTTTTTTTTTAATTGTGAAAATTCTGTACAGAGGGGTTACAATTACATGGGCAAGAAAATGAGTACATTTCTTATCAAGCATTGTAGCCTCCTCCATAGGAACACTGTTAAAATCACAACTGTCCCAGGATCTCAACTGCAAAGACAGAGCGGGTGCCCCAGTGAGTGCTGACGAAGGAAGGAAGGAATTTCCCGGAGTGATGCGCTGTGGAAACGTTTGTCTGGCTCTAAACTTAGCTCCCCAAGGGGAGGTCTAGAAAAAGACTTAGGCGGGAAGGGGCCTTGGAAGCCAGTTGATCCATTTTGAAAAATAACCACTCCCCTCTGTTGATCCTTATAAATGTTTACTTCTGTACTTACCAGCATGCACTTAGATCTACATTTAGTATTTGTCTTTTTAGCTAAAAAAAAACCCAAACAATTCTTTAAGTCAAAAGTCTCAATTTTTACTCTGTGGAGCAATTCAAGCTCTCAAACCCAGACAATGGTAGGGATGAGGAGCAGCAGCCTGTGTGTTATTGGAAGCTGTAGATGTGTCTGGTATTTCCGATTCTGGGCCCTGCAATTCTCAGCTCTGAGATAAGATTAAATGTCTTAATTACTCACACCCTCTGCTACTTTCTTGAACACTCTTAGGTGTATCTTAATTACTCACACTTGGCTACTCTCTTCACTTGCTGATATTGTCTTAGCAGAGTAGGATTGTCAACAAGAGCCACGCCACCAGGTCAAAGCAGAAACTTGTAAGAAAAACCATTCTCCTGATATTGACAGAAAGGAAGAAACCTACTTTGATAGAAAAGATGGCTTTGCTCACACATACAAGGAAGTTGGAGAGTTACCATTCTCAGGACTGCTCGGGAGCCAGGCATGACTAGCTCTAAGAATTTTAGTGGCTGGAGGAGTTGAGTCCTGAGTGGTCCCTTGGCTGGATGACACACCGGTCACCTGCAGACCAGCAGAGAGGGCTGGAGCTGGGAAAGAAAGCAGCAAGGGCTATACAATAAAACTTGCATATAAGGACACTTCATGCAACATTTAGCACCCCCTTCACGCTAAGCAATTTTATTATTTACCCGAAGTTTAACTCTCCCTCGCTATTTTCATTTACTAAGCCTACAACTTTAGGACTGTTTCCAGTTCACTAAAGAAGGGAGTCTCACCCCTGTGCCTTCCTTTGGCCACTAGGAGTTGGGGAGCAAGCAGGAGACAGAAAGTCTCAGGCCTTTCACGTGCAAGGCTGTCAGCAAATTGCTGCTCTTGCTAAACTCCATTTCTTGAGTTTTGCACAAGGACCCCATGAGCCGTCTCCACCGCTTCTCTTCCCCAAGCTGTATAGTTTCCTATGTGGTGATGATGTCCGCTGGCATCCCCACTCCTCCTGCTTCTGAGGCTCAAAGGACGCTTGGCCTGGCCCCTGCTCTTCCCGCTTGGATGCTTCCCAGTGTGCTTTTGGGTATGGGGAGAAGGAAGCGTACTCTCAGCATCCTACCAGAACGGTTTTCATTCAGAGGTTCTCAGAGTGTGATCCCAGGCCCACCAGCGATGGATTTCCTTTTTTCAGGAGTTTTTCAGATATGCAAATGACCAGAAACTGGGGTGTAGCCAAGCAATCTGCGTTTCCACAAGCCAAGGAAGGCATGCAGAGCCGTCTGCGGCCCGAGGGCCTCTGGTGTAGGGAACGTGCCTTGCGGTAGGAGTGAGTCCACGCCACGGGCACGGAGCAGCGCCGTTCCCGTGCTGTCTGCGGAGGCCCCCGAGGCCGGAGGTCCTCTCTGTCTTGTGATGTCCACTTGTGTCCTTCCTCCAAGGAAGGCAGCTTGCTAGGGGCTGGGGGAGTCCCTGGCCCTGTGCCACCAAGTGGGAGCATCCTCGGGGTAGAGGAGGCCCATGATGCTTTGGGTCTGGTCCTTGACGTGGCCTATTCTCTACCACCCAGTCCGTGGGTCCCCAGCCAAGAACAAAACTGACACGTGCTGCCAGTTGGGCTTGCAAGGGAGGCGGCGCCGTGCCAGCCTCCGCTAATTGCTAATTTGCACTGAAACAGCAAACAAAGCCTCCAGTGAATGCCTTGATTATTTGGCTTGGTCTCCCCCAGGCTCTCGTCAGCACCCAGGGGGTCGCTCCCCAAATCTGGAGCCATTCACCCCAGGAATCCAGGAGGCCACTCAGGCCAAGGGTGCTCACCCAACCCAGGAAAAGCCGGCTTCTCTTTGTAGCTAATTGGGATGGGGGAGGAGCTCTGGCTTCTCTTCGGTTTTCTTTCTTTCCAGTGTGTGTGCCTGACCACAAAGAAGAGAATATCGGGACTTCTCTCCTGGGTGCCAAGCTTTGGAGAGAAGAAAGAGGGGGAAAGCGCCGGAGCCTCACCCATTCCGTTGTAACCTTGGCGACTTCCAACCCTTCCGGGGCTCACGTAGCATCAGCGGGGACCTGCTGGCGCTCCCCAGCAGGGAAGAGGTCTGGTGTCCTCATTCTTCTTCATTCTCCCACTGTCATCTTCTGCCAAGCCAAACAGGATGGAAGACGCCCACAGGCCTCAGGAATTCAACATTTACAAGTGGCACCATGGGGGTGGTGATGCATGCCTGGAGGCTGAGACAGAAGGATCCTGAGTTCAAGGCTAGACAGGCTACATCTCCAGAGCAAAACATGGAGGGGTGGGATGGTGGGGTGAAGTCATGTGGCACAGTCACCCTCTGACTACCCACTTCCTGTCCCAGCTTCCCAAGGCCTTGCATGTCTGGGTACCGATTCCCATGGGGGTCCCTCAGGGTCTGCCCCACCCCCAGGCAAGTCTCGGAGCCTCTTTCCCCAGGGCAGCCTGTGTCTCAAAGGAAGTTGGTCCTAGAAGAAGGTACTTCCCTCATGTTGTGCCTGCTATCAACAGCAATGTGTCTCTGAACACACAGAAGAGAGAACCCGTAGGCAGATACCCAGCAAAGGAGCATTTGTGTCGTCACGTGTAGCTTAACTTTTTATTTATTTATTTTAATATATTTTAATTAATTTATTTATTTTTCGGTTGGTCGTGGGGCTTGAACTCTGGGCCTGGGCGCTGTCCCTCAGCTCTTCGGCTCAATGCTAGCACTCTGTCACTTGAGCCACAGAGTCACTTCTGGTTTTCTGGTGGTTAATTGGAGATAAGAGTCTCACAGACTTTCCTGTCCAGGCTGGCTTTGAACCTTGGTCCTCAGATCTCAGCCTCCTGAGTAGCTAGGATGACAGGTGTGAGCCCCTAGCATCCAGCTCTTGATTCCTGTTCATGTATTTTTCTCATATTTTGAATTGGGTCAATTCTTATATTAATCTTGAGATTTCTGCTTACTAGATGTGAAGCAAAGGCACATTTGTTTGCCAAGATTCCTTTCTCATCTGTGTTTTTTGAGTATTATTTTTATTAGCATGCATTAACAACACAAGGAGTTTTGTTGTGATATCTACATAGGTAGATAGAGCACTCTGGTTTGTTTTTCTTCTCGTTGACACTCTTGAAGACCAGATGTTTTCAATTTTAGTGAAAACCAATTCATCATTGCTTTCTTTTGTGGATTGTGCTTTTGGTGTCATATCTAAAAAATCTTGGCTTAACCCAAGGTCACAAAGATTGTCTTCAATGTTTTCTTTTAAATGCTTAATGGGTTTAATAGTTACATTCGTGTCTATGACCCATTTTAGTTAATTATTATATGTTGTACAAAGCAGAGATCAAAGTTCATTTTGTTGTACAAGGGTATCCAATTTTTTCAACATTTATTGTTGAAAACACTCTCTGCTTTTGTTGAAAATCAACCACCCTTATGTGTATGCTTTTATTTCTGGATTCTGTGTTTGGATCTGTTGATCTATTTTCACACCAGTAATGCATTCTTGATGACTGGAGACTTACAATAAGTGATGAACAACTAGCATAAATCTTGTATTTTTCTCTTTCACTTTTTTTTGTTGGAACTTGAGATCATTTGTACTTTTATCTAAATTTTAGAATCAATTGGTCAATTTCTACAAATGTCTTTTAGAAGTAGTTGGGGAAGTGCTGACTCTCTAAATCCATTTGGGAAAATTCACATCTAAACAATATAGACTCTTCTGACCCATAAATGCAGCCTTATGTCTTTTGTTTTTTTTTGGTCGGTCGTGGGGCTTGAACTCTGGGCGTGGGCACTATTCCTCAGCTCTTCAGCTCAAGGCAAGTGCTCTACACTTGAGCCTCAGCACCACTTCCAGATTTCTAGTGGTTTATTGGAGATAAGAGTCTCACGGACTTTCCTACCTGGGCTGGCTTTGAACCGTGATCCTCAGATCTCAGCCTCCTGAGTAGCTAGGATGACAGCTGTGAGCCACCAGCGCCTGGCTGACCTTATGTCTTTCAATTATAGCTTTACAGGCACATTCTAGCTACCACCAATGATGAATGCCAAGCAACCTTTGTTTCTCTGGCTTATTTCTCTTAATATAAGTTTTTCAAATCTTTCCACTTTCTTTTGCATGGTACAGTATTATTCTTTTACTTATCAATAGATGAGTGAAATTCCATTGTGTATATATACCACATTTTCTTGATCTATTCATCCACTGCGGGGAATCTGGGCTATAGAGCTATAGAGCTTGGCTATGGAGAATAGTGCCACAATGCACATGGTTGTGCTAGTGGCTTTAGTGTAACCTTGTTTTTGATCTATCAGTGAAATGCCTAGGAATGGGATTGCTGGGTCATCGGGCAGTTCTATGTTTAGTGTTTTGAGGAACTTCCATACAAAGTGGTTGAACAAGTTTACATTCCCACCAACAGTGTATTAGAATATTCTTTTGTCTATATCCTTGTCAGTATATTTTAAGTAATACTTTAATAGTAATTTTTTTTTTTTTTGCCGGTCATAGGGCCTGAACTCTGGGCCTGGGCGCTGTCCCTCAGCTCTTCAGCTCAAGGCTAGCGCTCTACCACTGGAGCCACAGCACCACTTCTGGCTTTTTCTGTTTATGTGGTGCTGAGGAATCGAACCCAGGGCCTCATGCTTGCAAGGCATGCACTCTACCGCTGAGCTACCTTCCCAGCCCCTAATAGTAATACTTTTTAAAAATAATGTTGGATTCTTAAATTTTAGATTTCTGTATCTATGTTCATGAGGGATGTTGATCTGTGTTCTTTTCTTCATTGGCTTGTTTTGTTCTTTGAGTGATACTCGCTGTAGTGAGTGAGCTAAGGAACATTTCATCCTGTTGAATTTCCTGGAAATGTCTGTACAGAACTGATTATATATTTATTACGTGTCCGCTAGGATTCACACCTACAGCCCTCTGGGCATGAATCTTACTTTGTGGAAATGCTTTTGACTTCCAATTAAATTTCCTTAAAGAGGGTTATTCAAGTTTTCTATTTCTTCTTGAGTGACATTTGGTAGTTTGTGTCTTTCAGCAAATTTGTTGATCTAAACAGCTCATCAGGTTCTCTGGTGTTCTTTTCATTACCTGGAGAGTCTGTAATAAGTTGCCGCTCTCATTCTTGACATTGGTATTTATGTACTTGTTCCCCCTTTTCCAGTACTGGAGCTTGCCCTCAGGGTCTTGCCTGCTCTCTCAGCTGACCTCTCACCTCTATGGCTTGAGCTATTATCTCCACTTCCAGCTTTTTGCTACTTGTTATTTGAAGTCTCCTGGATTTGTCTTTGAGATCATATCTCAGCCCCTGGAGTATGTAGGATGATAGGTGTGAGCCATCAGAGGTGTTTGTCAAAAATATTAAATTTCTCAAAGAACTGGCTTTTGAATCCATTACTTTTTTTCCTTTCCTTTCTCAGTTTTCTCTTCCTTGATGTAACTGTCTTTTATTATCTCATTTTTTTCTATCTACTTAGTTTCATTTCTAAGTAATTGTTGTGATTTATTTCTAATTAATTCTGGTTCAATCCTAGAGCATGATTTGTGTAATGTGAATGAGTTTAAACTTATTGAGACTTATTTTATGTCTACAAATGACAAACATGTACAGTCTTGGTAGTGTTTTTTGTAGTATTAAGAATTGAACCCAAGGTCTTGCACATGGTAGGCAGGTGTCCTACCACTTGAGCTACACCCCCAGCCTTGGGAAATGTTTTACATGTGCTTGAGTATAGTTTATGTTCTTCTGACATTGCCCACATTAGCAGTTGCCCTCCCCTTTCCACCTTTCTGCCATGTGTGGTGTGTGTTATTCCCTGTGCGAGCTTTAGATGATCTACCCTCTGGTTTTCAGAAAATCAGTTTATAATTCTCCTTAGTGCTCTGTCTTCAAGTTTCTTGTGTTTGATGAGGTTATAGTTTTAACCAATTGGAATATTCTTTAAAATATATTTTCTTCCTATTCTCTTTTCCCTGTTTTCATGGTTCTAGTAACACATCCCGCCCTGCTCCCCTCGCCCTGTATCTGTTGACATATCATAAAATTCACTTATCTTTTGTAATATTACACCTCACACGAACAGCACACAGCGCTTTCCCTCTCATGTGTTGTAGCCTTCATCTTTAGGTCAATGAGGATCTTTTAGACTTAATAGTCTAATTAGGGTAGGGGAAATTTTTTCTGCCAAGGGCCATTTATAATAGGGGATATTTATAATATCATTTGAGGACCTAGATCTGGTAAACTTCACTTTGAAAAAAAGCTTGTAATTGATTGGGTTTTGAGTCATGACTGTGGTTGCCCTGGCAGAACAGACCAATGGTTTCACAGGTCTTATGTGGTCCACAGGCAAGACACTGCCCACCTGATATACTTCCCAGCTTATAGAATATGTTTATAATCATAGTTTCAATGTCCTAATCTATTCCTTCTGTGCTCTGTCCTCTACACCATTTCTGGATCTCTTTCTATTGATTGTCTTTCTTCTCATTCTGTGTTCTGTTTTCTCACTTCTTTGCGTGTCTTGAAGTTTTTCACTCAATGCTACACATTGTACCTCATTAGGTGCTAAGTGTGTGTGTGTGTGTGTGTGTGTGTGTGTGTGTGTGTGTGTGTGTGTGCGTGCGCGCCCCAAAAGTCTTGAGCTTTCTTCGGGGGTATAGGTAAGCCACATAAAAATAGTTTGATTCTTCTGGGTTCATTTTAAAGCTTTGTTAAGTGGGACCAGAATACCATTTAGTCTAAGGGGAAAAAATCCTCCTACTGAATATGAACCTGACTTCCTCCTTATCTTTAGTGACCAGGAAGAACTGTCCCTGGATTTGCCTGAGCTTTTGTGTTCTTCTTTCTGTAGTTCAAACTCAGCTGCATGTTTGTGTCTTACATTTTCTTCCTCCTACTCTGTCCTTTTTTGTGAATTGTGGTAAGTTTAACTTTCTACCAGCTCAGCTCAATCACTTCAACTCAATAAGATCTCAGATATTTGTTTGAGTTTCTGCTTCCCAGGTCACTTCCGGGAGTCTCTCCACTTCCTGTGTCTTCCTGGAGTGTTAGGTAGAGTGTGATGTGTAGATACACACAAGGCTTTCCCCCACACCCCACAGAAGGGAATGTCACTGCCCAGTGAGACCAGATTCGGTGCCTCAAATGGGTTCTGCCCTAAAAGGAAACCAAAAGTGTGAAAGTGGTTTTGTGCAAGGTGCTCTGTGGGAAAGTCTCAGCTGCCCTGAACAGATTCTCAATAGAAACACAGGCGTTCATGATTCTGTTGATAAATAGTCAGGATCAAATGAGTGATGGAATTAAAACCTATACTATCTTAGAAAAGTCCTGATCAATCATAAGTAGACTTTTAGGCAGAATACCAGGATTAAAGGCACTACCAGGAAGGCTCGGAGGGGTTTGAGGAACAGGGTGTCGGGAGCAGGAGTGAAAGGGGGTCCCCCTGACATGGAAGCAGGTGACTGTGGAAAAGAGGAATCTTCAACTGTGAAAGTAGACATTTAGCCGGGGAGATTTCCAATGAGGGAGTTAAAGATGTGGATATCATCATTATATATGTCTCCTACTCAGTCCCTGCTCCCATACATGAAACAGAGCCTTTGATTTTGGGTGTCAGCATTAGATTTGCTTTCCCTAGACCATCATGTAAAAGGAAGCACACAGCACAGGGTACTTTGTGGCTTTTCTCACACACAGATTGTGAAGATTATTTGCATTTAGTGGTTGTATCAGCAGTTAATTTATTTTTTATTATAGAGTAGTGTATTGCATGAATACTAGAGCTTGCTTACCAGTCTTTAACCAGTGATAAATTGTCTCTGGTTTGGGCTATTTGAAAATCAAGCTATAAACCTTTGTCAACGCTTTCATTTGTATGTTTTATGTTGGAGTTGCACAGGGCTTGGGAACAAGGGGCCTTGGTGTTGGATGCAGACACGAAGGCAGATGACAAGTCCGTCTATGTGAACACATGCAGGCAGCACAGGGCCAATGACCAGGACCCCCATTGTCCCTCTCCAGGATCCTGTGATGGCCTCAGTGTCACTTTGGGGCATTTCCCCATGGGAACCATGGGGCTGTCCACATGCAAGTGTCAGCCTGGACTGTGCAGTGGTGACTCATGGGAATGTGAGCCAGGCCCCACCCTGGGAGCCCCGCTGGTGTGACTCAGGGAGCACAAGCGTCAGCTCCCGGCTATGGCTCAGAGCCCACCCCTGACTTGGGCAGGGTTCCTGGCAGAGCTTATTAGAAGGAAAATCAGCACAGCTCTGACATTTGGCAAGTTTCTCATACCTGAATGAGCACCCCAGGGTTCATAGGTTTTGTGCTGGAGCCAGAGCCGAGTCTCAGGGAAGACCTGCCAGGTCCTCTGACCCTTACCACTGGGTGGCTCTGGGCAGGTCACTCTCTGAGGACCAATTTTTACCTAATTTATTTTTTTAAAAACGATTCGCATATCCATCATCTCCACTATGGATCACTTTTGTGTGTGTGTGTGCTGAGGCCATTGGTTAAATCTCCTCATTAAGCTACAGTGAGGTTTACAGGACATCATTCATACCTATGGTCACTCAGTTGTGTGGCAGAACATTAGAACCTATCCCTCCTCCTATTTGCAATTAAATTAATAAATTAAAATTTGGAATAGTATGAGATTTGAGGAGCTCTATTGCTGAGACACACCTCCAGACCTCCCCCCCCCCATATGTGTATGTGTCTGTGTGGCTTTGCACAGGTCTCAGGGCTTGAACTTAGAGCCTTGAGGCTTTCTTTGACTTTTTGAACTCAGGGTTAGCACTCTACATCTGAGTCACAAAATCACGTCAAGCTTTTTGCTGGTTAATTAGAGATAAAGAGTCCCAGGACTTACCTGAACAGTCTAGCTTTGGCTGTAATCCTCAGACCTCAGCCTCTTACATAGCTAAGATTATGAATGTGAGCCATTGGCACCAAACTTGGTTATTACTTCCTTTTAATTTATTTTATTTATTGATTGATTGTGGCATTGGGGATTGAACCCAAGGCATTGAGCATGCTAGACAAGCACTCTATCCTAAGCTAAATCTTCAGCCCCTGTGTTGGTTATTTTTGAGATAGAGTCTCTCTTCCTGCCCAGATGAGTGCCTGGACTACGTGCCATCTATCTTAGACTTCCTGTTCTAGCCAGGATGGCAGGCGTGTACCACTTGTGCCTGACTATCAGATAAGAAGGGGTTTTATAATGTTCTTTTGCCTGGGCTAGTCTCAAACTGTGAGCCTCCCAAATGGCTGGGATCACAAGCATGGGCCACTAGGCCACGGCTTAGTTGGGATTTTCGGCCCATCAATTTTTTAAATAATTTGCAATTATTTAACGAGCATTGAACACATCACTGAAACTCAACCTGGCCTGAATGTCATGATATAATTGTCTCCTCTCATCCCAACAATACACCACGAAGGAGGAGGCTCACTTTGCTTTTCTCATTGCGGGCCATAAGCTAGGAGGAACCTGAACCAGCTCTGATGGTACTGCCAAGGAGTTCTTGGACACTGGTAGATACACATTCATTGTCGGTTGTCCTGGACCTTGCTTCTCCCTTGGATGTAAAAGTCTAGATCTTTCTCTGAGTGTGTTGTATGCAATTGACTATGTATTTTTATATCTTCATTTGTCTGACTGGACCTTGTGGATCTCTACTGCCCTGTTGAGTGTTAGCAGTTTGTTGGCAGCAAACTTCCAGGATGCTGCCCCTCTCTCATGCTGTCTCCCTTCCTGACTTGTTTGCATATCATCGACACCATGATCCCCCACTGCCAAAGCCCAGACCCAGAGTCTAGAAATCCACAATCCAGGCAGGAAGATGGAAGGACCCTAGGAAAAGGGGAGGGGCTTCTGCCCCCGCTCAGGAGCACGAGAGGCCTGACCATCCAGCACCTATGCCGATGGCTGCACACATCCTGCAGAGAGCCTGACTAGCCTTGTGCACAAATTGGGCACGGTTCAGCATTTATTGCCAGAGGAAGGCATGGGAGTGCTCTTTTATACGCCTCTGTTTGCACGGCTTGAGCATCATATAGACTGAAGTTAATTCCACTGCTCACAAGCAGAGCCAAGAATTTCCTGCCTGGGGGTTAGGTCTGCCTTTGGCAGCTGCTGTGTGCAGCGATAGACTCTTGCGTGGCGTCACTCAGGGGCATCAAGGGGGTTGTATCCACTGGTTCCTCAGGCCTGTTTTTCCCTTTTCCAGAAAACTGGGTGTGGAGTGTGGGCTTGGCATCAAAGCTGAGCACAGACGAGAAAAGGACCCTGGCATCCTCCCTGGTCCCATCGGACCATTTAGGGATGAGGCTAACAAGCTCCAAACAGGTCGGCTACAATCCCCAACCCAGAAAGCCATTGGACCTGACCCTTGTCCAGGTTTTCCTGCCCAGACACTGGACGACTGCTTGAGAGAGAGAGCTCTGGGCCCAGTGTCTCTATTTCTGTCTGGATTGTGCTGGTGGCCTGGTTTTTGAAGGTTTCTCTGAGGCTTTGTTGTATCCCGGGCTCTCCAGAGCCCTGTCAAGTAGGCTTTGTGATGCTGTAGTGCCGGTACTCACAACGGCAATAGCCCCTCTGTACCAGGACCCTTAGATGCACACCGTGCCTGTCATGGCTCCTTCATGATTCTGGCAACAGAGCCCGATGAAGAATGAGAGGACTAAGGCCAGCCTCACTCCCTAAGCTTCCCAGCACTTGCCAGCCTCCCTCCTCCCCTGGAAATGTTGCAATGCAGAACCATTGCAAGGCTTGTGGCTTGCCAAACACACCATGTTAATCTCCATCCTTTTGTTGAGGCTCTTCCATTTGCTCAGCATTTTCCTTGCAAAATGCCTATGCATCCCTCAAAACCCCTCTTATATTTCCCTGCACTGACCTCACCGCTTGAACCCAACAGCATGTATTGGAGAGATTCCAGAGGTGCAGAGGAGCCTGGGGGTTATGAACTTAGTTTGGTGGCTCCTTCTTCTGGACCATTCCTTCCCTGCTCAGGACCAGGAGTCTGATCATCACTCCTAGACCCTCGCCATCTGCCTTTCTTTGGGTGCCTCCACTCTTTTCTCCCTCCCCCTCCCTTCCCAGTCTTGTGTGGGGTGTCACCATTTGCACTGCTGCTATGTAATGGTGGATTGTGTCACTTTCCTTACCAGAACCGAGGCACAGCAAGCCCACTTCATTTGCAAATTTATGATATGTAGCTTTGACCAAATGTGGGGGGAAGGCAGGGATTAAAAGGAAATTTAAAAGCACAAATATTCTCGCACGTGCATTCTGTTTGTCAGGTCCGAGGGACCAGCAGTTGCGTTTAAACCATTGTCTGCTGATTGCCTTCCTGCTCTTAATTTTGTGGCACTACACCTTCCCCAAAAGCGAGGCAAAAGCAAATGAAGTGAAAACTCCAGATGTGTCTTTGGCAGAAGCTGGGTCCTTATAGGAGAGCAAATCAGGCATGCACAGTGCTGCACCCAACTCTGCATCTGAGATTGTGCAGTTTTCCCTCAACGGTAGTCTCCTAAGTACCAAGGATCTGCTGTATCATTTCCCCAGTGATGGACTCCAGGGTGTCTTCTTCTCCTTGTCCTTGGGGTAAGTCGCACAGTGTCTGATGAAGAGGAGAGAGAGAGAGCTGGCCAGGACCCCAAGGCAGGGCTAGGGGTGTTTGTTCAGCACAGGGGGAAGGAGGTACCTCTTCCCCACTGTGGGACTTGGTGTGGAGAGTGGACTTTCCCAGGGATGGAAACACCCAAGACAGGTGGAGACGTGGAAGGGAACTGCTGCTGGATCCCATCTCTCTCATGAGCAGGAGCCCCACAGAGAGGCCCTGGTCACCTTGGCCAGCTGTTCTTTAAATACTCTCCAGTCCCTTATTTGGTGGGATACAGAGAGGAACTTACTTTGAGGAATAAAAATTTGCATGCTTCCCCGTGCTCAAGATAAGAGCTTTACTGTATGCATTCATTATAGGTGATTTTCCAAGCCAGACAGCATCCTGGGAGGCATATTACAGAATTTAAAGTGTAGATAATGAAATCAAGCCCTCCATTCTGTTTCTGATTCTCCACTGGCTGGGACTGGGTGGGTTGTGTTCTCTTGTTGGCTGGGGCCAAGCCTCTGCAGCTCCCTGAGCCTGGAGCATCAGTGCCCACGAGGTGGCTCAGCCTTGGGGACCTCAGACCAGAGGCTGCAGGCCTCTGCTAGCAGGACCAGGGCTTGGCTCCCACTTTTCAGGTGGCCATGTGTGTGGGCTTGGGCTGCGTGGTATTTGTGGCTGTAAATTTTTCAAGCTCTTGTTGATTGATGCCCTTGGCGGACGTTTGGTTGGTCTCACTTAATATTCCACTAAAGCAGCTGCTGTGCTGTTCACACGAAGCCACCCTCTCTTAGGCCCTTGAGCAGGACTTGACCTGATCTCAGCCTCATTTCTGCATGGGGCCTGGTGGTACATATGCTGGTTACTTTTTATTTTATTACAGTGACAACATGCCTGACATAAACACAGCAGAGGGCCAGAATTTATCTCAGGTCATGGCTTCAGAAGTTTCTGTCGATGGCCCATGGCCCCATGGTCTGTGGCTCCCTGGAGAAGTAGAATGTCATGGCGGAGGAAGTGCATGATGAAGTCCCTTTCCTCATGGAGGCCAGGAAGGGGAGGGAGACACAGAGAGAGAAAGACAGGGAAAGAGAGATGGGGAAGAGAGCGAGGAAGGGAAAAACAGAGAGAGAGAGGGAGAGAGGGAGAGAAGGAAGAGGGTAGAAGAAAAGGAGGAGGAAGAAGCACTTGGGACAAGATAAAGATGCCCAAACCTGCTCTGAGTGGCTTACTTCCTCCAGCTAGACCCCACCCCCTGAGCTTCCCACCATCTCTCCAAATGGCACCAGTGTCTGTGGAGCCCTTGTGGACATTTCCCACTCAGACCTTAACGGCCATGCTCCGACCTCCAGCCATCCTGATGGAGGAGGGTCTGTCCTCCCAGGACTGCCCCTCTCAGACACCAGGTGATGACCCCAGAGCCCACAGCCTGGCCACTTCCTCGTGGGAGTCCTGAAACACCCCCCCCCCATTCTACCAGGGCCCAGAGTCCTGTCCTGTGCTCCAGAGCACACTGTAGTCTTCCAGGCTGCCCTGAGCTCCATGACCTTTCCTTCTCAATGTCTTCCCCACCGAGCGCTCACCAAAGTGCTCCGAGGGAGCAGCACCTGCCCCTGATACTGCTGGCGCGGGAACAGAAACACCCCATTCGTCACCATCGTCTGGTCCTCCCATGTCACCAGACCTCAGACCTCCGTGGCTACTGGGGACCCTGTGGACGCAGATTCTCCGACGTCAGCAACCACTGACACCGGGCACTGGGCGGACTGACACTCTGGCTAGTGGGGCGTGCCAGATGCCTGCACAGGGCGGTGGCTGGGGCCCCCAGGGCCTATGCTTGGGCCTCAGCTTCCCCCTGCGGACAGTGACTCCACTGTGGGCTCCCCAGTCTGTGTTTCCTGCTGCTGGGGGAGAGGGGGCGCAGTCCCCTGCAAATTCATTTCCATCGTAGGCCCCTCCCCACCCCGCCTGACGGGTCCGGGGAACCCCGGCTGCTGTGTTCTCCTTGCTCCTGATGGAACAATAACCTTGCAAATTTGAAAGTAAAACATCTGCAGCTTCCACAGCCTGAGAAGGCGGCTCGGCCTTGCAGACGTCATAAAACATCAAAGGAGATGGGAAACTGCCCAAGGTCCCTGTAAACGAAAATTACTCTTTTTTTATAAGGGGAAAAAATGACCCTTATAATAGCAATGAAGCTGTTTTGGGCTCTTCCTTTTATTGGCTGACTTCTGTGGTTCACAGGATTTGGTTCATTCCACTGCTTTGGCCCAGGCCAACGCTTTTACAACCTCTTGCTTTGCGTAGTTTCACAGCACTGTAACACGAGACTGAAACTCTGTCTTGTCTTTTGCTCCCATCAGCAGGGGACTTTGTATCTTCCCCATAGGGCTGGCTTTTTGCTAGGATGCAGTCTGGGCACAGGGCAGTGGACCTCAACACCGCTGTGTGACTTTAGACTGGTTGCTTGACTTCCCTGGGCTGCAGGGAGAAAGCTAGGCTGGATCAGGCATAGCATGCTGTAGCTACTAGGTAGGACAGGACAGCACACACAGCGGAGGACCGACGGGCCCCAGGTGTCTGTCCTCAGAGCTGAGGCTGAGGCAGTACTGGATGCAGGACCGTGGCCAGGCTCCCATGGTGCATTGCGGCGCCCCAGGAGTCACTTCATGAGACAGACGCACATCAGCCTTTTCTGGGACTGGGAGAGCACAGACACAGGCTAGAGCCGCTGGAGGTGTCGGTGGGGGTCAGGAGTGCAGGCATGGTGGCCCCGACAGGCCTGGGACCTTCTGGCTGATGTGAAGAAGGGCAAACCCTGAACATGTTTAAATGGCAACAACACCCCAATCGCTCTCTCCTGTGATGTTTCCTCCTCACAGTTAAGAGGAAATAAGCTGACCTTTTTCAAAGTCCAAAGTGGAGCCTACAGGGGCAGAGCGGAGGGCTGGGTGCCAGTGGTCTGAGCTGGGGCTGAGCTGGGCCTCGTTCGGCACAAGGGGTCCCTGTGCCTGTCTGCCCCTGGCCTCTGTGTTCCAGCCAGTATCCACGGTGCCAGTGCTCCTCAGGCCTCAGGAGCCACTCAGGCAGCTGCAGTCTCATCCATACCACCCCAGGTCAGGTGTCTGCTCTTGGTCATCACTGATTGGTTGGAGAAGCACCTGGGGTAGGCACGGAGCCCGGGCGCTGGGCGTGTCTGAGGGCGTGGCCTGAGACCACTAACTAGGGGAAGGCCTGCCCGGACCCCGGGCTGCCCTATCCCACAGGCTGGGGGCCAGATGGAACACAAGGGGGCCAGGTATCACTCTGCTCTGCGACTCCCTCCCGCCGGCCGCCCTAGACCTCTGAAGTGGTGAATGAGGGGAACCTCTGCTCCTTTTCATCGCTGTGTTGTGGTGTTTGTCCTGGTGCAGAGAAACGAACACGCCTGGGGATTGTGGGCTGCCCAGGCCAGGCAGCCAGTTTCCTGAGCCCCGCCTGGTGGGTGGTCTTCCCCGTGTCCCGCTCCGCTCCTCCCAGCTCCTGCTTATGTGTGTGCGCGTGCACATGCGTGTCCGTGTGTCTGGCTGCCGGGAGTCGCTGGCAGGGCCTTGGATGGCAGGCAGGCTTGCGGCGGCGGCATGGTCCAGGTGGGTGCAGTGCGGATGTCAGAAGGGCCCGAGTTCAGGGCAGTGGCCATCAGATGGCCGGCTGTAGCCAAGTGCTCGTTTTGTGTTCGCCCTCCTGGTTAACGAAGCAGGGACATGGGTAAGAAATTTGCAGGGATCCCAGTCAAAGGGGTGACTTATAGTCCCTGAGTAGCACACACGCACACGTGCACACATGCACACACACGCACACACACACACACACAGCTGTCTCTGGGGCTGGCGCTGGGGTGTGCCTGGGTGAGCCCATGCCTGTCACCCAGTGCTGAGACCCAGTCACAATGAAGTCTCCACATGGATAAAAGCCAGGTTTGCTGCATGACCCGCACACCCCTAGCCTGTGGCCACTAGAGGGCAGTGATGCCTTTCTCTCCTGGCTCTTCAGCCCTCAGCTGTCAGTCACTCTGGTCCCAGGCCACTAGGGGCCATGCTGTGTGGAGATGGGGATGTACAATTCACCTCTCCCCCCTCCCCCCCCCCCAAGCCCCTGCTCAAGTCAGAAAGAGAGAACCTGGGAGGCTGATGACCCGAAAGGGAGGCTGGACAGGACCCTGAAGGTCCCCACCCCCCAGCACCAGCTCCTCCTGGCCCCCACCTTGTACCTGAGCACATGGGGTGGAGGAGGAACCAGGGGCTGGCTGGAGTCATATGGTGCTGTCGCTCAGTCCTCCCAGGCCAGTGCCAGCCCTCTCCCAGGTGACCCCTGTGTGGCCCTGTGGCATCTCTTAATTCTGGGGACACTTGGAAGCTTTGGGGTGGGGCAGTTTTGTGGATGCACCAGGTCCTCCCACATATACATCAGGAAGGACCCTCTGGATGCCCTGGGCAGTGTGGTTAGAGGACCAGTGTGCAACCCAGGGGGTGCTCAGCTCTGCCCCCTGCTGGCTGGGCCCTGGCTACTTCATGCACAGTCTGGGAGCAATATTGATGACTGATGCACAGTGTTCAATCATCAGTGGCATTCATGAGAGTGTATGGCTTTTAAAGGGCTTTGCACCGCCGCTGCCTCGACCTTTGAGAGCCATCCGTCATTTTAGAAATGCACACGGGAAGGTCACATTGACAGTTTGTTTGTAGAGTCTCTGCATAAATATTTGCTAGCTGAGAGCCTTGTTTGCATGTGTGAATCTGTGTACAATGAATCACATTTGTCAGGGCACTGGGCAACTCTCAGATGACTCAGCCTCTCCCAGTCTGTCCAGGCTGTGTGTCCAAATTCCCTGGCTCACTTCACCAGGGTCCTTTGGTCCCTACCTATCCTGCTGGCTGGTGTGCTGCGGGGTAGCAGGAACCAAGAGAGATCCCTGTCCCCTCGGTAGTGGCTGACATCCTTGAAACCCTGCTCCACGGATGCTATTGTGCAGGCCTACGTACGGGGACCAGGCCGAGGTGTTTGCATGCAGGCACTATAGGAAGTGCTCTGCACTGTACAGGCCTGGGCTCTTGCAGGCCAGGTGCTGCTTCTGCTTCCTGCTCTCCAGCCTTCCTGTGGCCCTCAGGCTGTCTTTGCTCAGTCTGCGACTTCAGGAGTCTCAGCTTGTCTCTTGCAGGGAGTCATCCATGGCTAGTGCCCATGGTGTACCTGTGGGGACATCTCTGTGGCCCATGCACATGAGAAAGGCGGTCTCCTGCTTGCATCTCCCTGCTCATGCCCACCAGCCAGCCTTCCCTCCATCTTCGCTAGACTGGGGGGGTTCTACCATTGGCTCTCCACCCTGCCCCTAGTCAGGCTGTGCACTGTGAGTGATACGTCCATGGTCAGGATCCAACAAGAGAGCAAAAAGGCAGAAAAGTATGCACCCACTTAAGTTTATCCAAAAGGGAAGAAAGGAAAGTTGGGGGAGCAGACTCCAAGAGTGGAGAAGGAATTCCTAGTCAGAGAAAAAAACCCATAGTTTCTTTGCCTGGCCCTGCCTGATAGTCTGTCCCTCGTCCAGGCAACCGTGTGGAGTGGGTCTTTGATTTGTTAAGGTGCTGGTCTCGTGCTCTGGAAGGCCTTTCTGACTGGATCTCCACCCTCTTGGCAGCAGAGCTCTGACTGGACTCTCCCCATCTCCGTGGGGCTTGCCTTACCTTTTGCAAAGAACTTTCTGATTGGATCACCTGAGTAAGGGAGCTGTCTTCTGATTGGATCCCCTCCCTAAGCACCTGTGTATGTGTTGGAACCTGCCAAGGCCCACCAGGAATAAGAAAGGTGATTGGTGCTGTTCCATTGTTGCCTGCCAGGATGCCCTTTACCTCAGCCCTCTTTTACCCCCTAACTACCTAACCAGAGTCATATAACTGTCCCTCAAGTGGGTTTATACTGTTCTATCATCATCATCATCATCATCATCATCATCATCATCCTAATTAGAGGGCTAACTACTAGGTTGGGCTGGCTTCAAGGTCAAACGTGCTTTGTACACAATGCATCCTGAGCAGCCAGGACATCTGCTGTGGTCCCATCATCACCCATCCCTTCTCCAGCCCAGTCTGGTGGTGGTACCTCACCGTCCCACCCCCAAACGTGAGACACAAGAGGACTTGGCTAAGTGACACATGCTACACAAGCGGTTGTGAGAGAAGAGGTCACTCCCACCCTGCCATCCCGGGGGAGAGAGCTGGCCCAGCAGCCATTTCTAGCAAGCATCCCTGTGCCCTGGTCTCCCCCTGTGACCCATGAAATGCCTATGTGCTGTAAACTGTGGCTGGACAGCAGGGGACGCACAGGACCGAGGCTCCACCGGGAGGGGCAGGCTGGGCCTTCTTCCCTTGGTTGGGCACCGAAGGAAACCAGCTTCAGACCCTCCCTGCCAGGTGGATGATGCTTAAACCCTGCATGTGGCATCGAGCGGCTGCCTGCAGGAAAGGTGCCTCCTGGCCCAGGTTGCTGCTGCCCAAATAGATGGAGATCAGGGAGTTAAAACTCAAAGGCTGCAGAGCACATTTTCCAATCTCTGTCTCACTGCCAGAACATTCTGGAAAAAAAATAGAGCTACACTGAGGAACTTGATTATAAATGGTTTAGAAATGTGCATCCAGGGCCCATATAATTCCTGGGGTGCCTCACCATGTCGGAACATAAATCTAAGTTATTACTGCTGACCTGCCATCTTCCACGTAATTGAACTCTGTTCTTGTGCGGTTGTCCCTCCATCTTCTCCTCTAACATCTCATCGCTGTCAGGAGGGCTTCCCCGAGTCCTGCTTGTTCTTGATCCACAAGCTGCGGACCTGCACAGTCTACAAACACGGGTGGCAATTCTGCAGGCCCAGCACTTTTACAGTGCAACTGAACTTAAACCTTGAGGACTTTTTTTCCTTTCCTGCCTCATAATTCTCCCTTGGTTTAAATCGCCCTGGATGTGAAGGTGTAATGCTGATCTCAGCAGGAAAAGTGCTGCGCTACCATCTTTCAGCACTCTGATGTGTCAGAGGGGAAGATAAGGGCTCCGTGCAGGTCTCCACTGTATTTTATACAAAGACTCAGAGCAATATGAGATTGAATGTCCACAGATGTGTGTGTGTGTGTGTGTGTGCCTATGTGTGCATGTGCACACGCAGTGTTTGAAAACATAGGATCCAGGTCTGGGGGTGGGGCTGTACCTCCTGTGGACAAACAATGCATATCTTGTGAAGAAAGACTGGGTACAGTCACCTGAAAATGGCAGGATCTTACCTGGTGATGTTGCTTGGTCTATTCAGTAATAGACTCAATTTCTATAAATGTCCCAGTGATATTTGCTGAGCAACTGGGTTGTGTCAGTCCAGTCAAGGGCGGGAGGAGGGGCATGTGTGGGCATGCGCATGGAGAGAGCCTGAGAGGAACAGTACACAAGTAAGCAAACAGGGCCATGGGCCATTAGCACAGGCTCATAGGATGCACATAGAGGGTAACGGTGGTGAGGGCATGAGGGAGGCGGTTAGGCTGAAAGGTGTGGGAGGTTAAAGTTCATTCAAAGTGGAAGCTGTAGAAAGTTTCTCAACAGGAGAAAGGCAAGCCATAGTTTGTGTGTGTGTGTGTGTGTGTGTGTGTGTGTGTGTGTGTACTGGTACTGGGGCTTGAAGTAAGGGCCTTACTCTTTTACTTGGCTTTTTTTTTTCTTTTGAACTCAAGACGGGTTGAGTCATAGCTCCACTTCCAACTTTTTGGGAGTTAATTGAAGATAAGATTCTCACAGGCTTTTCTGCCTGGGCTGGTTTTGAACTGTGATCCTCAGATCTCAGCTTCCTGAGTAGCTAGGATTACAGGTGTGAGCCACCAGCTCCAGGTCATAGTTGATACTGCATGGAAATTAGCTGGTAGGCCTATTGTGTGGCTGCTGCAGTAGTCCATAGTAGAGGTCAAGATGACCTTGTTACTGTATTAACCATGGGTGAGGAAAACACAGTAATGACTCAATGTTAGAGTTCTGTAGAGAAACAGAACCAATGCTGGTGTGTGTGTGTGTGTGTGTGTGTGTGTGTGTGTGTGTGTGTGTGTGTGTGTGTGTGTGTGTGTGTGTGTATGCATACACAGGTATGTTACCATAAGAATTGGCTCTTGCCATTAGGAAGGCTAAGCAGTCTACAAGCAGGTCTCTGAAGAGACCCAGGAGAGCTGAAGGTGGAGCTTCTCCCTTGGGAGGCTCCTCCCCCTCCCCCTCCCCCGTCCCCTCCCCTGTCCTCCCACTCCCCCCTGCCCCCTCTCCCCCTCCCCGTCCCCCTGCCCCCGCGCCCTCTCCCCCTCCCCCTGCCCCCCACCACAGCAGACCCCTGCTTCCAGTTAGGAAGATGTCCTTTATTGATTTCCATCTTGATGTCAGCCTTGCAACCATCACAATAGCGAGACGGTTTCTGGGCGTTGGCGTGAGGAGGGAGGGTGGGAAAGGGGAAGCGGGTCCTCTGGGAGACAGGCAGCGCCCGAGGGCCTTGAGCCGAGCTGGGTGCGAACCTCTGCGCAGCCCAGCCCTGCCCTGCCCTCGACAGGGTGCAGGGAGGTGGCGGGTTCGGGGCCACAGGAAACGAGGGTGGGGGGGCAGGGGACGGGGCTCTGGGCCCTCCCGGGCTTTCTCGGGTCAGTCAGGCTGCGTTCTCAGCTCTGGCCGTCGGGGGACCCCGCGGTGGCCGGGCCCGGGTCCGGGTACTCCAAGGCCTGACAGTCATCCGAGAGGAAGACCAGATCCTGCGGAGGACGGGCTGTGAGGGGGGGGGGCGGGGGGGCCGGGGCCGGTGCAGGGGGGGCGGGGGGGCCGGGGCCGGTGCATGGGGGGGGCGGGGGGGGCCGGGGCCGGTGCAGGGGGGGGCGGGGGGGCCGGGGCCGGTGCAGGGGGGGCGGGGCGGGGGAGCGGGCCCAGACGGCGAGCCCATGTTATTACGGAGGAGTAAGTCACAGCGGGCGGGTGAGTGACTGAGTGAATGAATGAATGAATGAGCACATGGGGTCCTGAGACACGGGATCCGGATCAGGATCGGGAGGTGAAGAAAGGAACGAGCCCCAGTGGGTGGGTGAAGCAGCGGGCGGCGGCCCGGGCAGGCCAGGACCGAGCAGAGCAGCTCCGCCTCCCCGGAATGGCTGCTGTGCAGGCCTAGCACCCGCTGATCACCGCTCCTCCCCACCCTCCAGGCCCCGCCCCCTCCAGAAGCCCCACCCACCCCAAGCCCTGCCCCTCCCTCAAAGCCCAGCCCCTCCTTGCCCCACCTTCCCCAAGCCCCTCCCATTCCCCTCCAGGCCCGCCCCTCGCCCCGCCCCTTCTTAAAGTCCCACCCTCCCTCCAATCCCCGCCCATCATTGTCCCACCCCTTTACTCAAGCCCCTTTCCCCCTCCAAGCCCCGCCCCTCCTCACCCCGCCCACCCTGCCCCATCCCTCGGGTCTCTCTCCACCCCACCCTCCCCAGGCCCCGCCCTCCCCAGGCCCCGCCCTCCCCAGGCCCCGCCCTCCCCAGGCCCCGCCCTCCCCAGGCCCCGCCCTCCCCAGGCTCCACGGGACGCGGGCTGGCCTCGCACCCTGCGGCAGAAGGAGTTCATGATGGTGTACAGCTTGCGCGCCTTGTCCTTCAGGGCGTCCACCGGGGCCGCCCGCCAGCACTCCGTCGAGGCCACGAAGTCCCGCAGCTTGGCCAGCACGCAGTAGTTCTGCGGGCGGGGACGGGCGGGGCGGTGGGAGGAGCGGAGGCCCCGCCCGCCCGCCCTGGCCCCGCCCCGCCCCTCCCCCAGGCCACGCCCCTTCCCTCTAGGCCCCGCCCCGCCCCAGGCCCGGCAGGCCCTCTTACGTGGATGTCCAGGTACAGCCCGGGCAGGTTCCTCACACACGGCTCCTGCGGACAGGACGCAGCTGCTGGACGCCCGGGGCACCTCGCCGGGTCCCGCGTCCTCCTCCTCCTCCTTCCCCTGACAGCTGGGCTGGGGTTTGGACTCAGAGCCTCTCTGCTCGCTAGGCTCCTTGCTCGAGCTATTCCCCCAGCCTTTACAGCTTTTCTCATGCAGTCCTGTAGCTGGCCTGGACCAGCCGCCCGACACCTCCCAGATAGCCGGGGTCCAAGGCAGGTGCCACCACATCTGGCTTGTTTGTTCGGGTGGAGTGTCTCACTGGTTTGTTTTTCTTTTTAACCGGGCTGATCTTGAACTGGGGATCCTCTGAATTTCTGTTTCCTAAGGAGCTGGGGTTACAGGCATGTGCTATGGTGCCCAGCCCTATGCAAAATCTTTCTGGAGGCCCTGACACCCACAAAATCATACTGCTTTGTCTGTCACTTGCAGTCACAAATAGGCCATTGCTTTTCTGGAATTTGACTTTTCAAAGTTTATAAGATTTGCCATGACTTAGGACACTGTTTTGTACACACAAACATGTGCATAAAGATATAAAGTGATGTCTATGTATACATATATATAAAGGTTTTGTAGTTGTTCGGCACGACAGCTCTCTAACTGCACATAGACATTCATGATTATATGTACATAGGTAGACACACCTAAAAATAAGGATGCACAATCAGGTCTACACGGTTCTGACCTGTAACAGACACAGTAAATGACACCAAATATGGCCATGAACAAGTGCACACAGCATGTAGATTTTTAAAGCATTGTGCTTGTCATGTTCATGCAGGGCAGAAAGCCCTGCCCTTCACCAACTCCCTGTGTGAACTTGTCAGTCTCACCTTTTGACTCAGTTTCCCTCTCAGGTATGAAATTACCGAGATAGAACACTTATCTGTCCCAAATGCCCTGCGGAAGAACGTGTACTCCGCGGAGTACTTAAGTGAGTGCAAACCTGAGCCGACTTCGGAGGCAGAGAGTGGCCATCCTGCAGGATGCAACACCAGCCTTCACCACCAGGTGGCTACCTGCTTTCTTCTTTGTCCTTTGTGCGCTCCCCGCCGCCCCCTCCCCCCCCACAACCCTTCTACCAGGCAAATATTTTACTTTTATAAATGCGTGGGACTTAACTTTCAAAAGCAAATACCAAGAGGGTGGCTCGGATCCCATGAACACCAGCATCTGAGAAACACCAGGCTCCGCTTGAAGCATTTACAAGCAGACAAGAGACAACTTTATGTTTTACCCACACTCTCCATTAACCCAATGTACTTTGTTTCACTCCTGGACTAGGAGCCAGAGGCCTGGATTCCCCTCCTAGCACCTGTCTGAGACGTTCCCTCTGAGGTCCCTGGTCTTCCTCTGGGAACAGGACGGGCTGCGGCAGCGCACCCTGTGTCCTGTGTGGCCTGTCATAAGCTGTCATTCTGTCCTTCTGTCTTAGCAGGAAACTGACTCAGGCGGCTGAGTGATCTGTGTCCTCAGCAGCCAGGGGTGCGCTACCATCTTGACCAGTAAGTGAATGAGAGGTCTAAATTATCACGGTTCTTTTGTCCTTCCTAACTCTGAAGTTCTGAACTCAATGGGGCGCTAATTTGGTTTGGTCCAAAGGCTGGAGTTGGGGAGCTGGGTTCTAGTCTTCCACAAGCCTCCAGAGGTGGAGGCAGAAGAGAGACTCACCACACCCTCCGCAGCCTGCAGGCTCTGGAAGTCCCCAGTGATCTCCTGGCTCAGGGTCAGCATCCGGGAGTAGCAGGTCGGAGGCGCAGCCTGCCCAGCCTGGGGACCGGCCAGCAGCAGCAGCAAGAGCAGACACAGCGTCCAGGGGGCCATGATGCTGGGCTCCCTGTAGCCACACCGGCTGCCCCTTTAAATAGCTGCTGGGGGTGGGGAGTGGTCCAGCTTCCAGGCTCCACGCCTCTTTCCTGCAGGGCCCTGCCAGGGCTGGTCAACCCAGGGGGGTGGGGGAGAGGGGGGGACACGCCCACCTGGGCAGGGACACCCATCTTTAATGAAGGATGTTGTGCTGAGACCAGGGGCTGCTGGAGGGGGCACTGGGAAGGCAAGCAGGCTCTTGCTTCAGCTTCACAGAAGTTTCTCTGTGAAATGGCAGGAGCAGCAGATGAGAGGGGAGGAGGAGGAAGAGAGGCAGGGAGAGGAGCAAGACCATGAGGTTCGACAGAGATCAAGCCCCGTCATGATCTCAGTACAGTGTCTCTACAGAATGGAGATTGTTAAGTCAACTGGCTGGTCTGCTGTTGGAAGGATGGAGCCAGTTTCCTCCAGCTTGCAGGAGTGGGCTCAGGAAGTCTGTCCACAGACCTGACACTCATCATACAAGCTGTCCTCGGTGGGGCTGGTCAGCTATGCCCTGGGTCTCTCTTGGTGGGAGGATGGGCTGTGCGGATCTCTGCAAACCCCCAGCAGGGGGAAAGATGACACAGGAGAGGAAGATCCTGTGTCCTTCGATGTGAGCTGCGGGGCGCAGGGGCACCCCCTTCTAGGATGTGCTTCCCCTAAAAGACCACAGTGAGGAAGCAGCTAGACCAGACGCGGCCCAGCCCCAGCAGAGCTAGCCCGGGTGCACTGTGACTTTCCAAGTGCTCTGAGCTAAGAGTGTCCCCACAGGCAGGGGCCATAGAAACACTCCCATTCTCCAGGTGGGGAAACGGAGGCTCAGGGAACTTGCCTCCGTTTGGGAAACTGGGGTGCGTATGTCCAGGTGAGACCCCCTGTGCCCTGGCCTCCTTTGTCCGTGTACCCGTGGGGACGAGAGGCATGTGGGAGAAGCAGGATCTGTGGTCAGGGGAGATTGTGGGGTCCGTGGGCTGCCCCAGACCAGGGCTGGAGCAGGGCTGGAGGGGAGCTGCTGAGAGTGGCCAGCCGCTCAGTGAACCCGTCCGAGCGTCACACGACCAGCAGAGAGTGGAATAGGTCCCATCTTGGCAAGGAAACTGAGGGACCATGAGGCTGCAGGGTGGCGGGGGCTCTGGGCTCTTGATCCTCTGAGCTTTCTGCTCCAAGAGAAGGCAGAGCGAGGGACCTGGGTGGGCTGCCAGGTCGCCCTGTCCTGAGTGGCCCCGGGACAAGACAGCCAGAGAGGAGGGAAACAGAACATGGCGTGCCAGACACTGGGCAGGCCTGGACACCTGGCTCAGTCTCTCCTGGCTGCATTGGTCTGGAGAAATCTCTTCCAGGCCCTGGCACCGGCTTCTTGTTGGTGAACAGGGGACATCTCCCTGGGCAGTCTGCAGTGCTGTCCAGACCCTGGGTTTTGTGTATCTAGGGTTTGGGGTTCAGATCTCTGGCAGGGGTCACTGGCTGCCTCTATCTGGTTTTGCAGGCAGCCGTGTGTTCCCTGAATATCTTCAGGGGCCGAGCCAGGATGTGTGCGGGTCCCTCACCTCCACCGGGAAGAGCTGTGTAGGGAATGCCTGGTTTCCTTCCTAGGCCTAAGCTCAGCGGTGGGGGCGTGGTCTGGGAGAAGTGGGGAGGGGCCTCTGGGAATGGGGTGTGGTTTTGCACCTGTGGGGGCGTGGTTTTGCACCTGTGGGGGCGTGGTCCCCGGGGAAAGCAGGAGCGGCTCCTTCTACCAGCTCCCTTGTGCCTTCTCATCCAAGGGTCTCCAGCCTCAGCCCCTCCTGAGTATAGAGTGGCTGGGATTACAGGCATGGGTCACCGTGCCCAGTAAACAAGTTTAAAGCCACACTGTGTGTGGTGATTTGTTCCAGCTGGTGCTGGGACATCACTGTGGGGTTCCATAGATTAGCAGAAGCCAAGGCCGGTGGGCCCTGGGTTGGGTGTTTCCAAGTGTTGGAACCTCTATCACCCTACGGAAGGATTAAAAGGAGGTGGGATGTCAAAGCAAGCAGCAAGGCCTGGTGGGAGATGGCTTGGCCATCAGGCTGCCACCCATGGGAGAGATTAATGCTGAGCTCATGGGGCCAGTCAGTGTCCAGGAGAATGGGATGGGCCCCTCTGAGTCTCTCTCTGGCTTCCTGTCTGGCCACGTGACCCGTCTCCAGAGCAGCCACCGCTGGGATGTCATCTCTTCACGTGACCTGGCCGGAAGGACCTCCCCGGAGGCCGCACTGCCAAGGTCCTGGAGCCAGGCTCTTCAGTGAGGAAAGCTGTGTGCTTAATGCCCGGGGCACTTTGTTTTAGCACCAGGAAACTTAACTGACATGGGGACCTTAGCTGTTACGAAGCCCAACCTGCCCGATGTTGGTTTCATTATCCAGAATCTGCTTGTTTACCTCCCTCGGTGGGGAGCTCACTCCAAGCTCACGGCAGCTGTGGAGGTGAGCTATAAAGACCCCCCTCCCACCCCTGTGCTTCCAGAAAAGCTTAGTCCCCAACCCTGAGCTAAACCCTCCTACATGGAGTTTCTGAGAACAGAACTGTGTTCTGACCCAAAATGGCCGTGTGGAGATTAAGAAACTGCTCTGTTCTCCTCCCCTCCTTGTCTCTCTCCATGGGTTCCCAGTTGCCTCCCAGGTTGGAGAGGCCATTCTCCTCTTAGAGAGGTTTGAACACCCTGCCCCGCCCCCAGGCCTCACGTTCAGTGTAACTGCCGTGTGGCAGGACTAGAGGGTAGGGCCTCTAAGGGGATCCGGTTGTAAGGGCTTTGCCCTCAAACATCGATTAATGCCCTTACCTAGGGAGTGGATTAGTTATCTCTACAGTGGGTTTGTTATAAGTGTGTGTTCTTCTTCTGTGTTCTCTGTCTCCTGCTTTCCACCGTGGAATATCCTCTTAGACACTGGCACCGGGCTCTTGGACTTTGTAGGCTCCAGAATAAACAGGGGCCGAATAAACATCTCTAATTTATAAACCACCCACCCTCAGGTGGTCTGCTCTTACAGCAGAAAACAGATGACGGTAGTGACCTAGTATTTTCCTGGCTTGGCACTCCTTTCAGCTTTTCTGGAGAAAGAAGAACATTTTTCCTTCTCCCTTTGGGCTGTTCAGACTGGCATGTTCCAATAAGCCATTTGGGGGGCCTGGAATGCCCTTTATTCTCAGCCCCAAAGGGACCCTGGGAAAATCTCACGACAACTGTAAGGTGTAGAAGCTTGCCGTTGCCTCTGACCCCGTGTAACTTGGATGAAACCTGGAGTCGGACTTTCCACACACTCCCTGTGCTCTGTCCCTGTGCTCTGTCCCATGGCGGTCACCTGCTAAGGCACCGAGATTGGAATGGCCAGGCTCAGGTCTGAGTCCTAGCTGATACCTTTAGCTCTGTCACAAAGCTAGATGTCTGCCATCTTTGCTGGGGGTGTGGGCGAGGCGGTGCTGCTTCTCTGAGGGAGCAGCTCACTGGGTGGCAGGGTCTGAAGCCACCAGCCAAGAGCCAGCCCCCTCCGCAGCACCCGGGTGGGGGTTCTGCCCGCTCCTGCCTGCTCCTGAGGCCAGGGGTGATCCTGCTGTCGGGCCCTGCCGTGGGACAGCCAGAGCTCCGGGTGGGGACCGCGCCGAGCCGCCAGCCAGGACATTGCCTCCAGGCTCCCGTCCACGCCAGCATCCTGTGGCGAGAACCGTCGGGTTTATGAGACATGTTTTGGACCTTGTTCCTTCTGCTCTTGGCAAAGCCAAGTGGAAAGTTATCTCACCGGGTCCTGAGTGAAGAGATGAGGACAAACACCGTGCTCAGGCTGGGCTTTGGGGCAAGGGTGTGAAAAAGAGACCCCCCCCCAGAACGTGGATGCAAGCTCTAAGGGGCAGCGTGCGGGGCGGGGCGAGCTTCAGCCTGTCCGGGGCTCAGACAGGGACCCTGCCCCATGCAGTGCAGAGACCGTGGCCGGTGGTTGTACCAAGAAATCACCCCGAGCCCTGCCTCTGAGGTGGAGACAGCACTTGTACGTGCCACGCAGGGCTGGCTGCGTTTTAACAGTTGACACACTGCGGATGATCAAACCAGGCACCCTGCTCAGCTGGGAACTGGACCACTGCTCACCTCTTTGTGATGAGGACGTCCACGCGCGTGGGAGAGGACTCTCGGGTCCCCAAATGCAAGTCTCCAGGACCAGAGCCCATGGAGTAACTGCTGTTTCTATTTCCTGTACCTGCTGGCTCTGGAAATTCGGTTCCCAACTGCTAAACACATGTGTACACTTGAGGCGATGAGAGGATGGGGTCGGAGGCTTGGCATCTCAGCCTAGGATCACGGGCCCAGCTCAGAGGAAAGCAGGCTGGCCGGCTGACTGGGTGAACGAATGAATGAATGGTGTCCTTTGTTGCCGCCACCTGGAGGGCCCCATCCTTCAGCTTCCTCCCCTGGGCCCCAGTGGGGACCCCTTCTCCCCGCAGACCCCTCAGACCAGGCTGTGTGAAGCTCGGCTTCCTCTCTCCGGAAGCACTTTGAGGGTTTTGGCCTCGTTCCTCGCAGGAAGCCCCATAGCCGGGGCAGGAAGTGGTGAGCCCTGAACCCATTCTTGAACCTTGGACAGAGAGCGCTTCAGAAAGGGGCTTAGCCCCTCGGGGGTTGCTGGCACCACCTGGCTGGTGGAGTGTGACCTGTGGGCGTTCTAGGCCTTTCCCTTCAATAGTGCCTTTCTTCCTCCGCTGGCAACAGCCAGTCTCCAAGGATGGTGATTGTTCAGGGCATAAATATCAAAATCCAGAAGGGTGGAAAGGTGAAGTGAACAGCATGGCATACCTCTTCTGGTACCTTCTCCATCTCCCCCAGAGGGGCTGGCCAGACCCCCAGCGACTCTGGGAGCTCTCAGCAGGAAGAGGTGGAGAGTCAGGACTTAAACTTAGAATTTCGACCTTGATGGGGTGTCATGGACTTAGAGCCAAAACTTCTCGTGGCATCTGAGTCCCCAAGCCTTCTTGCTGGCTCAGACAGGCTGGCCTTGATTACCATGAACATTCAAAAGGAGTTCTGTGAGCCTGGCACCGGTGGCTCACACCTGTAACCCTACCTACTCAGGAGACTGAGATCTGAGGACTGCTGTTTCAGACCAGCCTGGGAAGCCAAGTCTGTGAGACTCTTTCATTATCATTTTCTTCTAAAAATGTGTTATTATAAAGGTGATATACAGAGGAGTTATAGTCACATAAATCAGGTCAAGAGTACTTTTTTTTTGTCAATCGTGGGACTTGAACTCTGGTCACTGTCCCTCAGCTCTTCAGCTCAAAGAGAGCACTCTACCACTTGAGCCATAGCACCACTTCCAGTTTTCTGAGTGGTTTATTGGAGATAAGAGTCTCATGGACTTTTCCTGCCCGGGATGGCTTTAAACCACCGTCCTCAGATCTCAGCCTCCTGAGTAGCTAGGATGACAGGCATGAGGCACCGGCGCCTGGCAAGAGTACATTTCTTTTGGACAATGTCACCCTCCCCTCTCTCTCTCCTAGTTTTTCCCTCCCATCCCCACCCACAAGTTGTATAGTTCATTTTCAACACAGTGTCCAGGGAGTACCACGGCTGCATTTGTTCATTCTTCGTCCCTCCATTTCTGTGGCCCCCTTACTCTCCCAAAGATAGATAAAGGAACAAACAAGACACAGAGAAAACAAAAACAGCAACAAAAAACCCCAAAATGTCTTGCTTCCATTTCCTGGAGTTCATTTTGATGAATATCATTTTGTCTGATGAGATGCACACAGGTATTGCAGCCCTTTGTGTTCCTCTCCTGAGAGAATCCTCCTTTGGACTGTGACACTCTCATTTCCAATGAATCACCAAAAAGCCACACTTGGAGCTATGGCTCAAGGGGTAGGGTTCTAGCCTTGAGTGAAAAAGCTGAGTGCCCACACCCTGAGTTCGAGCCCCAGTGCCGGCTGCACAGACAGCCGAACTCGTGTCTGTATCGGAGCTGTAAAGCCACAAGCATTATAAAAGTATGCCACTGAGACATTTCAAAGCACAGAAGCAAAGGACCAAAAGCAGACAAAGGAAGCATCGTGCACGACCACACAGCGCTTCCTAACTGCACCTCATCTGGATGGAGCTTGGGACTTTTATTCCTTTGCTTCCTTTTTGTTCAGCAGGATTGCCTTGACCCTTGGAACCGCAGCATTACCTTCTGAAAAATCACCCTGGAAATGGAGGGAGGAGAGGCCTGCCTTTCCGACCAGGTGCTGAGTGTTTACAAGACATGCCCTAGGAATGGGTCATTTTCCTCTCTGGCTCCCAGGCCCAGAGGCTCCAAAAATGCTTGCTCGCTCTTAGTGAAGGAGCGAGAGAGAGAGAGAGAGAGAGAGAGAGAGAGAGAGAGAGAGAGAGAGAGAGAGAGAGAGAGAGAGAGAGAGAGAGAGAGAGGGAGGGAGAGAGAGAGAGAGAGAGAGGAGGGAGGGAGAGGGGAGGGAGGGAGAGGGCGAGAGCGCGCACAGTCCAGCGATGGTTGTCACAGCACCCAGCGTCTCCAGCCCGCCACTGTCCCCTCCACCCCACAGCTGGTGTCTCCATAGCTCTTCCCCCGTGTATGGCTAAAGTGAATCTTAACACTGACAGCCAGCGTGGCCTCCTGGAGACTTGTCAGATGCTTCCCCAGCAATCTTTGTTTTCCTGTTTGGACTGTCATTTGCCTCCTTTTGGTCTGGATGATGCCACTTGGGCCCAGGGGTCTTTGAGATCAGGAAGTGATCGCCACCCTTGCCCCCCCCCCGCCCACCCGTAAGCAGACTGGAAAGCAGAGGTGCGGTGGAGAGGGAGCTGGAGCCTGTGCAGCTGGCATTTGGAAGCAAGTCCTTCGGAAATCCCAGGGCCAGCCACTGAGACCCTGTTGTATCCGCCCGTGCACGCCATGCAATATATTCCGGCTCTTACAACCACATGCAGCAGACCCTCTGCTAGAGCTCCAGGTGTGGTGTTGCAATTGGGCTTTTGGCTGCTGTCTCGGTTCTGATACTGCGGACACTTTAGGGGGGGATGTCCCCTTTTAGGGGCATTCCTGTGCATTGGAGGATGAAGAGCGGTGTCTCTGGTCCCTATCTCTTCGATGCTAATAGCACTGGTTATTTGCGGGGGTGGGGGGGTGGGGTGGGGGAGTTGTACTCAGGGCCTTACACTTGCTTGGCTGGCACTGTATCATTCAGTCCATGCCAGGGGACGGTCAGGGACTGTGGCCCCACGTGGCCGTGTGGTCACTCCTAGAGTGTTGTCTCCTAAAGCCTGGCTGGAGCTGGCCTGCCCTCTCTTGTAGGCTTCAAAGCCTCCTGGAAAGTAGAGGAGTGTAATTAGCACTTACATTATTGCTTTCTTCCTATTGGTTGTAACTAGCCACATGGCCACTCCTACTTTCGAAGGAAGCTGAGAAATGCAGTCTCCCGCCCACAGCCACGTGCTCAATGGGATGCATGTGTTTATAAAAAGAAAGCAGGGCAAAATGGATACCAAAAAGATATTAGTAGTCTCTGTCATATGGCCCAACTCTGTTTTCTTTTCGATTGGTAGATAGAGAAACTAAGGCTCAGGAAGGGGTGAGGCTCCGGAAGGGGAGGTAACATATCTAAAGTCACAGAAAGAGACAGGGCAGGAGGGCTTGTCTTCCTATCTCCCCACCCTGCAGACGCATCCCTTCTGCCTCAATGTCTGGTGTTCTTCTCCTGTCATTTCTGCTGCTTTGTGAGGCTCCTGCCACCACCACGAAGAGCCTCTTGCTTCTGACACATAAAATAAAAATCATCTGTAGTATTTTTTTTTTTTGGTTGGTTGTGGGGCTTGAACTCTGGGCTTGGGTGCTGTCCTTGGGCTCTTCAGCTTAAGGCAAACACTCTACCGCTTGAGCCACAGCACCACTTCCGGTTTTCTAGTGGTCTGTTGGAGATAAGTCTCACAGATGTTCCTGCCCGGGCTGGCTTTAAACCACAATCCTCAGATCTCAGCCTCCTGAGTAGCTAGGATGACAGGTGTGAGCCACCAGCCCCTGACATATAATATTTGTGTGCATGTGTGTGTGTGTGTGTGTGTGTGTGTGTGCTGCTCTTGGGGCTTGAACTCAGGGCCTGGGCACTGTCCCCGACCTTTTATTGTTCAAGGCTAGTATTCTATCACTTCAGCTACAGCTCTCCTTCCCAACTTTTGGTAGTTAATTAGAGATAAGAATCTCACAGATTTTCCCACCTGGATGTCTTCACACTGTGAGCCTCAGATCTCAGCCTCCTGAGCAATAGGCATTACTGATGCCTGGCCACAAGAGTATTTTTAAGTCAGCATTCAGGGAGGTCTCATTCTGAAAAAGACTGTAACTTGCTCCTATAAAAATGCTCTTATGGACTCTCCCCACTCCCGCCCCTTTAAGCGTCATTTCAGCGTGTTTTTGATGGCTCCCTTAAGCCCCCAGACTCCCTCATAAGCAGGCAGGAAAGGGAGGAAAAACGCTCAGTGGATGTTGCGTTTGGCAGCCTGCAAAGCCTTCCTTCTGCCCCCAGCCTGGTTTGCATTACAGCCGGATTCTCCACAAGCACTTCATTTGAGGTCACTGTGGAACTACTACGCACATGGTTTCGGTGTAAGAACGAGCAGCTCAGATTAGCCGGGCTACCAAGTTCCAGGCTCTGAAAATGTCTCTGGGGGAGTTTCACAAAGCCAGGAAAAGCGGATACCTCACTTCACGTTTGTCCTTCACAGACCCTTGCTGTGAGTGAGCGTGCACACAGGGACACACTCACTCACACACACACAAATGCTTCACACGGTGCTGCTGGACAAGCTCCTACTTTCCAGTCCCCGCAGGTGATGTGCTCTCCCAGCAAACTTCCAGTACCTAGTGTGGGGCCCAAACTCTTCCCTTATTTTGGGGAGCCAGGAAACTGCCGCGCCACTGTGCGCTCCGCCTTCCCGCCGGGCAGAGCACAGTGCGCAGACGGTATTTATTCTCAGCAAAACACACGCAAGTGTTCACTACGATGGGCTCAACAACAACGAACACAAACTCTGATCTAGCAGGCGGCGTAAACACGGCTGGGCGCGGGGGACACCGGGTCCGGGGACCACACTGCTCCGGCAACGCAGTGGCTCGCGTCCCGCCCCAGGCCTCGCTCCAGCCGCTGGGCCCCAGCAGAGGCCCCGAGCAGAGGCCGGCTGCCCCCGGCGTGCAGGAGGCCCCAGCCGGCCTCCTCCGGGCCCCCTCCATCTCCAGAGCCGGAGACCACGCACACCGACGCACCCCAGGCCAGCCGCGCGCGGGGCTCCTGGAGCTGCGCCGTGGACAGGGTCGCATCTGCCCTCAAAGGGCTCACCAAGGCCTTCGCCGAGGAAGACTCGCGGCTCACTTTCTGGAAGATTCTGCCCTTGGCAGAAGAGGCTGTTTCCGCTTGTCAGCATCCCTCTCCTTTCCGCCCTGGAGATGTGCGGTGGGTGGGGACAGTCCCCAGGGAGAGGAGGAGGGAGGGCGGGAGGCGGGGTGGGCAGACCCCCCTGCCCTCCCCCTGCCCTCATCCCCCCACCCCCTCCGCCCTCCCCCCCTCCCCCCGGCCCTCACTCCCTCTGCCCCTCACCCCCCTTCCTGCCCTCACCCCTCCACCTCCACTCCCCCCCTCCCCGCCTTCGGCCCCTCTGCCCTCACCACTCCCTTCTCCCCTCCCCCGTCTTCCCCCCCCCCGCCCTCACCCTCCCACCCCCTCACCCTCCCAGCCCCCCTACCATCGGCCCCTCTGCCCTCCCCCTCCCCCCCGCCCTCGGCCCCGCCGTCCTCACCACCCCCCCCCCCGCCCTCGGCCCGCCGCCCTCACCCCCCCCCGCCCGCCCTCGGCCCCTCTGCCCCCCCCCCCGCCCGCCCTCGGCCCCTCTGCCCCCACCCCCCCGCCCGCCCTCGGCCCCGCCGTCCTCACCCCCCCCCGTCCTCGGCCCGCCGCCCTCACCCCCCCCCCGCCCTCGGCCCGCCGCCCTCACCCCCCCCCGCCCTCGGCCCGCCGCCCTCACCCCCCCCGCCCGCCCTCGGCCCGCCGCCCTCACCCCCCCCCCGCCCGCCCTCGGCCCCTCTGCCCCCACCCCCCCGCCCGCCCTCGGCCCGCCGCCCTCGCGAGGCCCCCGCCGCCCGGCAGGTGGCAGGATGCGGCCAGGAATCCCGCCGAGCACCCGGTTCCCGCGTCTTCTCCCCGTGGGGCTCCCCGGGACCCGGGTGGGAGCCCCGCTCCTGACCGCGGGCGGGCCCGAGGCCCACGCCCCCCCGCCGCTCCCACGGGGGGAGGGAGGAGGGGACGATCCGGGACGAGCCTCTGCTACCCTTGGGCCTCAGTTTCCCGAGGCACAGGCGGGCCCTGGCAGAGGCGCGCTGAACAATACCCAGAGGACGGGGGTGGGGGGGCCGGGGCGCAGCGGGGCCGGGGGCGCAGCGGGGCCGGGGGCGCAGCGGGGGCCGGGGCGCAGCGGGGGACGGGGCGCAGCGGGGCCGGGACGCAGCGGGGGCCGGGGCGCAGCGGGGCCGGGACGCAGCGGGGCCGGGGGCGGGGCGCCACGCGGCGCGGCAGGCCCGGCGGGGCGGGGCCCGGAGCGCCCCCAGCCCGGCTGCGCCGGTCACGCGGGCCACGCCCCTCCTCCTGCCCCGCCCTCCGCGCGCACGAGCCCCCTCCCCCCACCTTCCCGTTCTCCTCCCCTCCCGCCTCCCGTCCCCCTTCCCCCGCATCCCCGTCCTCCCCCCACCGCGGCCCGGCAGGTAGCGGGGAGTTCCGTGCTCCAGTCCCGATCCCGAGGCGGGGCGCGGGGGCGTGGCCCGCCGGCTCCCGTACCCGGGGCCGCCCGCTCGGTCCGCCCCGCCGCCCTCCGCCCCCTCGGGCTGCTCGCCTGACACCACCGGCCGGCGCGCCCCCCGCACCCCGCGTCCCGCGCGCGCCCCGCACCCCGCGTCCCGCGCGCGCCCCGCACCCCGGCCCGGCATGTAGCGGCGGAGGCGGCCGCCGCGGCGGAATATGGGCGGGAACCACTCCCACAGGCCCCCCGTGTTTGACGAGAACGAGGAAGGTAAGCGGCGGGCCGCCTCCCCGCGCCCCCGGCGCCTCCCCGCGCCCCGCTGCCGCAGCCTCCCCGGGCCCCGCGCCGCGCGGGTTCCACCCGGGCAACTCCCGGGACGGGCGCCCTGCGGGAGCCGGGGCGCCGGGCTGGGCGGGAGGACCGGGACGTGGCCGGGGCGTGGGCCCGGAGGCTGAGGTCGTCCCCGAGCGGGAGCCGGGGAGGCGGCCTGGGTGCGCGTGTGCGCGGGTGTGCGCGTGGCTTACCTGGGCCGGGGCGGCCGCTCTTCGGGACGGCTTAGGGAAACTTTCCGGGCTGGCCGGCGCGGGGCGCCGTGCTGCCCCGCCAGAGCCTGCTGGGGGGCCTTCGGGGCTCCGTACGCGGAGCTCCGTGTTTGGCCTGGAAGGAGAACCCACTGCCCGTGCTGGGTGTCCACGGAGAACTTCCTTAGCCTCTCGGAAAGGCGGCGGGGTCCTCACCCAGGGATGAGAACCCCCCTGCTCCCTGGCGCTTTGGGGACGCTGGAGGCCGAATCGCGCGTGGGAGCCGCCCTGTAAATCGCCAGCAGGCCAGACCCGCGCCAGCGCGGCCAGGGCTCCGTGGACCGCGCGGTCCCCGAACTCCCGCCTCCTCCGGTGCTGACTCCCAACCCCACCGCACCCCAGGAACGAGGAGCGGCTCAGACGCACAGCCTGCCCCGTGCCAGGCAGTGTTTTGGGTGGCACTAAGTCCTGAATCGGCCCCCAGAGTGGAAGGGAGGAACCGTCTCTTCACAGATACAAGGCAGAGCTGGCTGAGAGGCCGGGCAGTGCCCGGGAAGCTGTCCTGGTCATTTCTGTTCTGGGGACAGCTTTGTGTGCTCAGATCATAGGTTCTAGAGATCCAGAGGCTGTAGGGGCTCTCCAAAGCTTAAGTGAAGCCTGGACAGGAAAGTCCATGGGACTCTTGTCGCTAATTACTCAGCCAAAAGCCAGAAATGGAGCTGTGGCTTAAGTGGTAGAACACCAGCCTGGAGTAAAAAGGCCAAGGGAGATCACAAGGCCCTGAGTCCAAGCCCCAGTACTGGTATCTCTCTCTCTCTCTCTCTCTCTCTCTCTCTCTCTCTCTCTCTCTCTCTCTCACACACACACACACACACACACACACACGCAAAGTCTAAATGAGCACACTTATGCCAGCCTGCACTTGGTTCTAGCAGGGATCTAGGGACTCCTCCATCCCTAGAGGATGGTCCTTGATGCTAATGGCAGTGCAATGCCAGCTCCTCCTGGCCTTCAGTGTGGAGCAGTGGCTGGTAAGAGCTGGCTGGGGGCAGAGGAGATATTGTGGCTGCTTTGGTGTGTTTCATAAAAGTTTGGACACCCGGTGGCCCCGCCCCTGATTTTAGGAATCTGTGATTCTAGCTTGGGTCAAGGTCTTGCTTTAAATGATTTTCTCCCTCCCCCCTCCCTCCCCCCCCTCTTTGTGTCTCGTTTTCTTTCACTTTTCTTTGCAGAGGGATTTGCCACCTTTATATCCACAGCTCCCTCGATCCTTTATTTCACAAATAAATATTGATAGATTTGAAGTATCTGTTGGTAAATAGCTGGCTTCGGTGCAGCGAGCCTTTTCATTTGCCATTGCCTCCTCTCATTTTGCAAGCGGATTAGGTCTCAGTTGGTTATAAGCTATGTGTTTTGGTGCTGGGAGAGTATAAGGCTGGAACACTGGAGCCCAGTGAGACGTGGACTTGGGTGATACTGGCTGCTTCTCACCTCTTTCTTTGTGTAAGGAGAAAATGTTAGGTGCCACCCATTAGTGGCTAAGTTTATTTCCTAGGCACATTCTGATCTCTCTCCTGAGCTCCCTTCCCCTGGCTTGTCTCCAGGACCACAAGCAAGATGGAGGGCCCCCACCTCATCTCTCCTCACTCTCCTGCTTCCCTCCTGCCCTTCACGCAAGCCAACACCTTCTTCTTTGTCTGTAGCCCTGACTCTGTTTCCCGAGGACTTGGTTCCCCAGCGTCATGCCATTAGCCTCCTTTGGGTCTTTATGAGCCTTCACTGGCCACGCCACTTAATGGTGCTCTTGATCCCTTCCTTGCTTTTCCTTTCTTTGTAGCCACTTTTGCCATCTACAATGCTATTAAAGTACTTTTTTTTTTAACTGCAAGTTGGCTTTTGGTCACTGTGACAAAAATACCTTAGACAAACAATTTATATGGAAGAAAGGGTTTTTTCTTTTTTTGGCAGATGGCTTCAGTGGCTGGTTGGTTGCTTCCTGTTGCTTTGGGTCCTGTGGTGAGGCATAACATCATGGCAGGAGCACATGGCAAACCTCACTTCCTCGGTTTCTGGACCCAAGTCCTTTTACTGGTTACTTGAAAGGGATCCATGAATGGGAACCATTGGGGTATTGGAATAAATATATTTTGGTAAGTCAGAAAGATGGGAAAGATTAGGGGACTGGGGTCTAGAAGGGTTCTCAGCACAGGCGTTCAGCAGCTTCTATCTTCAGGAGGAAAGTGTGAGCAAACTCTTGATTTGCATCAGTCTTGAGGGTGTGGGAGAGAGCTTAGGGAGGTTTGGGGTAAGGTAAGCTCTTGCTGCTGGTCTAAGTGACCCAGGAGAGCTGTGTTCTGAGAAACCTGGTCTCTGAAGAGCACAAAATAACCACAGGTGCAGCCACACTTCTGAAAGGCCTGGACTCCCAGTGGCAGCGTGGGCTGGAGACCAGGCCTTTAACACAAAGCATCTGGGGGCACTGCAGATCCAAACCACAGCAACATTTGTCCTCCACTCAGTGGCAGATGCCTTGAAAGCCGGATCTGATGTGTTTGTCTCCTCCTGGAGCATTAGGAGCTTCTGAGAGAGAGAGAGAGAGTCTGTAGGTTTTGCCCAATGTTCTATCTTCAAAGTTTGAAGTCATACCTGGAATTCAATTGATTCTCAGTACACTTTTGGCAAGTGGATGGATGGATGGATGGATGGAGTCTTCTTTTCAGCCACAAATGGAAGCAGGCTCCCAAATCATATCAGGAATCTGCCTCTGCTCTTTTCTGGGAGCGTGGTTCATGGGTGGGGATCTAAGCCTCCAGGTGACAGCCAGGCCTTCTCCTCCCAAGACCTTGGACTCCAGGTGACAGGCTCACAGCTCTGCATGCCGAGGGAGGACAGAGTGTTATTGTCACACTGGTTGCACAGTCCCAGGGTTATTCCCCAGTAAATCACTGCAACCAGGGAGATAGGAGGCTGGAGTTGGCCGGGCTGGGTCACAGGCCTGTGCTTGGATCTTGGCAATGGAGCTGGGTCTACAGGCAGTGTTTTGACTATGGGAATATATGAAGAACAACAAACAGACAAAAACCTCCCAGGGAATGCTGGGATATCAACAGAAGTAGGGCAAATGGATGCTGCTGAGAAAGAGGTTAAAAAGGAACAAACGAGAAAGAAAAAAAAAAACAAACTCCCAAATCATCTGCTCTAGCATCTATTACTATTGTGCTCCTTGGGACTCAATGGTTTGTGACCCAGGGGCTTGTCTCTTCCAATTGTTGGGTTCCCTATTGGTGTTAGTCAGTTTTCTGTTACAGTAACAAAGTACCTGAGGTAGCTGACTTATAAAAACATAGGTTATGTTTGCTCAGTTTTGCAGGTTTCAATTCATGATCAGTTGGCCCTGTTGTTTTGGTTCTGTGATGAGGCAAAAAATCATGGGAGGAGCCGGTGGCAGAGAAAGCCACTTACTCCATGGCCAGGAAGCAAAGGCAAGAGAAGAGGCCCAGGGTTACAACATCCTCTTCAAGGTCACAAACCCCAATGACTGGGGACCTACTGGGCTCCACTCTGGAAAGTTCTACCACATCCAAATAGTGCCGCCTACAGACTAAAGGTTCACACGGGGGCCTTTGGGGGAATTAAAACCCACACAGCCCACATCCATGCTCTGTGCTGACTGGGACCTGTGGAGTACAGTGATAGTCTCTTTTTACCCGTGCACCGCACAGGCCTTGGACAGAGCCAGGAAAAGCACACCACAGCTGCTTTTTGGAAAGATGAACTCGACTAGTCACTCACTGGGGTCCCGTTTCCTGCATTCCTCTGGGTTCTGAAGCTACAGAGAAACAGATGCAGACGCTTCAGATTTATTACCAGAGAAGGTTGTTGGGAAAGGTTGTTGGACTTGAGGTCACAATCCCTCTTTGAAACTGAGGGGCAAAGAACTGAGCTTGCAGTGGAGACCACCTCTCTGCCCCCATGTCCAGCAGCTTGGTGGAGAACTATGAGAAACTCTTCTCAAAGACAGGACAACCTGGAATGGTTTAGCAGATATCAGACTCTTGAATATATTGGTTCCTTACCATCTAAAGAGAGAGCAGTGCATTTCTTTCATTTCTGGAAAATGAAATTAAATTATTCTTATGAAGGTATGTACAGAGGGGTTACAGTTTCATAGGTCAGGTAATGTGTACATTTTTTGGACAATGTCACCCTTTCCTTCTCTCTGCTTTTCCCTCTTGTCACCATCCACAGGTTGTATAAATCATTGTCTACATAGTGTCTAGTGAGTACCACTGCTGTCTTTGTCTCTCAGTTTCTGTGCCACCCTTACCCTCCCAAAGACAGATAAACAAGAAAGAAACAAAGAAAACAACAAAGAAAAAAACGTCTTGTTTCCATTTCTTGGAGTTCATTATTTTATATGACCAGAGGCATATAGAAAGTCTTACTTAAGAAGAAAGCAAAACAGAGGGAAGATGGCTTTCTTCCAGACAGCCAGCTGTGTTAGATGGAGGGAAGTCTGTTTCTGAGTCTTGAGGGAAAGCTTTAAGTGTGGAGAGGAGGAGGACCAGCCCCGCAGAAGGACCGAACAGCATAAGCAGGCACTGAACTTCAGCATTTTCCTGAGAGAACTGGAAGGGACAAAGATTGTTAGGAATACCTGGTCATCTAATATGGGGACTTTGAGCAAATAAAGTAATTTCTTGCATTTTATCAGATCATCATGGAGTGGAACTAGAAATCAGTAGCAAGAGAAACTATAGAAGCTATACAGTGTCCAATGGAGATTGAACAATACAGTTTTAAATGATCAGTAGGTTATTGAAGAAATTGGAGTGAAAGGACTCTAAAACCTCCCAGAATCAAGTGAAAATAGAGACAGTATATCAGACTAATGGGGGTACAACAGTGCTAAAAAGTAGTATCTTTGAGAGCTTTTACTAACAACAAAGAAATCTCAACTAAATAGTTTTGGTTCTCTACCACCCTAGGCAGGAAAAAGAGAGAGGAGGAAGAGAGAGAGTGGGGGGGGGAGAGGGAGAGGGAGATCCATCTCCACAAAGGGGATCAGGATGTGGTAGTTTGCACCTGTGACCTCAAAGGCCTAAGGTAAGGGGTGGTACCTCAGACATCAGTCCTATTTTTGGGCAAGGGGAGAAAGCCTGCCTTAAAATAATCAGTGATCATCTTAATCAGCTGGTGGCATAGATCAATGGTTCTGCATCCATTTAACAAGCATTAGGCCCTGTGTTAAAAACCTCCCTAGTGCTGAAAAATGGAGAACTATAGACCAATATTGTTGATGAAAATAGATGCGAAAAGTCCTCAATATAAACTTGCAGACCTAACCAAACAACACATTTGAAAGCTCATACTCAGTGATCAAGTAAGTTTTGAGATACAAAGACAGTTCAATGAACAAAGTCATGATAGAAGCAAAACTCTAAAGGCAGAGTAGAATAACAGCTCAATCTATTAGATGATATATTTGACAAACCCATAGACAATATCACCCTGAGTGGGTACAATCTTACAGCATTTCCTCTACAATTAGAATAAAGATGTCTATTCTTACTGTTTTGGTCCAGTATAATACTTAAAATTTTAGCCCAAGCAATAAGGCAAGAAAAAAGGAACAAAAAATATAGGAAAGGAAAAGCCAAATTATTTCTATTTTCAGATGACAGGATCTTATACTTGTAAGACCCTAAAGGTTCCTCCAGAAGATTCTGAGACCTGACAAGAGACTAATATCCAGAATATATACATAAACAAAAAATTAAACACAAAAGTATGCTAATCCATAAACAGGCAGATATATTGGACAGGTAGTTTTCAAAAGAAGTAGAAATAGCCAATAAATACATGAAGAAGGGCTCAACATCCTTCACCATAAAGGAAATGCAAATCAAAACCCCATTGAGATTCCATCAGAAAGGCAATCATCTTGACTTAAACAACCACAAATGCTGGCAAGGATGCTGGGTAGGGTGGGAAGAGAAGAACCCTCGGACACTGGGTGAGAATGTAAATTAGTTCTGCCACGATGGAAATCAGCATGAATATACCTCAAAATTCTACGAATAGACTTGTTTATGACCCTACTCTACCTTGGTGGATATATACCGGAAGGATGTGAGTCAGAATCTAGTGGAGATGCTACATGCACACCCTGGTTTATTGCAGCACTGCTCACACAGTCAAGCTGTGGAACCAGCTAACAGATAATAAAACATGGTATATGTACACAAGTGACTGCTATTCAGCCATAAAGAGCAGCATTATTTCATTGGTAGGAACACATGGAATTGGAGGGCATTATATTATGAAAAATAGGACGGACTCAGAAGGACCAATATCTCATCTGTAGGATCTGGACGTGAGGGAGGCCAAGGTCTGATTTCAGAAGCTGGGCTCTACCAAGCTCTGTGGAGACAGCGATGATGTCATGGCCATGTGTCCTGCATTGGGGTGCCTGCTGCCCACTCCCCGATGTTCCAGTGGCCTTTAAAGTCTTGTTCTTGCTGATGGTCTTGGCATTCCCAGGAGAGGCCAGTGCTGGTGTGCAGGCTTTAAGGAGGCCAGACAGTGGCCAGTGTCCCTAGAAAAAGAGCTGTCACTTCAGAAAGCCCTTGGGTGACTAGTGTTGAAGATTGAATTGTGTCCCCCAGAATAAGAAGAGCTGAAATCCTAAAAGCCACACCCCATGTGACTGCAGAATATGACCTGGTTTTCACCTTCCCCAGATCTTACTGAACCCCTACACATTGTGGGTGCATGGACTTCCGGCCTCAGGAGGCTAAGCAACAGAAATGAGCCCCCCTTCTCCCGCTCCCCGCAGGGACCCCCCTGCTGGAAGTGCAGGCCTGTGCATGTGCTACTGTGCTTTGCAAGCAAACCTTCAAAGCTTAGAGAGCAATCGTGGAGCCAGCCTGCAGCGTGCGCCTGCCCTGGTTGTGCACTGGCAAAGCCGCTCCTGACAGTTCTAAGATAAGGGGTCACTGTGGCTTTATCTCAGGAGAGCTGCAGACTGAAGGATGGGTTGACAGAGGAAAGAAATCAGTGGCCGGAAGACATGAAAATCCAGGGAGGATGGGCATGGTGGCTAGGCAGAATGTAATCCAAAGGAAGTGTAATACATGGGAGGTAGAGATAGGAGAACCGTTTTCAGAGGCCAACTGGGCCAAAAAACACAAAAGTCTATTTGAAGAATAACTAAAGCAAAAAGGCTGGAGTCTGTGGCTCCAGTGGTAGAGTGTTCACCCAGTGAAGTTCTGAGTTCAAACCTCAGTGCCACCAGAAAACAGAGAGAAAGGAAATCCTGCATGAATAGGTTCAGTTCTGCTCACTAGATAGGCCTGTGTGCGTGTTAACCCAAATCCACGTATAGGTGCCTTGCGAGCCTTCTAGCCCCTTGTTCCTGTGGAAATGGCTACTGAGCTCCCATTTCCAGAAAGTGTAGCTTATTAGACTCCAAATTCTGCCGCAGCAGAATTCTCTACTGATCACTTAAGTGGTATATTTATAAATTCCATTAAAATGTAATTATTATGAAGCACACTTTTCAAACAAAATCGAAAAGTCACTGCATGTCGTATTTCATAAATTCCAACACAGGTTTGTGTGCGTGCGTGTGCGTGTTGTGTGTGTGCGTGCGTGCGTGCGTGCGTGCGTGTGTGTGTGTGTGTGTGTGTGTGTGTGTGTGTGTGTGTGTGTGTGTGTGTGTGTCCCTTTTCTCTGGAATATAATTACTCCATTTATCTTCCTGGAGAGACAGAGGAGCTCTCCCATGCCTTAACCAGAATTATGCTTTCCCTGGATTATGCATTTGAAAATGATTTGCATTGGTGTTTTATTTCTCCCAGAAACTAATAAGTGTTCCTGATCTTTCTGAGGTATCATGCTCCTAAACTGTGGTTGTAAATCTTCTTAAGTTCTATTTCACCAATCCCTGTCATTTTTTTTGACATGGAAGGACAAGAAGAGAAACAAAAGTATAACTCATGATTAAAGTAAATATGACCTAAGATCAGGCCTTGGCATGTAGGTGGGCGGTTTGGTTTGTTTCTTGGCTGATGAGGGAGATGGTCCTGTTCTCCATTTTTCTGGGTGCATCTATCTCTCTGTAGTTAACAAGACTAGATCCTGACATAAATTCATGGCTGTAGTCTGCAGGGCAGAGGTTGGGTTAAAAGCAGTTGGAAGCAATATCCACTTTAAAAACCGCAGTGTACGATGTGTTGACAGGCCCTCTTTCTCCTTTTAAATGATGTTCCTTTGCAAGCTCAGCCTGTGACTTGAAAGCTCAGAATTTTTATCAGCAACCTCAAATTTGTATCTGGCCATTTAGTAGACGATCACATTGAACGTTTCTCATTTGTTGACTCGTTTTCCTCTTTGTCCCCAATCTACTGCTCCCCGAGCTCCCCATCTTCCCAGATGCCAACTCCAGGGTCCCCTTGACTTCTCTGCACATTTCACAGTCCACCATCTGCGCTCCTGACACACCTGACTCAGCATTCCACTGTCAGTCTGCCTTTACAAGACTCTGAAGTCTGGGATAGGCATCCTTTAGTTCAGGAGCCCATTTGTTTTCAGTCCTTCAGAGTGTATCAAAGGACACATGTTTGGTTCAGCGTTTGGTTCAGGCCACACCCACTGGAAAAGAATATGTGCCTTGTAGTTTGTTCTTGCCATAGTGTTTGACAAATGTCACTGTGGGTCAGTCCAATTGTCTCTATCCTTCTTTATTTTAAATTGCATTTGTTTTTTAAATTAGCATACATTAGGAAAATGCAAGGGTTTCATTATGGTTGCCAGAAGCATTATGATCATCATCACCATCATCATCATTAGAACTAGATTCCACAAGCGAGCTAAAACTTCTGATACTTATCTTTCCGGTCTTAGCCTTTCCTGCTCAGTGTGCCATTCCCCAGTTCCATCTGCTCTCTTGCCAGCGATGTAATTTCATTTCTCTTATGGTGGAGTAATATTCCATACCTGTGTAATTTTCTTTACCCATTAATCTGTTGTTGAACACCTCATCTGATTCCCCAGCCTGGCTGCTGTGTATAGAGCCACAGTTTAAGAATAGCTGTGCAGGTGTTTTTCTTGTGTATTGATTTGCATTCCCTCAGATGTGTGTGTGTGTGTGTGTGTGTGTGTGTGTGTGTGTGTGTGTATGAATACACACACACACACACACACACACATCTCCAGAAATTATCTTGGCTGAGTTTTGTTGCTTTTCACTTATTAATGAGAAGGGGGTGTTAATATCTGTATGTGAGCGTGAGCTTTCTGTCCCCTGTGGTGTGGGCAGTGTGTGCTCACTTCTGCATGATGCTGACCGGGGTCTGTGCAGTTCCCATGATTACATCTCCTTGTTGGGTTGACTTACCATTGTGAAGGACTCTCCATCCCTGCCAGCACTGCTTGTCTCGACTTCTACGTGGCTGCTCATAATAAAGCCACACCGCCTTTGTCGGGTTGCTGTTAAAGGTCACTTTAAATCATATCTAGTTGTAATTTTGTGGTCTTATCTGAAAAATTCTGCCTTTTAATTGAAGTGTTTAGTCTTTGTTTAATGTAACCATTGATGTGTTTGGGTTGAATCTTACTATATCTTTGCATTTGCTTTCTATTTATTTCCCCCTCCCTTTTTTTGTATTAGTTTAATAGCCAGGTGCTGGTGGCTCACATTTGTAATCCTAGCTACTCAGAAGACTGAGATCTGAGGATCACAATAACAATTTTTGCCTTCTGTTCTAACACAAGTATTATGTTTTTAGCTAAAGCTCTTTTAGTTTTTAAGTGGTTGCTGTAGGAATTACAAGTTACCGACTGAACGCACCATAGCCTGATTTGCAATGATCCCTTGGTCTCTGTGTAATAAAAGACACGTACAATCTGGGTGTTGGTGATTCACACCTGTAATCCTGGCTTCTCAGAAATCTGAGATGAGAAGATTGCAGTTCAAAACCAGCCTGGGCAGGAAAGTCCATGAGACTCTTTCTTCCAATTAAACACCATAAATCTTAAAGTGGAGCTGTGGCTCAAATGCTCAAGTGTTAGAGCACTCGCCTTGTGCAAAAACAAACAACAAACAAATCTGCAACACTTCCAGACAGGAGTGGGTACCTCACATCTCTAATCCTACTACTCTGGAGGCTGAGATCTGAGGGTCATGGATCAAAGCCAGTCCAAGAAAGTCCATGAGACTCTTAACTACAATTAACCAGCAAAAGGCTGGGACTGAAGCTGTGGCTCAAGTGATAGAGAGCCAGCCTTGAGCCAGAAAACTCAGGGACAGTGCCCATGCCCTGAGTTCAAGCCACAATACCTGCACGCACACACACACACAGCAGTAAAACTACATTTCCCTATTTATTGTCCAGTCTGTATGTAATATAAAATGCATGGTGTGTGACTACTTTTAATAGCAAATTGTTATTTTTAAAGAAACAATTTCTCTATTTACTGATATATATAATACTACTAATGTTCTTAATTACTTTTTTTAGCTACATAATTTTCCTTCAGCTTTACAAATTCCTTTACCCTTTCTTGTAAAGCTAGCTTCACCGAGGAACAAATTATTGCAGCTTGCATTTAAGTAAAATATTTTTATTTCACTTTGCTTCTGAAGAGTGTTTCCATTGGACATTGACTTATAAGTTGACATTTTCCCCTAGCACCTAAAGATATATGTGTGTTCTTGACATTGTTCTTTGTGTTGAGAAGCCAGGCATCTTCCAGACTGTTCATCCAGTAATGTGTCTTCTTATCCCAGGAGGCTTTGAGGATTTTACTTCATCTTTGGCTTTCAGTGTTGCCTCTGATATGTCCAGACATGACTGTTTTGTTTTACTTTCTGCTTAGGGTTTGTAGTGCTTCTTCGACAGTAGATTGATATTTTGGAAAATTTTGGGCTACTGTTTTCTAGTTTGTGTCACATTCTCTTTCCTCTTCCTCCTAACAATCACATATATGTCAGAGATTGTCTATGTGCAGTATATTTTCTCTGCATAATTTGGACTCTTTTCCACTGAACCATCTTCAGGTTCACAGATTCTCTGTATTCTTGCTATTTAATAAAATTTCAGATTTAAGACATTATATTGTTCAGTTCTAAGGCTTTCATTGCATTTCTTTCCCCAAACTCCCATCTTTCTGCTGAAGTCCCTCCTATGTCTGGCCTCTGTATTCATTTTCCCCTGTAAATCCTTTAACAGCTCTGCAGATGTCACACGTTCATCACGAGCCAGTGTTGGTGGGTGGGCTCCTCTTCACTGTGGAAGATGGGCCATTTCTTCATGTGTGCTCTAATTTCCTTTGCATGCGAGACATTGTAGACAGGATCACTCCTGCCTAAACATGTTTAGCATAGCAGGTGTGAGCACACATTCTTTTCTAGTGCTTTAAGGATAATGAGCTGTTTTATTCAATATACTGTAGTGTGTGTGTGTGTGTGTGTGTGTGTGTGTGTGTGTGTGTGCACGCGCACGCGCGCGTGTGCGCTCTGGTACTACAGGTTGAACTCAGGACCTGGTACTGCCCCTGGGATTTTTTTGCCTAAAGCTGGGACTCTACAACTTTAGCCATAGTGCCACTTCTGGCTTTTTGCTGGTTAATTGTAGGAAGAGTCGGCCCTGGGTTGGCTTTGAACCATGGTCCTCAGATCTCAGCCTCCAGAGTAGCTAGGATTATAGATGTGAGTCAACAGCATCCAGTTTTCTATTGCAATTTTCTTTTTTTTTGGGGGGGGGTCCGGTCGTGGGGCCTGAACTCTGGGCCTGGGCGCTGTCCTTCAGCTCATTAGCTCAAGGCTAGCACTCTACCACTTGAGCCACAGTGCCACTTCTGGCTTTTTTTCTTTTGCTTATGTAGTGCTGAGGAATCGAACCCAGGGCCTCAGGCATGCAAGGCAAGCACTCTACCACTGAGCCACCTTCCCAGCCCTGCAATTTTCATATTAAAACTATATACTGAAATGGGGTCATAATTCATCTCAGCTATTAACCCTATATGCACCTTGCATCCAATTTTATTTCTTTTCCCTTTACCATTAGTTTATCTTTGGATACATTTGAGTATTAATCAAGTTCAGTTCAGCATTTTAATTCCTTAAATTTTATTTTTGAATTAGTATAGATTAACATGAGGAGGTTAGTACTGATTATTTCCTATGCATGTACCATGTACTTTGAACAAGTTCGCCCCTCCCTACTTCTCCTCTTCCAAATATAGTGCAGGAGTGCACAGGTGAGTGAGGACATGGCATCTCTGTCTTTCTGAGCTTGGCTGATCTCATTCAACATGATGATCTCCAGTTCCATCCATCATCCTTGGCTGATCTCATCCAACATGATGACCTCCAGTTCCATCCATTGTCCTTGGCTGATCTCATTCAACATGATGATCTCCAGTTCCATCCATTGTCCTTGGCTAATCTCATTCAACATGATGATCTCCAGTTCCATCCATTGTCCCACAAATAACATGACTTAATTTTTCTTTATGGCTGAAAAATACTCCATAGTATAGATAAGCCATATTTTCTTCATCTGTTCATTGGCTCTTGGGCCCCTCAGTTGATTCCACAGCTGGGCTATTGTGAATGGCACACAAAAAAGATTATCCGGTGGTATATCTCCTGTATGATGATTTATGGTTTTTTGTTGTGCTGTTAATACCTGCTTTTTTGTGTGGAAATTTTGGAGAAATAAATAGTTTTCCACTCACCTTTCTAACCTCTGACTGCAGATACAATGTTTATCCCACTTTCCACTGAACCACATCACAGAGAGCCTCTGCTCTCTGAATGAACATTTGGGGCTGCATTTGTGCAGGTAGCTGACACATTCACCTAATTTCACCCATCAACCTCAGTGCCTCACATACCATCCCACATGCACTGACAAACCGCAAGTGTCCTTTTCTCGGTCCTGTGCCTGAGGTCCAGTGATCCAAGCTAGACAGACAGAAGGAACACAAGATGGCCCGTCTCCTGCTATGGCAAAAGTGTGGCGAGAGGCACCTTTCATACTTGGCTGCTTTCATGACTGTCACCATCCTAGTGGCTGAAAAAGTCAGCTGACTAAGCAAGCCCAGAGTCTAGGAGTCAGAGCACATGACTTTATTGTACCCACAAAGTGGATCCTGACTCTGCAGGGATGAAGAGTGAGAAGAAATCATCCAGTTCCAACACCACACTCACATGCTGTCCCTTTGCGGAGATGGGCTGAGATTCATTCTAACTTGCTTCCTACTGGGGGGCACTGAGCGTATCCCTTGTTCTTATAAATGACACCAAATTGAGCGCCTTTGTTGTAGTATGTTCCCCTTTGTTCAGGCCATTCTCCCCTTTGCTCATTTCCCCCAGGATGGAATTATTGGGCTGACGTGTAGGGGAGTTGTCGATGTTGATGAGTCACGGTGTTACTCTGCATTGCTGACATGTTTTTCTTGCCATCCTTCTCTATCAAGTAATAAATACTCCATATTCATAAGGCTGGCGTGCGGTGACACTGCAATCTGCATCCCAGAAGCTAATACTGTGGAAAATGCACTGAAAGGATGTTGACTTTTGAGCTGATGGAGTGTGCATGTGGCAAGTGCGGGTTGCAGAAGGGCAGTGTGGGCAGATTCTGTGTGTGTGAATCTCCACCATGGCCAAGGGGTCAACAGAAGATACCGATACCGTAACTAAGGTGGGCCCTTGTCAGCTAGAACCAGGCGGTGGTTTTCTTTTCATTGTGGTGGAGAACGTTGTTGTGTGAAAGGGCAGGTCCCTGGGGAAAGCTCTCGAGGGGGTGGGGGATGCGGAGTGTTGCTTTGGTTCTGGCTCATCACTTGTTAGGGACACCCCAGATGGGCTGAGGCCAGGCTAGCGGGGGACCTATGGCCTCTCCAAGTTGGGTCTCTGGAAGCTGTCTGTGACTGGGTTTTTCTGTTTCCTTACACACAGAAAGCAACTGGAGTCATGGTGGCACACAGTAGGTCCCCTGTGCTACTTGTTGGATGCATAAATATCCCCACAGCACAGCACCCAGTCAGGAAGGGAGCAGAGGCACAAAAGAATGTTTGTTTCTTCTCTCGATTCCTTTATCTGGGAGTGCAATACTTCCCAGAAGGTACCTGGAGACATTTTGCTGCAGTTCATTGGTCATAACTAAGTCACACGTCCTTGTCCTGGACCAATCACTGGGTCAAAATATACCCCATTGCCTTATGTCCGGGATGCCTGAGTTCTGTGATCTGCCAGCCAGAGGCGGCGTGTAGGATGGCTGGAGGGTAGACAAACCCCAGTGTTTGTTACAGTCCTACAATCAAGACACACTGCCATGATGTGAAGGAAAGTGTGTGTGGGGGGGAAAGGGGGGTGGTGAGGTTAACATTCAGCCTTGCACAAGGAGAGGTGGCATGGGGTGAAGGGAATGTTGTTAGCTTTTCCCTGGGGTGCACACTTTGGGGGGTTCAGCTGAGTGCGACTCGGCCAAGGTTTAGCTTCGCCCTGCACCTCTGGCTGGCTGTGTCCACTGCACTGAACACCTCCTAGGTTGTCCCTTGCTAGATTCCGGAAGGACACTAGGACTTTGCCAGCCGCCCTCCACCTCCTTACTTGACTAAGCAGGGTGGTCAGCACTTCCTGCTGGGCCTCAACCTCCCATCTTCCCTCCATCCACCTCTCGTGCTGTCTCCCCCGGTCCCTCTCCTGCCAAAGACCAGCCTGTGTGCGCTGGAGCAGAGGGACTGCACCCGGATGGAGCTGTGAAAGACCCGCCCTGATCTCAGACGTTTCCTTTTATGTCACCGCAACCTGGGAAGCTAGCAAAACCATCCGCACTAAAACGGAATCGCTCTTCACCCTAAACACAAAGCGGAAAAATGTGGAAAACGCTGCAGGGAGAAGAAAGAGGAATTCTCCTCAGCCAGACACAGTGTGCACTTTACTAACCTCCTATCCCAACCTGTAAAAGAACACACGGTGCCATTTACACTGTAGCCATGTGGCAACCTATTTTTAACGCTTTGTTTTATATTTTTATTAGCATGGATTCGCGACACAGGGTCTCATTTGGATGTTTCTGTACGTGCGCACAGTGTCCCTGATCAAATCCATCCCGTCTCTGTTGCTCATTCTTCCTTCGTCTCTTAGAATAGCTTCAACAGGTTTTATTGTTGTATTTTCACACATGTGTATCAAGTGCTTCGACCATGTTCACCCTGTCCATTCTCCTCCTTTCCACTCCTTAACGGTCCATTTTACATTCTTGCCCTCCACCGCTTTAGTGTAGTATATGAATTGCGCAGAGGGGTTTCATGGCAATAGGTCACCCATGTAGGTTTTACTCGTGTGGTCGTCTTTCCCAGTGTCTCTGCCCCTCTCTTTTTCAGTAGCTCTCTCTTGGAGAGATTGCTTATGTCACCTCCATGCGCAGATGTTGCTTTTCCTCTGCAGATTGTTTCTTCATCCTAGACGCCCCTCCAAGCTGTGCACTTCTTAGATGTCTCATATGTACTTTGCTTTGGTGAAGTTTTGTTAATTCAGTGTTTTCCCAAGTCTCTCTTAAGTTATCGTGGTGTGTTGAAGACATGGTCATCAAATGAGGATTCGTGTGTGACTGAGTGCATGCAGCCTAGACCAGCTTCTGTCTGTCTGTCTGTCTGTCTGTCTGTCTCTCTCACACACACACACAAGTGGTATACCAGTAACAACCAAAATAGTCAACATGAATGGAAACATGCCCTAAAAGTACTGCTCTGTTTTGGAGTATTTTTTAGATATACTGGGATTTGAACTCAGGGCCTTGTACTTGCTAGGCAAGTTCTCTGCCACTTACTCTATGCCCTCAGCCCTTTTTCCTTTATATTTCAGCTGCAGTCATCTGGCTTAGAACTGAGATTCTTCTACTTACACAACCCATTCGACTGAAATACAGACTTGTACCATTGTGCCTGGCTTGTTTGCTGAGATAAGATCTAACATTTGCCTAGGGTAGCCTTGAACCAGGATCCTCTCCTAGTGGCTAAGATTGTAAGTGTGAGCCATCACACCTGGCTTAGAAGAGTTTGAAGACATAAAAATAATTATGCTTAGAAAATTTAATCGTACGAACATCCATTATAATACAAACCAAATTCATGACAGGATTTAATGATGAAAATATTCTTAGTGCTGCCAAAGGTACAGAAGTTGCCTGACAAGGAGTTAAAGCTGTTCATTTTCCTTTCCTTTATATATTTTAGTTTGGTTGGATTTTTTTGTTGTTGGCAATTATAATTTCATTGTTGGAAAAATAACATATAGAATTGAAGAAAATAATACATCTGTAGGATCAACTTATTTCTCCTAGGTCTCAGAAGACTTTTTTTTTTTTATAAATTAAATTGCTATTGTTAAATTCTGCATCAGAACAGAATCTTTCAAAATTAATTTATAGCTGGGCCTGGGGCTTGAATTCTGGCCTGGGTGCTGTCCCTAAGCTTTTGTGCTTAAGGCTAGTGCTTTACCACTTGAGCCAAAGCTCCACTTCTGGCTTTTTGTGGTTTATTGGAGATAAGCGTCTCACAGACTTTCCTGACTGGGCTGGCTTTGAACCACAGTCCTCAGATTTTAGCTTCCTGAGTAGCTAGGATGACAGGTGTGAGCCACAGGCTCCTGGCTGGATCTTTTTTTCATTTTAAAGACAGGTACCGATAGCTGTGCCACAAGAGGCATCAGAAGACAGCAGCTCATTTGTATTGAAAATCCATAGGCAGCAAGAGTCCAGGTTCCACTCTAATCAATACTTAATGTTGTAGCAAGGGCCTGTGGTATGATTCACATCAGTAAAACTGTTGAGAAAAGCACAAATCAGCTCTTACTTAGAGCAACTGCATTTGAGCTCAGCATTTTCCAGAACATTTTCTGAGAAACATTAGTGCTCAAGCTTCTCTGTGAAAGAACAAATAAATGTCTGTGATCAGGTCAAGCCGGGGGGATCGTGCAGTGTGGGATACGGGCGCTGTCACCAGCTGGGACCCTGCGGATTGTATGCCTGCATCTGGTAATTAGTAGTGGGAAAAGTGTCCTCAAACTTCCCGGGCTTTGGTTTCCTTGCCTGTGGGGTAGGAAATGTACCGCATGGTGGCACAAAGCCCAGCTGAGATGATAAATGGATCCGGTGCCGTGCGAGGCCTGTGAGCTGTCCGCTCTCCCTGGTCTTGTACTCTGCCCCCCTGGGAGGCTGCAAAGCTCCAACTACCCCCATCAGGATGTGGTCAGGGCACGCGCTGTGCTCCAGTGGCGTGTCACAAATCGAGTCCTCGCGGAGCAGTGTATGGACTGTCTTCCCGTGGAACACGCACACCACGAGTGAGGCTCCACACTGCAGAGCCCAAGTGCAGTGTGCATCGCGTGGGGCTCAGGTACCGGCCAGACATTAGTGAAGATGGCAGAGCAGAGAGCTCTGGAACCCCACACGTGCGTATCAGCAATGCTACACTTGACTATGTCAGCAAGAAGTCCCTCGGAACTGAAGAAATTGAACAAAGCCTTGGACAGCTCAAGGGACTCTTATTCCAGGAGTCCGCTGAACCAGGAGCGTTAAGTTTCACTGGGTTTTCACTTATCTTTTAGTATTCTCCACTTCCTAGCCCAGCAGTAGTTTTGAAAATAGCAGCCCACGCTGCTACACCAGCAGGAAAAGGACAGCCTCTGAATTGTGCCCCAAAGAAACATAACTGCCTAACATCACGTGGCCCCTGCAAGGAGACTGGCTGGAGGGGTTTGTCTTTATTCCACCTGACTTAGATCCTGCCCACAGCTGCCTATGGGGTGAAGATGTAGTTGTCCACAGCATTTACAGGCACATGGAGGTCATAGATAATAGTTGGTACCAATGATCCACTAAGTAGCTTTGGCTGGAAAGCTGGGGAATGAGGTGAATTGGGACCAGGCTTTTACAGATCCTGCTGTTCCTAGAAACTGAGTTATTTCTATCGTGTGCTTTGATCACAGCCATGCACAAATAAATGAGGAAATTGGAACTAGAGAAGGTCCGTTGCTTCTGTGCCTAACACAGCCATGTGGATCTCAGGCCTTAAGAACTATAAGGAATTTGGAAGGGTTTGGCGATGGGGGTTAAGGAATTCTGTAAGAATTTAATGTGCAGTTATAGTGTGAGCTCACAACATTAGAATGCTGACAAGAATACAGGCAGTAGACAGTTCTTAGGTTTCCAGTAGGAAAAGGACTCGTGGGGATTGGACTAGAGGCCATTTCTATTATATTCTGGCAAAGGATTTGTCTACATTTTGTCCATGTTTGGAGACTTTGTGGGAGACTGAGGTTAAGGCGAGGGGGTAATTTAGTTGGCAGGTAGAATTTCAAGGTAGTCCAGCATTTAGGCTGTGGTGTGGCTATTACTGGCTGGTTTGAGCTAGCTTTACCATGAGAATTGAGAGCAAAAATGAGAGCAAAAGTATGTGAAAATGCATTCTGACTAGAAATGCCCAGGGCACACAGCTGAGCGGTGAGAGGCCGGCATGGTCAGCCATTCTGGGCTCTTGACACTGTTGGAAACATACGGCCATGGTGGCCTTTGTCAGGAGGTGTTGGAATGGAGGGGAGTGGCTGCTTTGTGTGCTACAGGGCAAAGCATGATGTCCATCCACCGGGAAGGTGGGACCTGGGCCCAGCCTAGGCTTCCATGGAGGGGCTGCAAAATGCTGAGGACAAGCAGCACCGATCTGGGCATTTGTGCTCTGCAGGTTTGTTCTGGAAGAGATGAGATGGAGGGAGGAAAGAAGGGGAGGGAAAGAGAGGCAGAAAGAGAAAAATGGAAATTACTTCTATTGTCAATGCCAAAAGAAAAGACATTTGGCTCACAAAAACAGGACCGTAATTACAGCCGTCACTGAGAGGAAAGTTCATCGGAAGCTCTTATTATTTTTTTTCAAGAATGAGATGATAGAAATTCTTCCTTTATTTTGTTTCTGATGGGATGGGAGCTCAGCTCAGTTCCATCTTGCCCCGATCATAGATGTGAATGGTTGGCTTCTGAAAGAGATATTAAAAAAAAAAAAAAAACCACCCAGAGCATTCTTTACTTTTTAGACAAGTATAGAAATAGTACAACCCACACCAGGGCTCCATCCTCAAGGTTAAGAAATGGAAGTTTCCATGCAGCTCCAGCCTGTAGCCCATTTCACCCCCCTCTTCCACCCCCCAGCTCACCACATACATGACTGTGTGACTGTGGAGTTTCTTCTTTTAATGTTACGTGACCCAAAGTCACATGTCCTATTTTAAACTCTACAAAGATGCAATTAGCTTTTTGTGTCTTGCTTTTCTCACCATTATTTTTAATGTTTGCCAGGAGGATTCGGCTCGTTTAGTTTTACTGCTCTGCAGAGTCTTTCTGCTTCCTGTGCTGGGAACGGGGCTGGGCTTCCCCTGTACACGTCACGGGGTCTCTGCAGAGCACCTGCTGTGGATTCGCACTGAGAAGGGGAGAGTTGCTGAGTCCCAGAGTTTGCATTTCTTGGAACTGACAAGTTTTTGACCAGTTTTTTTTCAGAGGGGCAATTAAATTTTCAGCTGACTGTGTTTTGGTGGAACTGGGGTTTGAACTCAGGGCTCAGGCACTGTTCCTGAGCTTTTTTTTTTTTTTTTTTTTTTGGCTCAAGGCTAGCACTCTACCATTTGAGCCACAGTGCCTGTATATGTGGTACCAAGGAACTAAATCCAGGGCTTCATGCATGTGAGGCAAACACTCTACCACTAAGCCACATTCCCAGTCCTTTGTTTTATTTTTGAGTAGGTTTCACATTTTTTGTTCCAGCCAGTATGGACTGTGAGCCTATTTATGTTTCCCAAGTAGCAGCGATTACAAGTTTGCACCACCATGCCTAGCTTTTATTGAAATGGGGTCTCCAGAACATTAAAAAATCTACAATGCTCAGTGCTAATTGCAGGGCTTTAGTTATTTTTTTGTTTTTGTGTACCGGTTCTGGGTTTGAACTCAAGGCCTAGGCACCATCCCTGAGCTTTTCTGCTTAAAGCGACTGCCTACTCCTTGAGCCACACACAGCTCCATTTGCAGCTTTTTGGTGGCTAGTTGGAGATAAGAGTCTCACAGACTGTCCCGCCTGGGCTATCCTCAGAGCTCAGCCTCCGGAGTAGCTGGGATTATAGATGTGAGCCACAGTCACCTAGCTCAATTGCCATTTTGATAGTTCATTCTTAACCACCATTTGATATGACCAGATTTAAATTTATTGTTGCTGGCATGATGAAATAGTATGTGTTAAGTTGAACGACCTAACCCTAGTGTTAGCATTTATTCTGTCTGCTAGGTGGCCAGGTGGCATGCAGGGAGGAGTTCCGATATGTCTTTGCATGTCCTGGGCTTGGGGGTGGTTGGCACCCCCTGGCCCTGCGGCACTGTGAGTGTGTGGAGTTTGCAGAGGGGTCTGTCTTGATCACCTGGAATAATAAGTAGACGCCTGAGGAGCATGGCTGAAACTATGATATATATTATATATTACGATATATAATATATAACTTATACATAACATATAATATATAACGATGCTGAAAGTCTGGAATGTTCATTGATCATGAAGAATAGGAACCTACGGAGACCCTCCCAAAGCTGGGTCTGCACCAGGCCGCCATCCGTCATTAGCCACCAAAGCCCACCTCTGGGCCAGGTTCCCTCTCTGCCTCTCCTCCCCCCGATGGCTCTCCCTGCCCAGCTTCCTCGTCCAGTTAATGTCGACAGAGGCCGTGTTCCGAGCCGGAGCCTTGGCCAGCCACAGCCCTGACATCTCAGACTCTCAGGAGGTGGAAGGCGGGAGCCGCGTCCTCCTAACAGGTGCTGATGCCAGGGTCGGGACAGCGGCCCCTGTCCCCCGCCCGCTGCCCCCTCATCGGCCCCGCAGACGCTTTCTGAGCACCGTGTCCTGTGAAGCACAAGCCAGGAAGTAAGCACAGGAGAAAGGGAGCCTCTGCTCGGAAACGTGCGGAGGTGCACACCTCTGCGCCATGCACCCTCTGCGCCAGGGAGGAGCAGGGGCGCCCCTCCTCCAGAGGCCCCGCCTCCTCCCCTCAAGCCCGCCCCTCCTCCAGAGGCCCCTCCTCCTCCCCTCAAGCCCTCCCCTTCCTCCAGAGGCCCCTCCTCCCTTCCTCCAGAAGCCCCTCCTACTCTCCTCAAGCCCTCCCCTTCCTCCAGAGGCCCCTCCTCCTCCCCTCAAGCCCTCCCCTTCCTCCAGAGGCCCCGCCTCCTCCCCTCAAGCCCGCCCCTCCTCCAGAGGCCCCGCCTCCCCCCTCAAGCCCTCCCCTTCCTCCAGAGGCCCCTCCTCCCTTCCTCCAGAAGCCCCTCCTACTCTCCTCAAGCCCTCCCCTTCCTCCAGAGGCCCCTCCTCCCCTCAAGCCCTCCCCTTCCTCCAGAGGCCCCTCCTCCCTTCCTCCAGAAGCTCCTCCCTTCCTCCAGAAGCCCCTCCTACTCCCCTCAAGCCCTCCCCTTCCTGCAGAAGCCCCTCCTCCCTTCTTCCAGAAGCCCCTCCTCCTCCCTTCAAGCCCTCCCCTTCCTGCAGAAGCCCCTCCTACTCCCCTCAAGCCCTCCCCTTCCTGTAGAAGCCCCTCCTCCCTTCCTCCAGAGGCCCCTCCTCCTCCCCTCAAGCCCTCCCCTTCCTGCAGAAGCCCCTCCTCCTCCCCTCAAGCCCTCCCCTTCCTGCAGAAGCCCCTCCTCCCTTCCTCCAGAAGCCCCTCCTCCTCCCCTCAAGCCTTCCCCTTCCTCCAGAGGCCCCTCCTCTTCCCCTCAAGCCCTCCCCTTCCTGCAGAAGCCCCTCCTCCTCCCCGCAAGCCCTCCCCTTCCTGCAGAAGCCCCGCCTCCCTTCCTCCAGAGGCCCCTCCTCCTCCCCTCAAGCCCTCCCCTTCCTCCAGAGGCCCCTCCTCCTCCCCTCCAGCCCTCCCCTTCCTCCGGAAGCCCCTCTTGCCCCTCTTCCCAGCCCCTTGCTGTTGGCTGCTAGTTCTGCAGGCGGTGGGGAAGCCCCGTCCCGTCACAGACAGGACAGCTGCCTAGCACCGGCTTTGTGAGTGTCTTGGCAGAAGCCGCCGCCGAGGCCGGTGGGTGGCAGTTTCTTCCTCCCTGCGCTCCCCTGGGCTCCGCACCACCTTTCTCTCAGGATCATGGTGGACGCCCTTTCCAGGGGTTTTCTTTTCCCGCCTCCTCCCTTTCTTCTGCCGTGGGCGGTCGTCTACTCCACGTAGGTGTCCCAGTCTTCTCTGGGTTTGGCCCTCGAGGCCCAGAGCTGATGCCCAGCACCGGATCGTGTTGAGGGGTGTGGTCCTGCGTGGGGGACACACAGCGCGTGGGCAGGCTGGCAGGCGGTCACCTCTGGGCCAGGAACAAGAGTGGAGGCCCGCTGGGTGCGGGGAGCATTTGATCCCTCCATGTGGAGAAAGGGGAAACGGTTTGATCATGTTCTGAGCAACTTCGTGAAAGTGGAGTGTTTTATAAAGGGGCGCTGCTTAGTGGAGGTTCCCAGAGGCTTGCTCATTTTCTCTCCAATTATGTCATTTTTCTCCCCCCAGATTTCTGTTCACAGGTTTGTCTCCTTCCAAGAACCCAAGCATGTGCTAAAGCAATCTATATTGTGACTAGAACATTTTGTTGCAAAAGGCTTTGGTTTTAAAGTAAGTTAAGTGAGACTGTTTCCAGTGGTGCAGGGCTGCTTCGATCTTACAAGTCAGAGGAAGGAAAATCTCAGATGAGCAAACCAAGTTTCAGCTGACCCATCTGTGCGTTCCGAGGCTCATGTGTTGATAGCTGCCACCTGTTATATTTTGCATAAACTCCATTATTTCCTTAACATTTTAGTAGTTTTTTCTCTCCTTCTCATGTATTTGTTGCAACATGCAATCATTTTTATAATCTTTACCTGTAGAGCTCCAGGGCTCAGCTACAATGAACCTGTTGTTGAAATGAGCAAATGTCATGTTTGGAGAGGATGTGTCAAGTTAGAATTGTTGAGGTTTTCTGTGGAACAGAACAATCAAATGCCCGGTCCATGACTGGGAATTTACTCGGTGGACCCTGGGATCCGTGCTGAGTGCTTTGTACATGCTGGAACCAACCCTACAGACACTCTGTGTTTATGTCATTGGCATCAGTGATTCTCCTATTATAGCGTGAGGGAGCAGGTTTCAAATCTAGTAACAGGAAGAGCTGTGTGTGCGGTCACAGCAGTATCCACCGGCACTGCGCCAGCCAGGAATAATAGTATAGTCACACCAAGAACACAGGGCAGTGACAGATCCAGTTTACCTGGAAGGTTTGACTTGCTAAGTGTTTCTCATTTTTGCCATGACTTTGGAAAGTGAGCAGTGGCATTGTCCTTGTGTCAGAGAATCAGAGCCCAGGTCGTGGTGGGTGAGGGATGCCGATGGGAGCAGGCCTGCCTGGCCCTGAGTTTGCTCTCATTGACAGAGCCAAGGCAGCTGTTGCTTCCCAAGGCAGGCAGGGTCAGCCATCTTACAGGGAAACATGTCCTGAGTCCCACTTGTCACTGGTGGGAAGGGGGGAAAAGTAATCCTCCATAGAATGGTAGAGAAAGCTATTCCATGTTCAGCTGTGTGCATTTGTTCGTTCATTCATTCACTCATTCATACACTCAGCTGCTACTTACCACAGCCCTCCAGCTCCTGGGAGCTCTGTTCTAGGGGTCTGTCTTTGTGATGTCTCTTCAGTTCCCCAAGTCATTAGCCATGCCCCAGCTAGCCACACCCTCCCGGCGTGGCCATGCCCCTCTAGGCCAGCCGCACCCATCTTCCAGAATGGCCCATCCACCTTCCAGCCTGGCCACACCCCTCTTCCCTGCTGACCAGTGCCCATCCTCCAGGATGGCCCTGCCCGCTGCTCACCCCGGTTGGTTCCTTGTGTGTTTCTCACGCCTTTTTGGTTTTCCTGTTCAGGCCTCAGGTCAGGTGTTCACCCCCTTTCCTGGACACCACACAGGGTATTCCCCAATCTCTGCACTCTTAGCTATTTGTTTCCTTTGGAGACTGGGGACCGATGACAGCTGTCTCTAGCTTTTTCAATGACCCAGTCATCCTCATCATTATCATCATCCTCATCCTCATCATTATCATTATCATCATCATTGGTTTTATGCGTCTGTTGAGGCTGCCATAACAAAGTACTTAACAGCTATTGGCTTCTCCTCTTCCTCTTCTTCCTCCTCCTCCTCCTCCTCTTCCTCTTCTTCCTCCTCCTCCTCTACCTCATCTCTTCCTTCTCCCACTCCTCCTCCTCCTTCTCCTCCTCTTCTTCCTTCTCCTCCTTTTCTTCCTTCTCTTCCATCTTATCAGTTTAGGTCTTAACTCGACCAGTTTGTGAGACTTTTTGAGTTTGGCTTCTCTCATTCAACATGATCTCCACATCCAGCCATTTCTCCTGAAGTAATTTCATTTCTCATGACTGAGTAATATTCCATAGCTCATATACTTATGACCCATATTTTCCCTATTCATTCATGGTTGTTGGATACCTTGGCCTCTCCCATAATTTGGCTGTGTTTTATTGGCCCTAAGCTATTCGGCAGTCACACTGGACTTGGCTCAACCTTATATTACATTTATCTAACTTTGCCACTCAATTCTGCTTCCATTTCTCAAAAGCCCGGCTACAGGCAGCCAACAATAATGGTGACACAGTCTGCATGATAGATTACTATGAAGTTTTCTCATCAGATTAATTGGTCTGTTTCCTTTGATCATAGCCTCTCACAAAGTCTCAGAACAGGGACAAAATGTAGACAAGCTAGAGTGAAGACATTTGCCAGAATGTAACAGTAATGGCCTCTAGTTCAATTCCCAGTAGACTCTTCTTTCTCGTGTCAAACCCCATGAGCACAGACTTTTCCACTTTTCTACCAGTGTTTTGGCCTTCTGAGCTTCCATGAGGTTTGTCCATTAAACTTACCTTAAAGTATTCCAAGGCTTTTTTATCTCACATCTCCAAAACTTGCCAGATACGTATAACTAAACAGTTCCAAAGTCTTAATTAAAAACGGCATGGGTAGGTTTCACCTCAGCAATGACCCCACTTCTCTTTAATAGTATTTTGTGCATGTTAGCTTCTCCCACTGCTATGGCAACACTATCTCAAACAAACCAAGCAGAGGTATGAATGATTTGTCCTGACTTATGGCTCAGAGGGTCTGCCTCTGTTTCTGTACCCATAGTGAGGCAGGACATCATGGTGGGGTCGGTGTGTGGCAGAAGCTGTTCTTATGGAGGATAGGAAGCAGAGAGAAAGGAAGGGAGCGTTATCAGACATGACCTCAGAGTCAAGCTCTTGGTGGACTACTTCTTGAAGGTAGACTCCATCTTCAAAAGTTTTGAGAATCTCCCCAAATAACACCACCAGCTGGGGACTAAATGTTCAACCCATGAGTGTATGGGAAACACTGAATATTCAAACCATAACAGATCCTGTCTGTGTCTCTGTCCTCCTTTATCTCTTTTCTCTCCCTTCTACTATGATGTTATTCATGACATACGCAGTGAACTGCCTCAATCTGAGGCTCACTCCGGAAAGATTTCAGTCCCCTCTGGCCTTCCTGCCAGCCTTGCCCAGGCTCTCTGTCATGCCTTGGGGCTGCCTGGTTGTCAGGATTGCTCCACTGATGATCTCTGGGCTATGAACTTGCATGGCTGGGCATTTCTTTCAGCAAAGAGAGACTAGCTAAGCAGGTAGGTAGTTTCTGAAACCAAAATATGCCTTGAGTCAGCCAGCATCTCTTCAGTTAAGTCGATTCCTGTGCCATGGTGGAAGTGAGGATGGATGGCTGGAGATGTGCTGCACCTCTGGACCCTGCGACCCCCCTGCCGAGGACCCGAGCACAGGCAGAGGTGGAGAACTGAGGGATTCGTGTGGGTTCACAGCAGCTCTGGCTCTTCCGCCCACAGCTCCCCTGAAAGTGGCTTAGGGACCTCACACAGTGCTCGGCTCATCCAGGCCACTCTCCCAGTGCCTCTGGCCTCAGTGCGTGGCGTGCTCAGTACACAGCATGTGCAGCGAGGCCCTCTAAGTGTTTCAGGCCCCCCATGTGTGGGGCAGTTAATGGAGGATGCCTGTTTGTGGTTAATGAGAAAATAAATCACAGTGTGAGCATCTGCGTTGAGACATGGATTTTGTTCCGCACTGGCTCAGCTTCCTTCAGGGCTCAGGCAGGACTAAGGCCACGTGACTTGATGTCAGCACTGGGCATGTGTGAGCATCGGAGCTCACTGTGCAAAAGGAGGAGGGATGGCCATTTTCTTGTCTCTTCCCTGTCACCCCTCCCCATTTAGCTGCTCAGTAGTTATATCAAAAAGTGTCAGGAAAGCCAGGTGCCAGTGGCTCATTCCTGTCATCCTAGCTACTCAGGAGGTTGAGATCTGAGGAGCACCGTTCAAAGCCAGCCTGGGCAGGACCATCTGTGAGACTCTTATCTCCAATTAAAGACCAGAAAACCAGAAGTGGTGCTGTGGCTCACGTGGTAGAATGCTCGCCTTGAACTGAAGAGCTGAGGGACAGCGCCTAGGCCCAGAGTTCAAGCCCCACGACCAACACCACCACCACCAAAAAAGCGTCAGGAGATGCTAAGCCTAAAATTCAGGCCTGAGTCCCATGCTGTTCTCTACCCTTCCCGAGGGAGCAGATAACACTGGTCTTTGGTAGCCACGTCCATGTTTCCCGGCGGATCACTGCCTTGGGAACTGGGGGAGCCTTTCCTGGTTAAGTTGCCCACTCGCATGCCACTCATGGGATTTGCCCTCCATTGTGCAGCTACAGGCTGGTTGAGGGAGATACCAGAGCCTTGCTCACCCAGAGTTGGTTAGCAATGACTCTGCTCTTGTTTCCACAACTCAGACAGCTTCAGGGGTATGTGCACAGGGTCCACTGAACGTGGGCTCAGGCCTTCACCCGTTCCATCCGCTGAGCCCCCGTTCCCTGCCAGGTGCCTGAGTGGGATTTCTGGCTGGAGAGCATCCTTTCCAAGTCCACATCGAGCTGGAAGCTCAGAGCATGACCATATTTGCAGAGGTAATTGAGGGTCTGAAGTGGGAATCTTCCTGCATTGAAGGTGTTCCATACATCAAATCCCTGGTGTCCTCGTGAGAAGAAAGAACAGAGGCTGGTACAGGGGTGGGTCCACACGAAGGGAAGGGCAGAGGCCGTGGCAGAGGGAGTGGCAGGGACTTTGGTGTCCAGTCCACGCTGGTGGAGGCAGGAGGGGAGCCTCCCCCAGTGCCCACGCCCTGACTTGGGACTTGTGGCCTCTCACTCAGTGAGAAGGTGCCTCCCTGTTGTCTCAAGTGACTAGTGACAATCTACTACGTCTGTCCTAGGGAGCCAGTGCACTGGCGCACAGGAGGGAGGTGTGTCCGAGAGCCTTGGCTCTCGAGGAATTCATAGCTGCGGTCTGAACCTCCCTCTGAAACACGGGCGCTGTCTTTCTTCCCCGGGAGTCCACGTTTCTACCGGCATCCCAGTGATCTTGTTGCAGGAGTTAGTCACGTGACTTCCTGAGGACTCAGGACTCGGTGTTTTTACTGATAAGGGGATAGACTGAATGAAAAGCCTTGGGAGCTTTATTAATCACATTTATCAACTGGGAAACCAACTGGAGGCTTGCAGAAATCAGTCACAGCTCCAGGCGGCAGATGCCAGGAGAAGTGCCAGGCACGTGGGCCTTGTGGAACGCCGAGGGAAAGTCTGTGCTAAGCTACCGGCCCTGCTGGCCAGCACAGACAGAGGCAGGAGCCTGGAAGAATCCCTGCTCCTTTCCCTGCCTTTTCTTCTCCTATTCTACGTCTTAAACATAGAATATTCTATGTCTTCCACATTGACTACTATGCCCTAGAGGCTTTCCATTTTACTTTTCATTGCTAGGTCTTCAGTTTAATTCCCCCCCCCCAAGATTTCTCTCTCTTTACTGAAACCTCTTTTGTTGTCTTCCATTGACCTTTTATAAAAAGGTCAGGGTGGCTCACGCCTATAATCCCAGCTACTCAGGAGGCTGAGATCTGAGGATTGTAGTTCAGAGCCAGTCCAGGCAGGAAAGTCCGTGACACTCTTATCTCCAATGAACCACCAGAAAACCAGAAATGGCACTGTGGCTCAAGTGGTAAGAGCACTCGCCTTGAGCTGAAAAGCTGAGGTACAGCACCCAGGCCCAGAATTCAAGCCCCACGACTGACCAAAAAAGCCATAAACAAAACAAAAAGAAACCATTTCATTTATTATGTGTTCTTCTTTTGCTCCCTTTTAGCTGTTTAGCTGTATCCTTTGTGTTCATTTTGAAGTTTATTGGTAACTGAACTGTTTGCTTATTTATTTTTATCTACTTTTCACACCGAATTCCTTTGCTTCTTGGTGTATGTGCTTTGAGTTTGTATTTGCCTATAAGTGTCCTCACTCATCTTATTACACATTCTGTTCATCATTTCTTCACACTCAATGGCTAGGATGTCCTCCACTTCACTGTCATTCTGGTTCTCTCGTGTCAGTGTCGGTTTCTTGAGATGCTGTGTTTCCTACTTTCTCATAGTTCTGCATTGGGATTTACTGTTGCCATTTTCCCCAGTCTGGGGGGATTTTCAGGAATGTGGGACTCCATGCAACAGAACCAGGAAGGTTCTAGGAGGTCACCATAGGACACTGGTGCTACCACCTCCCATCTGCTGGCCATCTCCCCTTGCCCTGGGCAAGTGACCGCTGGCAGCCAAGCGCAGGACTTCTGGGCCTTTGGCTCACTTCAGCCTCGTCCATGCACATCAGACAGACATGAAGCCCCCACCGACTCAGAGCGTACACAGAGTGGGTACTCTTCTGTCAGGATCAGCAGTCAGGACAGTGCCAATGAAGCAAGGAATTCTAGCTATGTGCTGCAAGTCGTTGACACCTAAGCCCATGAGCGTTAATGAACCACCTGTTTCTCTACTCACTCACCGTCCCTGGGAAGCCCACATTTGTGGAGGGGAATGTATGAATGGAATACTTAGAACACTGTAACCTTAATTATTAAGAAACCCAGAGTCCGCCGGACTCTCCTGCCTTTGTAGACAAGTCTGGGCCTACAGTCTTGGGCTCCCCAAAGTGCTGACCCAGACAAGCTTCCACAAGATGGAGCTGGAGGGAGCGGGCCTCCTGGGCCGGGTTTCCTGGAGAGGGTGGGAAGAGTGTGACAGCGCAGAGCCCTTCCTGCTCCAGATAACAGGGCAAGGTCGAGGGAAATCCCTCTCCTGGAGGAAACCGGCCGAGAGGGGTGACGGCCCCTCTCCGCAGCACCGACAGCTCGCACTGTTAGAGGAACTGCTGTGTGTGTGACGCCGTCTGAGCTCTGTAGCAGGCGGGCACCGTCCTGCCATTTACAGATAGGATGATCTGAGGCGCGCAGGGGCTCAGTGACTCGTTTGTGGACATAGGTGGTGGCCGGGTCGCTCAGGTTCTCAGCCTGTGTCTCCAGACCAGCCCTCCCGAGCCCTGGCTGGGTGCCCCGTGGCAGGAGCAAGGGTTTGTGGGAGGTGTGGTGAAACGGCACCAAGCAGGTCACTGGGGTGGGTGTCCCAGACCAGAGTGGCGTGCCCCCAGCCCTCCTCCCCCATCACCCTCCCCCAGCTGAAAGGTCTCTGCAGAAACCTCCTTTGAGATGGGACATGACCACAAGAGGCCTGGCAGCGAGGTGCAGGCGCTCTCTTTGAAGAGTGGGTGCCAGATGCCATCAGGGGCAAGGGACTGTATTTCCCAGCATACTGCTGGGCACCGAAGCAAAGCCACATGGCCAAGCATATGGCTTTACTTTTCCCTTGACCTTCACTGAGTGGAAAAGAGGTGAAAATAAGGAATTTCTTCTCTCGGCCAGCTTTTTTTTCTTCTGTACATAAACATATCCAGGTCAACGAAGCAAGGTTTGGCTAAGTTAACCGTTAACCTTGTCTCCCTATTCTAAGAAGCAAGGTTTGGCTAAGTTAACCGTTAACCTTGTCTCCCTATTCTAAGCACGTTAGGCATTTGATCACTTACTGGAGTCTGACTTTGGCCTGGCAGGGACACAATTTAGCTTAATTATCCTCCACTGCATAAGTTAACATACAAGGAACAAATTGTATTCGTTGACGTCCCCTCATGCCTGCTTCCATTACGCCGTGAACTAATCAATTCACTTTATCTTTGTAAATAAAACTCCTCGTTCCTAGTCACTGGAAACTGGCTGTAATTCCATCTAATTCAATAATATTTGCTGAACAGACGCTATGAATATAGAGATCCAGTCAGTTAATTGGTATGTATTGAATAGGGAGTACTACGCGAGGTGCCGAGGGTACAACAACAGAGAGAAATAAACCTGGCCTCTGACCTCAAGGGGCCAGTGGAGTAGGGAAATGTGGACTCCATTAAGCATTCAAATTTATGCAGAATTATTCAGAACGTTGAGTGTGGCAGATGCACCACGTGACGTGAGGATGCGTGATCAGGCCAGGACTCGCTGGAGGGTGGAGCGGCCTCTGGGGACACACAGGCAGCAGCAAGCTGACAAGTGCAGGGCCTGGAGAACTTCAGAGGCACCGGCTGTTCTAGAAAGAAGTAGCCTATGTCTGCAGCACGGGGAGCGTGCACCACGTGGCGTCCACCAGGCGAGAGATCTTGTAGTCAGGAGTGGGGGTGAGGAGGAAGAACTTGCTTGGCACTGAGACTCCAGAAGAGAGGGTGAGTGGGATCACTGCCCAGGTCGTGGGGCAGTGGACACTGAGCAGTCACTGTGCCTGTGAGAGAAGAGGGCCGGTGAGAGGGATGTGAGAGTGGACAGACAGGAGGACAGGGAAGAGGAAACACAGACCTAACTTGATAAAGCATGGGCTATGGGGCCGGGAGAGAAGGGAGCAGAGGATGAGGTCCTGGCTTGCGGCCTCGGCAGGTTGATGCGGCTTGGCGGGCACTGCCCAGCCTGGGTTCTGCCGAGTCTGCTCAGGTCTGCCCCGATGACAGCCGGGATGCATCTGTGGAGTTCCAGGCGGTCCTGAAACCCCTGAGAAATGCTATAGGGTAGACATCAGTCACACAGCCTACAAGGCCGAGACAGCTGGGGCAGTCTCTGAGGTGTAGCTCTGGGCTCTGGAGACCTTGAGGAGAGAGAGGTTGTGGAAGAGCCGTTGTTGTGTGCCTGGAACCCCGAGACTGAGTGTGCTGGGCGGTAGAAGTAGGAGGGGCAGTTGGTGAGGAGCATGGCATGGCTGTCATAGGGGGAGGTGCAGGGTGTGGTTAGGGTCTGGGGTCAGCAGGGTGGCTGTGCACTGTTGACCTGTGTTGGGAGAGGGGTTGGGGTGGAGCCGATTCACCCTGGGGTGGTGAGGGAGGATGTAGGCATAGTTAGATGAAGAGTCCTACCACCATGAATTGCAAGAGGGACACATGACCAATGAAGTGGCAGGTGGATGGTAAGGCAGCAGCAGCCTGGTCTTCCAGTAGCTCACAATGTCAAGGGTTAGACAGACAGACGACAGGCAGGAATGGACTGAGAAGGGGTGAGCCAGCCTCAGGTAAGCTGCTCTTTGGGTGTGTGAAAGGGCCAGGTGGATAAGAGTGGGGGTCACCACAGGGAAAGGCCATTCTGGAAAAGAACCGCATGCGCAAGGATTTCAGATCTCTGGGTTCTCATGTCACTTCCCCTGTCCCTGCAAAGATATCTCACCTTGTGTGTCACTGGTGAGGTTTTAACTGTGGAGAGAAAGCGGAATATGCTGAGTATTTTCTGAAGCACTCCAGTGATGGCCAGTGTAATGCATCTGAATATAGAAAACACTGGGGTTAAGACACACATGGGAAGAGATAGTTAAGAACTAAGGGGAGGGGCAGTTAGTACTCAGAATAGATATAGAATTCAAAATGTTGCATATCAAGTCCGGTGGCTGTATTCCTAGCTACTCAGGCTGAGACGTGAGGATGTGGTTTAAATCCAACTTGGGCAGAAAGATCTCTTGAGACTCTTACCTCCAGTTAACCAGCAAAAAGCCAGAAGTGGAGCTGTGGCTGACTCCAGTGGTAGGGTGCCAGCCTTAAGAAAAAGAAAAGGCTTAGGCCCCGAGTTTAAGGAACCTAGGATAGGCACATGTACACATACGAAAATAATGTTATCATCAAAAAGACCTAATGATCCAGTCAATAAATGGGCAATGAACGGCCACCTTCCCAAAGCAGCAGCACAGACTGCCAGCAAAGACGTGGGAAAAAATTGTCCACCATTCTTAGCCACCAGAGAAATGCAGATTACAAGTACACTGAAATCCTATCTCACCCCAGTCACAATGGCTGTCATTAAGAAAACAGATGACAATAATACATGCTTGTGAGAATGTTGGCTGGGGGAATTAAATCCTTAAACACTGTTGGCAGGAACATAAGTTAGTGCAGTCACTACAGACACCAGTATGGAGAGCCCTCAAGAAAGCAGAAGTAAAACTTCCTGAAGGTCTTACTATAGCATTCTTGGACAGACACCTGAAGGAATCCAAGTTAGCATACAATAGAGATACTTGGACACCCGTGTTGATTGTGGGACTATGCACACATATAAAAGTAACAGAATCAGCCTGTGTGATCATCAGTGACTTCCTAGGCAAAGAAAACATGATAGGTTATTATTCAGCCATAAAGAAGTACATAATGTCATTTGCAGGTAATCATGTTAAGCAAAACAAGCCAGACTCAGAAAAAACATGCTTTCTCTCATAAGTAGAATGGAGTTCTTTTTTTCTTTTTTCTCTCTTAAAAAAATGTGATATCATTCAGTAGTCCTGGGTCCTTTTCTTTTCTCCATCAAATAAGGAATTAGGAGGCAGAAAACATGGTACCAGAAGCAAAGTTTATTTGAAAGCAAGAGTAAGACACCAGAGGAAACTGAGGAAAAGCCTCTTGGCTACTAGTGGGTTGGTACAAGCCTCCAACCTGGACTCCCAATTGGGAGGGCTGTCTTATGCTATATGAGGTCTTATTCACCTGTTTTCCAGATGAGGAGGAAGAGGAGGAGGGGGAGGAGAAGGAGGAGGAGGAAGAAGAGGAACATATACACTTCTCAGTGCAAGAGAGCTAGAAGTGGGGCCCAGAAATCAGTAGCCTGATGCAGTCTCCTGGGCCCCTCTTTTAGTCCTTCGGGCGAGCCTCAGCTGCTCTGGCATCCGGTTGGGTCACCACACCCCTCACGCCAAGGGAGGGGCGTCTGTCCCCTGCGTGGGTCTGCTCCTGGGTCCTCAGGGGCTTTGCTTTCCCAGAATCATTACCTCAACTTCCCTAGGGAAGCTCCCATCGGCTTCACTGGCCGCCCTCCTTTCTCAGGGTCCCCAGAGAGGAAGGCTGTCACCGCTACTGGTTGCTGTCACTCCTGCCCTCCTAATTTCCCCCCTTCGCCTCTCTCAAATGTGAAGTTAGAGGGGGGTTGCTTACAAACATGTAGGAGCCCAGTGGCAGAGGGAGGGGAGCCAGGGAGGATGATGGAGTGACCATGGTTAACACGCATTGTGTACATGTATGGAACGCAGCATTTCAAATAATTAACATACACAAGTACAAAAAAGTGAAAACAGTCACAGTAGAAAAACACCTCACTAGCCAGGGGCCATGTCTGTAATCCTTGCTACTCTGGAAGCTGAGATCTGAGGATTGAGATCCAAAGGCAGCTGAGACCCTTATCCCCCATTAACCAGCAAAAAAGCCAAAAGAGGGGGCTGTGCTCAAGCGGCCGAGCATTAGCCTTGTACAAAGTGCTTAGGGACAGTGCCCAGCCTAGGACTGGCATTCCCCCCCTTCCCTGAAAAGAGACAAAAAACATCTGAATACAAGTTTCACAAACCTGACTTCTCTTTCCCTTTCTTTCTCTTTTGTAGTCAACTTTGACCACTTTCAGATTCTGCGGGCCATTGGTAAAGGGAGTTTTGGAAAGGTAAGAATGATAACATTTTCAAACAAATTTCCTCACAAAAGCACAATTTCCTACGCTTAAGTGTGTGTGTATGTGAACACTGTGTGAACACCGTGTGGGCTACTGGGCGCTGGGAATTTCCTGCTAACAGTTTTCAGCTTCACTCATTTGAAATGTGAATGGAAGTTTGAATGGTTTTCTTTGGATCTGGTATGATTTTATTCTGAGAATTGAATTAGCATGGCATCCCTGGTTTGGATGAATTATGGTGGTGATTATTTCAAGATTGCTAATGCTGTGTCTTCCTTGGAGAATCTAAATGAGGAAAGTTGGGAGGGGATTGATAAACCAACAGCAGACATCACGGAGCAGCTCTTTTTGGCAGCACAGACATTTGGTGTCTGCTATCACAGACCTAGGTTTGTGAGCCTTGGCCGGTGTGGAAGACTATCAAAACTTGTGAGCAGGGGCTGGGAAGGTGGCTCAGTGGTAGAGTGCTTGCCTCATATGCATGAGGTCCTGGGTTCGATTCCTCAACACCACAAACAGAAAGAGCCAGAAGTGGCGCTGTGGCTCAAGTGGTAGAGCACTAGCCTTTGGCTGAAGAGCTGAGGGACAGTGCCTAGGACCAGAGTTCAGGTCCCACAACTGACCAAAAACAAAACACAAAAAACAAACCTTGTGAGCAGGCAGAAACTAACTCCTCAGAAACCGAAACATTCCTGGACAAGCCCCAGTCTACTCCACGGACTCAGAACTGTCCCTCGCCCACAGTTGCCTTGAGCTTCTGTGGAATGCAAAGTCTTGTCTTCTCTTTCAGGAACTAGAATTATTTCCATTTCCTGGGTGAAGGAATTTAGATGCAAAACCATGCTGGGTGGCCCAGGAAGAGGGGTCACTTTGTCCATGCCCACCGGCAGGATAACACCGAGGCTGGGAACCGAACGCAAGGCTGTGTGATGATGAGGCACCACACACCCTGCTCAGAGCACCGGGAAGTTACAGAGTCAGACCTAAGAAACTAGAAAGAATCAAACAAGTTCTCCCCTCCCTCTCCCTCTCCCTCTTTTTCTTCTCTTATTGAGCCAGTCCATGAATATTACCTGACTCCATGCCTGCCACTCCCCTAGACTCTGTTGATCAGTAGACATGCAACCAGACCCATGTGCCTTTTCTCAAAGAACTGATGTTCATTCAGAAAGAAGGAAGATAGCAGACTGACAGTATGCATGATTATGTACATGACGTGCTAATCCATGTCCTGGAAGCACAGCAGGGAAAGGAGAGCTGAGCACCAGGAGGGAAGTCATTAACTACATGTGGATATTAAATCTGACATCAATTAACATTGGATACAATGGTTAAGGTCCAGTTCCTGAAGTCACAATAGTTCAGTAGCCATTTTGCTAGCCGTTGCTGTACTGGGCGGCTGGGAGTCTGGAATGTTCCTGTCATCACCGATGTTGTGCTGGAGAACCTCACTTCTCACACAGTGTTTTGGACTCACCTCGGAGCAGACACCCAAGCAAGGCGAAGGAAGGGGACACGTGGCTCCCGGGGGAAGGACCCCAGGTGCAGAGGCCACGGACAGACATGTGCCGGGACCGTGAGAAGCTTGCTATGCAGGCCTGATGGAAGGGGAGGTGGGAGGAGTCCGCTGGACTCAGGCCACGGGAGGCCTTGTCTCCTATGGTAAAGACTTAGGCCGTTTGTCAGAGGGAGAAGGGAAGGCCCTGGAGAGTTGTGAGTGGAGAAGCAGCATGATCTGCTCACAGAAGCTCATCAAAGGCCACGTCAGCAGTCTTGTCGAGAGGAACATGTGAGGGCCAAGGGGAGATTCAGGGAGAGCAGCGAGAAGGCTGCTCTAGAGTCTGGCAAGCAGGGCCACCAGCTTGGCTCTTGGGTGGTGTAGACAGTAAGCATGAGTTCGATTTTAGACACATTTCAAAGCTGCCTCTGGCTCCAGTTGCCTCGCAGGTCATAGATGTCAGCAGACCCAGATTCTTCCCGTTCCCATCCTTCCTTGCAGGATGTGATCTTCCCCTTGGGGCTCAGACCTCCTGGTTTTAAGACGTGAACGTCCCACAATTCCTCCCAGCCAACTTCTTCTGCTTCATTGGTTGTCGTTGGTCATGTGACCACCATACCTGCTAAGAATGCTGGGGACATGAGTCTCTAATTTTCAGCCTGCATTTGGAAGACTGGCTCTTCCTAGAGGAGGAGGGCAGTGGCCTAGCTCAGCTGGGCCCCCAAAGTGCCTTTAATCACATGCAGTGTACTGACCACTATGGCACTCATTTCTTGGGGAGCAAAAGTAAATGAGACATGGTCCCGGGTGAGCCAGAGCTCAGCACTGTATGGGTGGACTGATATGTGGACTGGAGTGTCCAGTGACTCACTCAGTTCCTGGGGCAGATCGTCTCCTCTGAGGGAGAGACTCCCTGGCCACTTCTTCTCTTTTGCTCAAGTGGTTTTGTGGTATAGAGCGTTTCAGTGTCTTTCTCCACACGATATATTTGGGATTCAGGCCCTACACAGAACATTGCTGAGCTGGTGCAAATTCTACCGAGTGGAACTGCAAGCATATGGTGGGGGCAGGATATTTGCTCTGTCAGGTGAATTGGATGTCTTGTTAATCATATGATTACAGAGCTGCTGAGCAGTCAGGAGTCATCATCCTGACAACACTGACACATACATGAGACATAGAAAACTTTGACCTGGTGTGGGTGGCTTACGGGCCCAGTAGGTCAGACCACAGGACCCAGGTATTTGGTCAAATCTTGCTCTTCATGACACCATTGGTGGTACTCTTTTTGTTTTGTTTCGTGCTGGTCCTGGAGCTTGAAATCAGGATTTGAGTCCTGTTCCTGATCATTTTGCCCAAGGCTAGTGCTCTTCACTTGAACCACAGCTCTACTTCTGGCATTTTGGTGGTTAATCGGAGAGAAGAGTCTCATGAACCTTCCAACCTTGGCTTGCTTTGAGCCTTGATTCTCAAATCTCAGCCTCCTGAGTAGCTAGGAGTATAAGCATGAGCCGCCAGTGCCTAGCTTCCGCCATTTTAATTGTATCCCATAAAGCCTGAAATAGCATTTTATTATTATATAGCTCAAAATATTTTCTAATTTCATTTGTGAGCTCTTCTTTAACCAATAAATTATGTAGGCAAGTATTGTTTTATTTCAAAGTACCCCTTTTCCAAATTTCTTATTGTTCTTGATTTTAAGGTATTCTGTTTGGGTCCAGAATATACTCTTACTATTTCATCTCCTTTACATGTACTGAGATTTATTCACTAAAAGGTGTTTCAGAGTTGCTAGGGATGAGTTAATCGAAAGTGTCATCACTGACTTTGCAAATCTAATGGTTTTGTCTACTTCTGAGATAGTTGTATGTAATCTCCAGCTATGATCAATTCTGTTAGTGCTGGCTTCTTCTGTGTTAGATACACACGAATTTCTGATTGTGGTGGCCTCTCACAATAAATTGGTCCAGTTATGAAATAAATGCCTTTCTCTTTCCTGGCTAATGCTTTTTATGTTGAAGCTTACCTTCTCTGAGATTAAGATAGCCACCCATTCTACATGTTTACTGTTCCTGTGAATGATAGGTATATTTTCTCTGCATTTGCTTTTAATCTGTTCTTTCCATTTAATATCAACATTTTGAAGTCAGAGTCTATTCTGAAAATCTCACTTTGAGCTCGATTGCTTCATTAACAGTTGATTATTGGTATGGTTTGGTTCAGATATTGCATGGCTTTATTTTCCTCTTAATCTTCTAATCATTTCTTAAGTGCTGGAGGATTGAACCTGGGCCTCATATATGTACAGCAGGCTCTCCACTGCTAACTCCATCCTCAAGCCCTTTCTATTTTTGTTCTGTTTCTCTTTCTTGTATTGTTTGGGTTGAGTATCTGGAACCCCTTCCATTTTTTTAAGGGATGTGGTGGCTATACTACTCTGTGTTACAATTTTAAATGGTTGCTCTAGGGATTGTACACATCTTACCTATCTATCTATACACACATAGGTATGTGTATATATAATTTTACACTCTGCTGAGTTACATTTCATATAAAATACAAAATCATTGAAATTGTAGAAGTCTGTTTACCTCTGATAGCCTTTATACTGTAGTCAAATGCCTCTGCTTCTCAAATTTTAAATGCATCCCCAAATAACCTAAGTGTGTATGCATGTAAGCAGAAAATACATATTGAAAAATTCCTGAGGAAGTAATCCTTGCTAGTTACTCACATTTTAAAGGAATTGATCTAATTTTAAGGAATCTGGTATGATTTCCATGCAGCCTGAAGAATTTCCCATAGTATCTGATTTGATACAAGTTTCCTATTAATTCGTTATATTTATCTCACTTTTCTGTTTCTGTTGGACATCAGTTTCTGGCTTCGGTCCCTCTCATGAATGATTTTATAGCCTTGTCACCATCCTTGATAATTTGGGATGAAACGTCATCTGCAGATGGAGCTCTTCTGTTACGTAATGAGTCACTTCTACTCCCTACTTTGAAAAATTGCCATTAAAAAAAATAGGTTTACTATGTTGAGGTGAGAATTCTTGATCTTTGGAAATAGTTTTCTCCTGCTACTTAGATGCCCCAGGTTCTCACTTATTTGCATCATTTACTCAGTGTGGCTTCCTTGTAACCGCTGCTTTGAAATTATAGAGAGTGGCCAAACTTAGCAGCCACAAAGAGCCAAACATTTGAAGATCCTATGAGATCTTTGCTTTGTGTGGTTCTTACGCAAACGTTGAGGTTTCGTGGCTCTGTGGAACCTCGAAGCATCACTTTTAACCTACTACATGCTCAGCGTCGTGTGGAGGCCTATCGCCGCTATCTAATCTCGCTGGGCAGAGCAAACTCTCTGTGCCTCCTCAGGACATTCTGACAAGCCCGACAGCACGAGGCTTGGCCTGCGCCGTCACTGAAAGGGTCTAGTTTTCTTCTCCACTTGCGAGGCTCTTTGGCCGAAGAGCCTGTCAGTTTCCACATCAGTTGTCCTAAAACCAAGTCCATCTTTTGAAAAGTCCAACCAAGCTTTCTAAGGTCAATTTTTAAGTCACGTAAGTTGTAGGAGTTCCTTCATGACCTATAAATTCACGTGGAATGCACACCAACAGCCAGTGTTCAGGATGAATTAGTTAACGTTAAGAGAACAGATGATAGCTTTGTTCTGGTTAAGAACAGAAGATAGCTTTGTTCTGGCACATGCAGGTGGAGTCAGGGCCATTATGAACTAGAATGGAGGTGGGCTGGCATAGCATGAGGAAGAAAACCTGCCTCGAAGTACTGAGTGTCTTGGGTTTGCTCGATAGCTGGCACTTAGGAAGAGGTTTCATGAACTCTGACAAGATCCCTGGTTATCGGGTCACACACGTGCATCCATGACAGTCTCATTTTACTCCCATGCTGTGCGGCTGAAGTCTTCCAGCCAGGTCAGAGTCAGCAGGTAGTCTATTGAGTTTAGTGAGAACTCGCTGAGGTTTTGTTTGTTTGTTTGGGTCTTGAGGATTAAACTGTGGGCCTGGGCACTGTCTCTGAGGTTTTTTGCTCAAGGTTGGTACTCTACTACTTCAGCCATAATGCTGCTTCCAGCTCTTTTGGTAGTTAACTGGAGCTAAGAGTCTCATAGACTTTGCTGCCCAGGCTGGCTTTGAACTGTGATCCTCAGATCTCAACCTCCTGAGTAGCCACTGGTTCCTGGCTGGGTTTTATAAGCCTTTTGTGATTGAGTTCTGGGATAGTTGAGGCCTAGAAATTAGATATGCTCAGTGGAAATGCCTCAGATCTGGGACTGAGGCTGATTCTGACCCTCACTAGTTGCAGGACCCAGGCAGCGAACCGACCACTCCAGCTTGGTTTCCCATCTGGGAAGGAATGGAGAACCACACTGGAGCCCTTCCGTGGGTGCAGGGGTGAAAGGCGAGTCACTTCCCCATCAAGTATCAAGTATGAGCAGAAAACAGGTCTGCGTTTGTGGGCGGCCATTTTTCTCACAATGGATAAAGTTGTAGGTTTCTCTGTAGAAAGAAAGACTGATGGTTAAAGACAAAAGCAGATGTAAGAGGTGGGTGGAGACAGAGTCCTGTGGGTAAAGGTCCACTCTACAAATATGTGCACACCTACATGTGCAAACATGCATCTGGATACATAGATAGGTACTCTGTATTAGCCATATACAGTGTACAGATGCTTGTCTATACACAAGTACATACACAGTATAGTCCCTTGTTACTACAGTAGAACTAAAACTACAGGGTTTATTAAGCTTGTAGATTTAGAAACTAGTCCTAGGTCAGCTAGCCCATTGCTTTGTGTGAGGATAGCGGTGACAGACCAGAGGATGTGTCAGAGCTAAGAGCCACATCTCAACCCAGGAAACAGAGAGATCAGAGTGTTACAGCCCCCTGTGAGAGCAAATGACCTAAGGGCCTCCCCTGCCAGGCCCCACCTCTTAAAGTACAGTGTTAGCATGGTATAGGAATATATGACACTGTGGGTGTCATGATCCGTGTGTTCAAAGCACAGCATATGCAGAGCCACCAAGCCAGGCAGATATACACATATGCATGTAAATGTATGCAGCATGGATGTACACTCACGCACACCTGCTAACAGGGTGATGTGCACCCACACACATGGTGATATATGCACATACGCACATGTGACACATACAACACACATTAATCATGTGTGATGCAGATGAACGGCTATTATAGAAGTGAATATCTACAAGTAAATGAGTGATCTAACAATGCATCAGCAGGTCAAGGTAGCCAAATAGTTAGAGCCTCATCTCTGGGTTATTGAAGTCTGGGGGGTAATCTCTCCCATTGCCCTGCACCTAAACACCTGTCCACCCTTGCCCACCTTATCTCACCTCCAGTATCCCTAGACCCCGTTCCCTTTGGCCCCCAACCCCCACCTGCTTGGCTTCCCCTCCATCTGAAGGCTCCTCTTTCTCCTTCGCAGCAGGAGAGGGTCCAGGCTGAGCAGCTCGTAGGTTCCCCACTTGATCCACATCTCCTGTCCGCTTTTATTGTTCTGTTATTTTCAAGATGGGGTCTCTGCAGAGTCTAGTCTTGAACAGCAGTCCTTCCCTGCTAAGCTTTCTGAGAAGCTATAGGATTGCAGGCAGGAGCCACCAGCACCCAGCTGGGGTGTCTTTCTTGATTGGCCAGCAGACCCTCGGCTCAAGCCACTGCAGAATGGTAGCCAAGTAAACATGGAGTTAATTGAAATTCACAGACAAGCCAGAGGCAGCCTGCATATACACTAGCACAAAGCAGCACGAGCTATGGGATAATAGCTCTTGATGTCCCTTCGAGGAAGATTCTGGATTAAAATGGAGCACGTGTTGCGGAGGTGCTGACCATTTCCATACCCAGGCATCCGATCAGGCGTCCCTCTCCCCCCTGCCAGGCCTTCAAAGCCGCAAGCAAATCCATTGTGAAAACATCTTTAAAGGCAGACTATCCAGCCGAGTTCCCAGAATGCAACAGATCCGTGTAGGGGTTAAGCAAGGATGAGGGTTTGTGTATGCGCTTGTCAGTTTGAATGCTCAAAAACATTTGGCTTATCAGTGTATTTTTCCCCTTAAAAAATGTATTACTTTAATCCAGGCACTGATGGCTCATGCCTATAATCCTAGCTACTTAAGAGGCTGAGATACAAGGATTGAGATTCAAAGCTAGCCTGGGCAGGAATGACCATAAGACTCATATTCACCTAGAAGCTGAAAGTGGAGCCGTGGCTCAAGTGTTAAGAGTAACAGGGAAAAAGCCAAGGCACAGTGTCCAGGCCCTGACTTCGAACCCCAGTATTGGCATCAAAATAAATACTTTTCATCTTTTAAATGACTGGGCCTCAAAGGTGGTGGCACTCTGCGGGACGCCTGGCAGGATTGGGGGCATAGTAGACAGTTAGGAACAAGTGCCCTGCCCTTCTGTTTTTCTAGGTCTCTGTGTGTGGCAAGCAGGCTGCAGGAGGTGGGGTGTGGGAAGGGCTGACACCATCAAGCTGGTAGTTTGCTGGGGGCAGAGGCTGCTGAGAACAGCGGTGACCCACTGAGACACTTAAACTCAGATCGAACTGCTGAGAAGGAAACACCACCTGAAGATCTTGCAGAAAGAACATCGCAGAGAAAAGGAGAGACTCTGGCCTGGCGGCCAGAGTCAGCAGTGGCCACAGGACAGCCCGCATCTACCCAGTGCCCAGCACCGCGGCTACACCAACAGGGCTCAGGGTATGGTTGCTCACTTCAGGAAACTGCATGAATTAATGAACTGGCAGCAGAAAAGTTAGTGAGCATGGGCTCGAAAGCCTGGCCCCACCAGCCGCTTCTGGGCAAGTTGCCTGAGTTCTTTGAGGCCTGAGTGAGCTGTTACTCTTAGGTCAGAATGACTTTTAGAACGCTGCAAGGTGTGGGGGGAAGCCTTCGTGTTTCTTTCCAACATCTTTCTGGAGGGTGGAATGCATTTCTCTTCAGTGGGACATTTATGTACATCACATGAATCCGGTCCTGGTTGGCTGGAGGTACACTTGGAGGAGTTGGCCAGCTCCTGGGGACTTTATGCAGTAAAGACTTCAGGAACTGCGGCCTGTTGTGTCCTTCTTAGCCTGGCCTGGCCAAGGGCGTGAGGCCTCCTGGCCAGCTCATTTGCATTTCCTTCCTCTTCCACTGCCAGAGGAACCTTTACCCATCTGTCAGCGCTTCCAGTCTCCCTCACCCCAGAATGAACGGGGCGTGGAGTGGAGGCACCGGGCCTGGACCTTGTCTCCAAACGGACACTGCTGTTTCCTGATGTTTCTGTCTCCCATGGTGGTTCTGAAAGGAGCTCTGTGTGTGTGTGTGTGTGTGTGTGTGTGTGTGTGTGTGCGCGCGCGCGCGTGTGTGTGTGTGTGTGTGCGTGTGTGTGTGTAGCACTATTTAAACACTGCCACCTCTTGCAGTTGTCCCATGCTCCTCCACCTGCCACAGGAGGAGCTCCTGCACACCAAGTCCCCTGTGCCGTGTGTGTACTGTGTACATGCTTACCCTGCCAGCGGCCATTCATCCAATCCTGTCTCTCAGGTCAAACCCCCAACCCTCTCCATCCCTTCAGGACAGGAGGCAGCAGCATGGGTCTGTATCTCAGGCCATGTCTCCCAGCCCTGGGAGCTACAGTCTGAGATCAGGGTCTGCAGAGAAGATTCTTCTTCACCCGGTGACTTGTGTTCAGACCCCTCCTTTCTCCCTGGTCCTCACGCCAGCCTCCCCCATGTGCATCTGGGCTCTGGCCGCCTTCTCTGAGGAGGACGGGGCAGCGTGGATAAGGCCATCCCGGGGACCTCCTTCACCTCCTTCACTTCCACGACCCCATCGTCACATTCTGTGGTCCACAGATGAGGACTTGAGTGTGGGGATTGGAGGAAATGCAACATATCCCTCAGCACCACTGTTTGAATTATCCAAGGCTGTCTGCCACCTGTCACCTCCCATTGAGATGCCGCAGGTGAACTCAGGATGCGCGCAGCTCCCTGGCATTCCAGGGCACCTGTCAGCCACCTGCGGCCAGTCTCGGGGGCCTCCCATGTAGATGGGACACTTTTGTTTTGCAGCGCTGTCTCTGTTGCTATGATGGTGGTGGGTGGGCAGTAGTTTTGGAGTAAAGTACCAAGCCATGTGAGTCTTGTAGGGCCTCTCTTTGGAGCCCTGTGGGGACAGGCCACACCCCCCGCAGCGGTGGCCTGGGGTGGGGCAGGGTCCCCAGGCCCATGGAAGTGACTTTGGGGTGCTGGCTGCCTCCCTGCTTGGTGCACCTGTCACATCCTGCAGGCAGACAGGCACAGGATGTATGCACAGAGAGACTTCCCTCTTCAAGAGTCCCCTTAAACCGTTGTGCAGGCCAGTTTGATCCGTGGTGGTGGGTCCCAGCTGTGCACCACTGGAGAAGCAGGAAGGCATTACAAGGGTTCGGAAGCCGGTGGCAGAAGGCAAGGAGTTGTACCTCACAGCAGTGGACAGTGGTTTTATTCTCATGTCCTGTCCGAGTAGCCCACAAAACTCCAAGACCTCGGACAACATGACGTCTTGAGGGCTCACAAGGGGCTGTTGCAGCTCTAGACATTACCTCCTTGTTCAGGGTAGGAGAGACCAGAAGAGTGGTGTGGGTAGATAGTTGAGACCATGTGTAGTGATTCTCTTTTATGAAAGCATAAAGATCTCCAACAGATCTTGGCTACAACTGTGGCTCTAAGCACATGTATCACAGATCTCAGTTACCTTGGAGAAAACTGCAATAATAAAAGAGAAAGGGCAGGGGGTGTGGATTCAAAGTCACTTATCTGTGGTTAAAAGTCAAGTATGTGAGCCACACACCCACCAGCAGCTCACACCTGCAATCCTAGCTACCCAGGTGGCTTAAGATCTGAGAATTATGGCTTGAAGCCAGCCCAAGCAGTAATGTCTGTGAGACTATCTCCTATTAACCACCAAAAAGCTGGACGTGCAGCTGTGGCTCAAGTGGTAGAGTGCCGATCTTAAGCACAAAGGCTCAGGGACAGCACCCGAGCCCTGAGTTCAAGTGCCAGGACTGGCACACACACACAGCCTAATTATTTGAGCAATGGAAGCCTGCTCCCTCTCATTGATAACCACATCAATTCTAATTTCCTCCCTACGGCTGTTCCCAGAATCTTGCTTCTGCAAGAAAACGGATGTCTTTGAACGAGAGGCTGCAGCCGTTTCCTCATCCAGTAGTTCACTGAGAGCCAGTCCAGCAGAGGTAGAGGTGGGGAGGCTCAGAGAGGGGTCTGCCCAGCGTCTGCCCTGGGACCGGCAAGGGAAGAGCTGTAGCCTTTCTGAGGCGGGAGGGGCTTTCCAGGCTGTGTGACCTGGCTCTGTGCTTCTCTGTCACCGGCCCCTGGTTGAAAATGATAGTCCTGGAGAGAAAAGATGCTCTGAGGAAATGTCCTTGCTTCCCTAGCCATGTGCCCTGAAGAATTCATTGACCTGTCCCAACACGACCTACAGACAATCATACCAAAGCCTACACGAATGAGACGGAGGAGGAGTGTCGACTACGCCTTTGCCTCTGACGCTGGGTGGCTTTGCCCAAGGCTTGCTCTAGTGGTGTTATCCTATGGACAGGGGCTCCGGGCAGCCACTAAGGAGCCCTGGTACCGCCGAGGCCTCATCTTCCCCCTGAAGGTGGAGGCTCCTCGGACCTGGACGGAGCTGCTCGAGGTGACGAGTGACTCCTTCCCGGTCCTCCGTCCAGTGCTCAGAGCACCCGTTTGGGGTTCTGGTGCCTGCAGACCTGGAGGTTGGCTCTGCAGACCTGTTTCTCAGGGGCAGAGCAGCTGACTGAGCGAGTTTGCCACGTGGGGGGACGCGGGTGGATGAGGCCCCGCTTCCTCCCCGGGGCTAGTGCAACGGTGGCCCATGGCAGCAGGTTCTGCTATGGTGCACTTCCGAAGTGGAAGTCCAGCGTGCAGGCACCCAGGAAGGAAACAACCCCCAGGCTGGAAGGAGGAAGGCTGAAGCCTCGTCTGTGGACGTCTGCAGGGCTAGTCCCTCCCACCCCCGCCGCCATGTGCCCCCCCTCCCCCTGGCAGGGCCTGCTGCAGCTGATGCTCAACCTGTCCAAGTAGAGGCTTTGCCCCAGGTTCCCCGGCCTCTGCCCTCTGCATGTGTTCTCCCTTCCTCGACTGAGGACAGTTCTTGCCATTTGACTTAGGACCTACCCTACTTCAACATGGCTCCACTGGGCCCTTGCCTGTACCCCACAGTCTTCCTCCACAGGAGCAGCTGTAAGGAAAACACCCCACACTGGGTGATGTACACGGCAGACTTGTATCCGTCACTGTCCAGAGGTCAAGGGGACAGCATCTTTGGGCCCTGCCAGGGCTCTTCCAGGCTGCACATTGCTAAACTGCCGCTCTGATCTCACATGGTGACGGATCAGCAGCTCTGCAGAGCGCCCTGAAGCTCAGAGAAGTCAGCTGAGCCCATCCAGGGTCACACAGCAGATAGGACTGAAGCCTGGGTTAGATTGGTCGCAGAGCTCAACCTGTGTGTCTGACTTGCCGCCAGACCCTGTCTCAACTCAGTGCATTGGCCTTGTCTGCTCTTTTTATTTGACGTTGGCCAGGTGGACTTCCCATCTCCCAGCCCTGCCTGGCCCAGGAGGAAGTGGGACCCATGGACACTGTCCTCCTCAGGCCCAAGGGGCCACAGGCAGAGTCCATTCTCCTGACCCCTGACCAGCCTTCTCAGCTCGGTGTTGCTGGGGAGCAGAGCATTTCTCAAATGCCTCACGCAAACCCTCAGTTCCCTTTGTCAGGCCCAAGGGGCCAATGAATCAGGTGCTCCCCCCTCCCCGGCTCCTGGCCATTCACCTCCCCACAGCTCTTTTAATAAACCCAAACTTTCCAGCTCCATGAATCTATTTCTTGCCCTCCAAGCCAAACTTCTAAGCACTGGTGGTGTCATCTTCAACTCTACCCGGAAGCCGGAATTAATTTTAAAGAGTCTCCGCCACCTCTAAGCCCCCTCTGAGCCAAGGTGACACCCCTACGGCTCTCCCAGAAGCCTCTGTCCGTTGTTGACAGACGAGCCTCTTGCTCTCTCTGAACACTGCAGACTGTCATCTCAGCCTCGGCTTTCAGGCTGTGGAGAGAGCTGGACCAGGGGTCCTGCCCCACGTGCACACACGTCCCAGGGCCTTGCTCCGCAGGTGCCTTTGCCTGTTTTCCTCCTGACTGGTTCCTGGAGGACAGGGCAGCTCCATTCACATTCCCAAATCTGCAGCGACTCCCCCGTGTTCGAAAGCCAGCCCTCCAGGAACAGAGTTAATGAAAGCGTGAACATCTTTCAGCTTAGCCAGCGCTGGCTGCTCTGCCTGCAGGTTGTCAGAACAGAGCTGACCCTGGGTGTAGGCACCCAGTGAGGGCTTGACTTGCCCTTTCCTTTTCCTTCACATGTTGCCTGAATGCTCTCTTCTCTGGCTCTTGCCCAGGTATGCATCGTGCAGAAGCGAGACACAAAGAAGATGTACGCGATGAAGTACATGAACAAGCAGAAGTGCATCGAGAGGGATGAGGTGCGGAATGTGTTCCGGGAGCTGCAGATCATGCAAGGGCTGGAGCATCCGTTCCTGGTCAATCTGTGGTGAGTGCCACCCCCCTGCGGTGAGCCCCTCCTCAGCTCCTCCCCAGGCCCAGGCCACGCTGGCCTTGCACACAGAAGAACCATGTCCCAGGCTCGAGTAGTGTAAGTTTTCTGATGGAAACTTTAGCGTGCAGGGAGATGGTGGGTCACGCCTGTAATCCTACCTACTCAAAAGGCTGACTGAGATCTCAGGATCTCGGTTGGAAGCCAGCCCAGGCAGGAAAGCCCATGACACTCTTATCTCCAATGAACCACTAGAAAATCGGAAGTGGTTCTGTGGCTCAAAGTGGTAGAGCGCTAGTCTTGAGTGAAAAAGTTCAGAGACAGCGCCCAGGCTGTGAGCGCAAACCCCATAACTGACAAAAAACAAACAACAACAAAGCGCGTCAGTGTGTGCTTCACTTGTACTTCAGCTCTCATCTCCTGCCTGATAACCGGGGCTGGAAGGGAATGAGAGAAGGTCTGCGCATATCTGGAAAAGAGGTGGCTTATTTCTTGACAGTGCCGAGTTGAGCCATCTGTGGGTAGCCTAACTTTTAGAAAGCCCCACCCATCACGTCGGTGGGCACAGGGAACCCATGGTTCACTCCACATAGCATGGAGGTGTGAAATTGCCAGTGTGGCTCACACATCCATGTTCCAGAACATTCTCTCCATCACATCCTGGACTAGTATTTCTACTCCACATTGTATCCTAGAGTGATGGCTCTCCATCCCTGGGCTTTGGCACGTGGTATCTCCTTTTTCTGAAATAATCCCGACCCCGTCTCCCCCAAGGTCTCTTCGGTCCTCCTGTGCCCTTTAGGTGGGATTTCCTGTTTGCAGGCTCCACCTTTCCCAGTGTCCATACAGGACAGTCTTTTACCAGGACGCACCCTAATTATTGATGGGTGCACTTACCTGTACTCAGCAAAGCCTACGTCCCAAAGCAGGGCTGTTTCTTAGCATTGTTTCTGGAGTCTGGCACAGCATTTGGCATATGGGAAGCCCTGGAGTTAAGGCCACCTGAGTGTGGTGTGGTGGAAGGGGTGAGGAGGGGCTGTGTCCAGAAGCTCAGCTGACTCTGGAACCTTCTGAGCAGCAAGGCGGCCCAGACGGGACATCAGCATGTCCCCGTTGTTCATTGTCACCAATGATGCCAGCGGCTCCTTAAGCCTTGGGTGGAGAGGAAGGAGGTCTTCTGTCTGAGACCAAGGCAGGTGCTCCAGACACAGGCATTTCCCTCTCCCTCCCTCCTTCTCCCTCCCTCTCTCCCTCTCTCTCTTCCTCCCTCTCTCTCTCTCCCCCCCCCTGTGAAAACCCATACCAGACGTGGTACCGCAGAGTCTGAGTAGCATCACTCAAGCTCTCCATGCATCCAGGCAACGAGCCACCTCCTCTATCACTTGGAGGAATAACCTTTGTGTTATGATTGCTTGACAAGAGCACTCTTTACAAATAACTTTATGATCAGAAAAGACAGCAAGTAAAGTACCTAAAAAAGCAACAATTGTCCCCAATTCCATCATGGCTACTCAAGTCTTTGTCCACTTTTTTCTTGAATTTTTGTGTCAGTGATGTGATTGTGTATGTCATGGGTATAAAATACGTGCATAGCCATTTTGCATTTAATCCTTTCAAATGAGTAGTCTGGTGGCGCACTGTCTCCCCACAGCAAGTCTTTGTAGGCTGTTTTCGAGCCAGGTGATGCTCTTCTGGGTGCAAGCACAAGGAGCCATCTATGGCTCACCCTGTCATGTGGGTTCCTCAGGCCTAGGCTGTCTCTGGTCATTTGCCAGTTGGGGTTCTGCCAAAAGGGCCAGCCCTGAGCCACACCTTTCCAGGGGATAGCTGTGCTGTGCAGCATCTCCTCATGGAGAGTTGTGTTCTAGGACACCTGTGCAGGCTTGTGGCCAGTGCCTGTGTCTCACACAGAGTGCTGGCTAAAGCAGACGAGTCTTCGCAAATATTGCTTTTCATGACACTGCATTGCCATTATACACCAGAAAGGAGCAAACCTATGGCTTGCTTTTAAGGTCACTGGGCTTCAGTTTCCTCCTTGTTAATGTACATAGTAACTCTATGCTGGTGAGTTTTGAGAATTAATAGAAGATATGAAACTGTTTTATGTAAAGGATAATACTGCTTACGGAAAGAATATGTACACACATATACATACATGTGTATATATGTTGTGTATGAATATATGTGATAGATGGATGATAAATAAATATATAAGTGTATACAAGGAACACAAATGATAGGCAGGTGATGTTAGAGAAATGGATGAGTAGATAACAGTTGTTTTTCTCACTTGCCGTCCACTCTGTCCTGCGCAGGAGCCTTTGTCTCCTGCTCAGGGGCAGAACTGGGCTGTAAGCAGCTCCACCTGAGCTGATCCAAACTCAGGCCAGCCCGCCCCGCCCTGCTCTCCTCAGGCTCTTCCAGGGAGGTGGCTGCTCACATGTACCTGGTACTTGATATGTCTCGTGTAATTTCTTTCCTCTTAATGGACTTGTCTATTACTCTATTCATTTCACAGATGGGCCACCGAGCCATGACACTCTTAAGTAGAAGAGGTGGGACTTGAACCTGGGATTTGAAGTCATACACCCCTCCCCAGTTTCTCTCTGCTGCCTCCCTCACCCCTGTTTGACAGCTGCTCAGGGTAGAAGCCCCTGCTTGGTTCACAGGGACACCATCAGCTTGTGTTAAGTTTCTCTCAGCTTCCTGCACGTCACACAGAGTGAGTGATTGCAGCGGTGGAGCGCGTGACTCTCCACCTTCTCATTCTCCTTCCCTGGTGACACGTTCCATTGTAACTGGCCCAGGCAAAGGTCACATCGATCAGTTTTCCTGACGGTCTGGCTCCTGAGGAATGCACGGCTGCGCTCCACAGCCTGAGATAACCCCAGTCGAGTTGTCAGGTGTAATATTCTCACCTGTTCTCACATGGAGCTGTTCTGCTCTCTTGAGACTAAGACAACCACAGCAAAAGGGAAAGGGGAAAAATCATACTTCAGAGAATGAGGGCAGAGCCCTGTGTTCAGCAAGCCCTGCTAAGGGAGAGTGGGAGAGAAGGGTGTAGGGGAGGGGAGAGAGGCATCTTGATTCTCTGCCTGGAGTCTGACCTCCTGGGCTCCAGTCCCACCGCTTGCCAACAATAAGGTGGCAAAGCATGTGCCCACTCACGGTTATATGCCCAAGCACCTGCTTTCCATGAGATGGGGTTTAGGAGCCAGTTACCGCCGAGGAAGTCATGGGGAGGCCCCAAAGGAAGGCACTGTGGTCTCTGAAGAAGAGGGAAAAGGAGGAGGAGGAGAGTGGAAGAGGTAGGGAAAAGAAGGAAGAAAGGAGGGAGGGAGGCAGGAAAGAAGAACGGGAGGGGAGAAGGGGGGAAAGAAGGGAGGGAGGGAGGGAGGGAGATTAGATAGAGAATACAGTAAGAAAGCTGTCTGCAGCCTAGAAATAGAGGAAGCATGTTCTCACCAGAGCTGGGCCGTGCTGGCTCCCTGGCCTGGGAACGCCAGTGTCGGCTTGAGAGCTGCAGGTCACCTCTGTGGGATGGTGGTGTTTGTGTGGCAGCCTGAGCAGCCGAGTGGGGGCAGGCTCATTTTGCTCCCAGTGTCTGCTTCCGATCCGAACGCTGGTCTGTGACATCACAGTGCCAGTCTCCAGTCAGACGCTGGGGTACCTTCTGGGTCCCGCCCCATGAAGGGTCTCCATGGTTAATGGGACACTCGCGCTTGACCTTTGAGGCTGGCTCTGGCTGGTTGGGTACCGTGGGCTCCAGTCACTTCTTGTCTCTATTTGGGGGCATTAAATCCACTCACACGTGTGCTCCCACTGACTTCAGTTTTAGTACTGGACTCTGAGTCTGACTAAGCGTCGGTGGGTGGGGAACTTGTTTGTGTTTTGGGGCTGTTCAGAATTCTCTCCCACTTACCTCAGGCTGTTTCATTAAACGTTTTGTTTTAAATTGTGTGAGGGAGACATCCACTGCCATCTGCTGTCAAAACAAGTATAAGGGTGAGTATCTGGCCAGATAGGGTGACAGCAGACACCCGAAGCCAGTGTAAGTATTTCTCAAAGCAATCATGTGTTTCTAGAACCTTCTTTGAGTGGTGATGGAAGAAACTGATACATGGGTGTCTATGGGCTACTCTAAGACCCTTTGCTTGAAGCAAAATGGTATAAAGTAGGCCAGGTGCCGGTGGCTCACGCCTGTCATCCTAGCTCCTCAGGAGGCTGAGATCTGAGGATTGTGGTTCTAAGTCAGCCTGGGGAGGAAAGTCCATGAGACTCATCTCCAATGAACCACCAGAAAACTAGAAGTGGCTCTGTGGCTCAAATGGTAGAGTGCTAGCCTTGAGCTGAAGAGTTCAGGGACAGTGCCCAGGCCCAGAGTTCAAGCCCCACGACTGACAAAAAAAAATGCATAAAGTAAAGGCATAAGTGCTGTGTCTGAAGCAGGGGTGCCGGGGGAGCGGCTGGGGGTGAACGGAGGCAGAGGCCCCAGCAGGACCGTGGCAAAGGATCTGTAGCCCTTCCACAGCCACCGCCAGGTGCCACAGCGTGTTTCCATTGAGGTAACCAGCACCTCAATGGTCGGCCGCAGCCGTCCGTCTCCCGTGTGCTCCAGTTGGATCAAATGTCAAATCTAAGCCTGCTACCTCTAGGGACAAGGCTTCTAGGGGACAAGGCTCCCCCTCTGACATTCCACCCACCCATCTCCTGACACCTATCCCTGCCGCCATCTTGGTACAGTTTGTTGCCATACCGAATGATTCGTTGTTATCTGTGGTAAGTCCTGCTGTCCTCATCTCTCCAGGCCCTCACCCATGCTGTTCCTTCTGCCTGGACCTCTGTGAGAACGCACTTCCTCCCACATGTTTCCATCCACCACAGAGCGGGTGTTGATTGGACTTCAGGTGGCTGTCAGATGCTGTGTATCCTTCCAAGAATTTAGAGGTGATGAGAAGCAATATGGCTTCTGCCCTCTTGGATTCCGGGGTATGGCCTCCTTGGAGCCTCTTCCTTGGAGCCTCCTTGGGACTTCCTCTCCCCCCCGAGTAGTGCCTGCTTCTGGCTCAGTTACAGTACAGGTGGGCTCTCCTGTGTTCACCTGCTTCCTCCATTAGCAGAAGCCGCTCAGGGAGGAGAACACGCCTTGGTCACAGTGGCAGCCCTAGCTTTTCATATTTAGTAACTCAGTTCATTCAGTGCTGTCACACACCTGTGATAGGCCAGGCCCTGTGCTGGGCGGGCAAGACGGCCACCCCATCTTACGCAGCTGACAGTGGCCCACTGACCACCATCCATTGCGCCCTACTGCCTTTCCTCCATCTCCGTAATGGTCTCCTCTTATAAAGTAGTGAGATTCCAGACACCAGCTGTGCACTTGGGGCTAAGGGGACATCCCTGACACACGGGGAGAATACTGGGGTTTTCCCAATTCCAACTAGTGACATCTCCCATCTCCAGTGCCTCGGGGTGGGTGGGGGGCTCTCGTCACCATGGTAACCTCTGGCGGTCAAGGAAAAGCAGCACGCTGTCTCCTCCGGTACACGTTCCTCTTCTTGGACTCTTCCCCCGCGGGCAGCGTCACTGGGGGCTTCAGCTCCTGCTTCGAAGGTGCCAGACTTCTAGTCCTCTCTGTAGGAGCCTGGAGGATGGCATGTTGCAGAGGGCAGGGGACTGGGAGCCTGGGTCGAGGGTGTTACAGGATGTTCCCCGACATTGAGCGTGATCAGGCACTGTGTGTTCCCAAGGCTCGGGCTGGTGCAGCTGGGGCTGGCAGTTCCGCAGTGAGTGCTGAACCAACCCTGGCTGCCATCTTGGAGCATTTTTATTGCAGACTTAGCTGTGATAAGGCCGCCTGTCCTCACTCTCCGGGCCCTCGTCCCTGCTCTTCCTTCTGTCTCTTCTGCCGGGTTCACTGTGAAATTCCCTGCATCGGAGGAGGCCTGGGCCTTGCCCACCGACTTCCCAGACCCACGGGCTGCATTTGGGATTCCCTGCCTCCCTGCCCACTGCCCTAGCGTGATGCCTTCTGTGCCACACCCCACTGCTCATGCTCTCCTGCGTGCTTTCTGTAGCCAGAAGGCCTCCACGGGATTATTGATTAACAGTCCGCAGGACTGTCCCAGGAGGCAGATGCTGCTTCTTGGTGACAGTTGGAGAAGCTGGGGACAAGGCCCCACAAGCGCAGCCTGGGGATGAGAATCCACGGTGGGCTGGCTCACGCGGGCCAGCTCCAGCCTGCAGAGGTGGAGGATGGCTTGTCGTGTTCACCATCTCCACCCACGAACTGTTGCCATCCAGGTGGATTTCAGTCCAAAGACAGGAGTCAGTCAGCGCGCACAATTTCTGACACTTGACCCATCGATTCTCAGGCGCAGGTTGAGGTCATGTCTGAGGATATAACTTGTCCCCGTGAGACAGGGCCTCACCCCTCCCTCACCTCACAACCCTCTCCAGTGACCAGGGCCTTCCCGATAACAGGTGTGAGGAAAGGGAATCTGGTGAGCATGCCCAGCGCAACTGGGTAGACAAGACTGAGCATGCTCAGGTCACGATGTCGGGGATTTGGTGTTGTAACCCACCTGCCTGATGACAAAGCCCAGCATCTCCCATCATTCCCTACCCCTCATCCCCCAAGTCCCCATACTGACCCCTCACCCTTGGACTCAATCCCTCCCCACTCCCAGTCCCAGAGCCTCTCACCATGCAGCCTGCAGACTGGGTCAGCCGGGTCTGCAGCAGTGTGGGCTGTTCTCTGCGGCTCCCTCCTCTGGCTGGGTCTGGTATCACAGCCAGGTTGACACTCCCCCCCTTCACAGCCCCTGCACAATGCTGCTGCTCACAAGTCCCTGGACACTTCTCAGGAGTGGCCGCGATTCTATGTCATGTGTGAAAAGAGGAGAAATAACTCGAAAGGTAGTGAAGGGTGGGCCACTGCTCCTGATGAATGTGTGAGAGCGTTGTCAGGGTGTTTACTGCCAAAGCTCAATGCATCAGCGAGATGGTGGATAGGTCAAACTGAACGCTCGCCAGGGCTCCGGCATCAGCGCATCTGGTGCTCAGAGCTGCCTGTGGCTGGCACCTCTGTCCAGGAGCGAAGGCCATGCTCCCCGGGACCAGAACGAGCACCAGCTCCTTGAAGCCAGGTCCTGTTTACCTTGTTCGTCACTGTGCGTCCGGGACCTGACGCAGTATTATTTATCACAGTTGGACACCGGTTACACCAAGTTGCGTGTTTACCCCGGACTCATGGCTTGAGATGCAGTAGCCTGAGAAGCTTACAAGGAACGGGCAGAAGGAGCAGAGACAGAAACTGCCTGCAGCTAGAGACAGGGGAGACCCTCGATGCGTCTGCACGGGGAACACACTGTGTGGATAGGAACGTCATACACCATCTCAAAGAGGCAGCATTGGGGGAGGAAGCAGCAGAAAGAGGGAGCGGTGTGCACCCCCGTGCGGGAGCCTGGCATTTCGTACCACGTCCTTGGCCCTCACGGAGCTAGCTCTGGTCATCTTGGGAGTCAGTGGCAGATCTCAGCATCTGGCTTATGCTGCCTTTCCTTCCTCACCATGTGCTTTGTGAGAGGTCCAGGCAAAAGCAGGCCACACCTCTCTGGCAGTTTTCACCTTGTCTGTACCGCCCCTACCAAGTCTGCTGGGGGAGTAATGAGATTTCTGATGAGCCCCAAACCAGCACAGGGTTTGTGTCCTGATGTCAGTCCCCAGGGAGCCTGGCTTCCCAGTGTCCTTTTCAGGATGTCACCAAGCAGACAAGTGGTGTGGGCTGCCCTTCTCCGTCCCAGGCCCATCTAATGAAATGAGCGTGGTTTTAATTAAGGCTGCAAGCTGGCTTTTTTACACAGAAACAACCCAAGTGGCCAGGTCTGCACCCAGCAACATGGTGCAGGAAGTAGAAAGTCTAATAAGGTGTAGATGGAAGAGGTGCCTGCGGGACCTGCGTTAATGAATATATTAAGGGCTCGTCGTTAGCATTTATTTGTTGCTACGTGACCGTGCACTTTGGAGCGGCTGCAAACCTCCTGGCACCATCTGCGGTGTGGAAATGACGTCTCCCATCTCACTAACGTGGTGAAACCACCCTGCAAATGCTTCCGCTTACCTCTCTGAATTACTGGATGCTCCAAATTAGTGGAGCCGATTTTAATAAGATTTCTTTTTACCTCTTCAAATTGAATTTTCTTTTCACTTCTCTTTGGTTTTCCAATTTGCCTGAGCTTTAAAACGTTATTAAGTCAGCCTGCCTCGCATCGCACTCGGCAAACAGCAGCTCTCCTCGCGCCCTCCGCCCCCGGTGGGTGCTGCCTCACCCGTGTCCTTGCATGCACTGTTCATTCTCTAGGGTTTCCTGCCATTCTTACCCCCCTGTGCCATAAAACCCTGCCCTACTGCTCTTCTGTAAGGCCTTGTCCAATTCTGCCTGTGGTATTAGCATGTAAACTCAGGGCCTTATGCTTGCTAGGTTGGGCTCTCTACTGCAGAGCCACCCCCATCCCTTTTTGTGTGTGAGTCTCATCTTACCTCTGGCCTGTCACAGAGCGAGATCACAGGCTGGCACACTCCATGGCCACCACTCCATACCCACTACTTCATACCTCAATGTGGATTGAGGCGGAGAATCACTCGGTCATGGGGCTTGAACTCTGGGCCTGGGTGCTGTCCCTCAGCTCTTCAGCTCAAGATGAGCGTTCTACCACTTGAGCCACAGCACTACTTCTGGTTTTCTGGTGGTTTATTGGAGATAAGAGTGTCACAGACTTTCCCGCCCAGGCTGGCTTTGAACCATGATCCTCAGATCTCAGCCTCCTGAGTAGCTAGGATGACAGGCATGGGCCACCAGCGCCCAGTGGGAATTATTTTTTTAACCTGGGCTGGCCATTAATTACAGTCTTCCTGATCTCTGCCCCCAGAATTACAAGCATGAATCCTAGTGTACAGCCTAGGAACAGCCTTTTTGGAGTTGTAGTGCTTTGAAGAAAAAACAGGAAACAAGAAGTTAAAAAAAACCATCATTTTTCTGCCACACTGGAACATTTCCTCCTTTCTTCTTATTTACTTTTCTTTTTTTGGGGGGGAGTGAGGGACTGGTCCTGAGGTTTGAACTCAGTTCTTGGGTGCTGTCCCTGAGCTTTTGTGCTCTACCACTTGAGTCACAGCTCTACTTCTGGCTTTTGGGTGGTTAATTGGAATCTCACAGACTTTCCTGCCCAGGCTGGCTCCAAACCACAATCTTCAGATCTCAGCCTCCTGAGTAGCTAGGATTACAAGTGTGATCGCCGGTGCCTGGCCTGAATGCTTCCTCCTTTCTGATCATGAAAATTATGTCTGGCCGTTTCATCATCATAGTTTGTAATGTCTCCCAGAGGCCCACATGTTGGAGGCCAGGTCCCTGGGGAGGCCCTGCCCCTTCCTCCTAGAGGAAGAATGGTCTTAATGAGTGGGTCTTGGGCTGTGCCCTCGGAGGGGACGTGGGCCCCCGTCCTGGCACTTCCTCTCCTCACTTTTACTTCCTTCCTGGGGGTTTTACTCTGTGTGACCTCCCGGCATGATACACCATGCCACCACAGGCCTAAAAGCAACAGGACCAACTGGTCTTGGCCTGCAGCCTCCCAGGAACCTTTCCTCTTTGTAAGCTGATGGCCTCCAGCATTTCATACAGTATCAGAAAGCTGACAATGCGGTTATCCCTCCTACAACTCCCCCCTCCCCCCCACACGTTGGAAGACAGCTTCAAGCTAGACCATACTAAGCAGGCCATCTGATGCCGTGGGAACAAGACTGGCGGGCGGGCAGGCTTCCATTGGGGTCTCTGGGGGCAGCCGCAGGGCGTCAGACCTCCTGCTGCCTCTCCTGCAGCCCGTGTGAGACGGGAGCGGCGTCTGGCTCCGGTGGAGGGTGGGCTCTGGGTGAGTGAGGCGGCCTGAGGGCTCTGCCAGGCTGATGCGTCGCTGTCCACCCCCACTTCTTGCTGTGTTTTGGATCTGCATTTTGGCCCTTCTTTCCCATTATTTTGTTTTGTTTTTTAACTTGACATTCTAATCTGGTCCCAAGTCTCTTTCTAAATTGATCATCCATTTTGTCTTCGAGGTGACGTGTGAGCCTCCTAAAATCATCTGTGGAACTAGCCCCAGTGCTGGGCTCTGGGGCTCTGTTTTTATAGGGGGTGCAAGTCTGCAGTGCTTTTGGTGAGAGGGTGAGAGTCACGGTGCCCATTACTTCCCACACATCCTTGAGTAATGGCACAGGTGCCCGGGGTCCCCATGACAGATGGGGGAGTCCTACATTCAGATATTGGCAAACTCTCCATGCTGCATTGCTCTGCTCTGCCAGAGAGTGAGCTTGATAAGTGCTTTGCACTTATGGATATGGAGCAGACTCCTTGCAGCTCAAATCTAGAGTGGGTGTTGGTGGACTCAGACATGGCCCCAGAAACAGGGAGGTGTGGTGAGCAGAGCCCACAGCAGGGCGGCCCCTCGGAGGTCTGCAGGACTGACAGAGTAACTCAGACAACATGGCTGCACCTGTTTCCTGGCTGTTGTGCTTCCTGACCACCCCAGACCAGCATTGTGCTGGGCGTGGGGGGTCATGTGCCCTGGTGCCCAGTACTGGTGTGGGTAGGCTGGGAGCTAAGCTACAATGGAATGCAGGGCCAGGACCTTTCAGTTGGGAATTGGACCCAAAACCTTTGTGGAATTGAACCACTGATCAGGGTGGAGGGTCTTTGTCTCTTTCCTTCTCATACCTGTCACTGTGCGAGAGCTGGGAATGGGCTGTAGTCAGATGCCTGCCCTTGTCGTGGTGCCCAGCACAAAATGAACTGGTGAGCCAGGTGCCTGTGGGTCTTAGCCTGTCATCCTAGCTACTCAGGAGGCTGAGATCTGAGGATCACGGTTGGAAGCCAGCTCAGGCAGCAAAGTCCATGGGGCTCTTGTTTCTGGAACTGGAAGTGTAGCTCACGTGGTAGAACACCAGCAAAACAAACAAACAAACACAAAAAACTCTTAAGGGACAGTGCCCAGACCCTGAATTCAAGATGAAGTACCAGCACAAAAATAAATATATACACATGTATTTACATATGCATATATGTAAATAAGTACATCAACAAGATATACCATTTTAAATAAACAAGATAAACCCTTACAGGCCGCTGACAACTCCAAGTTACTTCTTGTACATCATTGCAATCTGCCTTTGACTCCTGTGGTTCATTCAACAGAAGTATGGTCTCAGCAGCTGGGCTGGAGGCGGCTCCCCTCTCCCTCCATGAGAGCCCATCGGCAGGATTCTCCTATTCAGTATTCCATTTCATTCACTCCTGCTTTTCCCCCAGCTCACTGAGCCACCTCCTTCTTGAATCAATGACGGGCAGTGTGGCTAGGAGAGATCACAGCCACGACATCTTGAGCTAATCATGGCCCTGTCGCTGCTCCATACAACAGTAATGACCAGAGGCAGCGGTGGCTGGAGGCCTGGAATGGGCTGTGGCAGATGGAGAGCCGGGTACTTGTGATGAGGCACAGAAAGGAACCGGTGCTGAAGGTGTGGGAAAAGACCACGTCCAAGGCCTTATTGTAACCCAGATCTGTCTGTGCTGAGACCAGACCGTGTCTACCGGGGCTGCTCTGTGCCCACGGGACAGCGTCACAGCAAGGGAGCCCACCCCGCAGCCTGCAGAGTTGGGCTTAGGGACTGTCACACTGTCTCTACCAGCTTCCTCATCTCTGCCTCTGTGGGCCCTTCTGCTCCTCACTCCCCTTTGTTTCTCGTTATCCCCTGCCTCGTCTGGCCATTCTCACGCCAGCATAGCTCAGTTCCGTTCTCGTGGCCATTCTCATGCCAACATGACCCAGCCGTTCTGAGCTGATTTGGATGCTTTGAGAATGTCTGTCTTTGGGACTCAGCCATCTACAGCTCCTGGGCCACACTGCAGTTGTTAGAAGTTTTGTGGGGACACAGCCTTAGGCTGTCTTCACATCGCGGTGGCACTGCCCATGCTTCAAGGTCTGTGCTCGGTGGTCATGATGGTGACACAACTACACTCGTGACATTCGACAACCTTCTGGCCTCCCTGGCGACTCCCCTGACCCCTCCTCCTCCCCTCGGTCCCCCCGTCCCATGCTTCCTGAGAATCGCATCTCTGGATTCGCCCCAGGCCTGGGAGCCACCTGCCAAACAACCTGGATTCAGCCCAGCCTGGTGCAGCAGACCAGGAGGGAAAACAGGCCTGTGGATGTTCCACCAGTGGAGAACGTCAGGGAGTTGACTGCCTGGAGAAAGGAGCCGGGGCTGGGTCTGAAAGAGGGGAGAGGAGGACGCAGCCAGGTGTGGTGGCCTGCCACGGGGTCCCAGGAGGGAGCCGGTGGCGCGTGCCATTTGTCCTCTCTTCTGGACATTTTGCGTCACGTCTTTATTTCCTCTTTCCTCCTCTTCTTTATCCCTTTATCCCTTTTCTATACAATGTTTCCAAACTTACGATAGGTTGCAGCCCCATAAGCTCACTGTCAGTTGAAAAAGCTCCTGAGTCGAAAATGCATGTGGAGCCAGGCACAGGCACTCCAGCTGTCATCCTAGCTACTTGAGAAGTGGAGAGTGAGGGCTGGCAAGTTCGAGGCCAGCCCATACAAGTTTGTAAGACTCCACCTCAACCAGTGTCAGGGTGCGGTGGCACACTCCTGTCATCCGGTGATCAGGAGACTCACAGTAGGAAGAGGACTACAGTCCAGGCTGGCCCACACATAAAGCAAGAAAGACCTCTTTTGAAAAATGGCCAACATAAAAAAGGGGCTGGAGGTGTAGCTCACGTGGTAGAGTGCCTGTTTAGGAAGCAGGAGGCCCTGAGTTTAACCTCCAGTCACACACACACACACACACACACACACACACACACACACACACACACACACACACACACACACACACACACACACACACACACACACACACACACACACACACACACACACACACACACACACACACACACACACACACACACACACACACTCTCTCTCTGCAGTGAATGTGCCATGTGTCAGCCTAGCAGCCTGGAACATGGCAGGGTGTCGGTTTTCTCCCTTGTGATCCACCTCGTGGCTGATTGGGGGTCCGTGGCTCACTCCTGCTGCCCTGCAAGCGGAGGCTATGCAGCGTGCCACCAGCCTGAACAGAGATCCAAATTTCAAATTTAGACCATGGTATCATCTCCAGAATGTAACGTATGGTGTGCACTGAACACCTATTGTTTTTACATGATAAAACCAAAACAGAATAGTTAAGCAGAAACTTCATATGCCAGGGACTAGCCAGAAAGAAAATGTTTTTGAGTTGCCATTATGTTATAGGTGCTACTGTATCCGTCAGGATGGACTAAAGTTAGGCTGCAGTAACAAACAGCCCCCACTTCTCCATGGCTTAAGCCAATGAAGGTCTGATTCCTGTTCCTGCTGCAGTATGTCCAGGCTGCTCACTGTGACAACCTAGACGTGTAGGCTGGCTGTATTTGAGCTTGCCCAGAGGCTCGGAGGCAGAAGCAGCCCTCGGCATCTCAGCTGGCCTTTCCCACTTCTGGGTCCCATCTATCACAGGGAATCACAAAATGTGTTTCTGCCATGTGTCTAGAAGCGGGGGACGCTGCTGAGTGGGATGGATCGTCATCAAATACGGATGGGCTGGTCCTGCTGGAGCTGTGCTGGAGAACCGGCCTGGGGGCCAGCGCTGGAGCCTGGGCCGCACACGGCCTGCTTATTCTGGTGTGTGACCTTCTATCAGCCGGCAGGCGGTTCCCGCTGGCTCCGGTTTTAGGGGAGAAATACACCTGTTTGCATTCACCTCACTAGTTGGGCTTGAAGGCCCAGCCCTGGCTTTGAAGTCTGAATTCTGCATGCAGTACCTCAGGACTCAGCAACATAGGACCCAGCACCTCCCTCGCACCTAGCACCTCAGGACCCAGTACCTCCTGCAGCCTGCCACCTCCTGACTTCAGATTCCCACCAGGACAACTCCTAGTGCTGCTGGTCCAGGGGGGCATCCCTGGCCTTCTAGGGAGGACGGGGAGAAGACAGGATTAAGAACTCACCAATCACCCCAGTGTGGGTATCGTACAAGTTCCCCAAAGTCTCGCGTGCCAAGGCATAGTGCCCGGCCTATGGCACTGCTGGGAGGTTGGAGGGAGCTTTAGCAAGTGGGGGGCTGGGTGGAGAGAAGGAGGGGTGCCCAAGACCGGGCTGTCAGCCCCCGCCCTGCCCGCTCCTGCCCGCCCCGAGCCCGACAGCTCTGCCCACCACGTCCTCCTCCTACGACCCTGGACCCAAACCTCGAAGACAGAGCCACGACGCACTTCTCCTCCTTTAAATGACCTCTGGTGTTTACTCACGGTGGCAGGAAGCTGGCATCCACTGTGGGAGGGAAGAGATGAGCCACCCGCCTCGGGGGTCAGGTCCCCCCGATCTAGCCCAGGCGGGGGTCCTGCGCCACCGGGGCCGCGTCCATGCTGGCAGTGCCTCACAGGCGATCTCCATCAACTCCATTAAAAAACTAGAAACCATTTTCTTCCTTCTGCGTGGCTCCTCAGTGACTCACCTTCAGGAAAAAGCCTAAATTTCTTTGTCAAAGTCCTGCCAGTTGGGCACCCCGTCCTCGCGGCCGCCCCTCCTGCAGAAGGTGGTTTTCCTGCCCTCTCCACACAGCTGCTGCTGCGTGCCGGGGAGAGGGGACCTCAGTCTCCATCGTGACCTTGAGGGTGAAGGGCAAAGCCGCAACCAGAGGTCAGATTTGTGAAAGCTGAAGGGAGAACCATGTGCAAAGGAGAGTCCCCGGCAGTGTGCTCATCCTGCGCCACCCTGCGAGCCCGCACCAGGACTGGCGGTCTCCTCGTCACCCCCCAATGTGACATTTTAGAGAACCAGTCTAATTTTTTTCTTTTTGGTATTAATGTTTCAACGTTGTGCTTATCAGACAGGCACACTACCACTGAGAGATGCCTTTAGCCCCTTCATGCACTGTCTCTTTTCAGTTTTAGCAAGGCTTTATTTTAGTATAACAGGGTTAAAGTAGGGAGAAATTAGAGAAAAATAAAAAGAGGAAAATATTACCCGATCCATGATGGACATGGGTGCTAAGGACTAACGGCACTGTTTGTTTGTTTGTTTCCTTTTGCCCATCCTGGGGTTTGTACTCAGGGCCTGGGCACTGTCCCTGAACTTTTCTGCTCAAGGCTAGTACTCTACCACTTGAGTCACAGCTCAAGTGTGGTGGTTAATTGGAGATGAGACTTTCCTTCTTGGGCTGGCTTTGAACTGCTGCCCTCAGATCTCAGCCTCCAGAGTAACTAGGACTACAGATGTGAGCTGCCGGTGCCCAGCTACACTGGTTATTTTTGAGATAGAGTCATCCTCTCTGTCTGGGCACACACCTGGACCGCAGTCCTCCTATTTTACACTTCCGGTCCTATCTGGGACGACAGCTGTGTGCCAGGCCTGGCATCCCTCCATTGACGTGGAGTCATGGACGTGCCAGCTTGGGCTGTCACAGAACTCTCTCCCCATCTCTGCCTCCCAAGCAGGTAGGATTACTGGTGTAAGCCACCAGCTCCTGGCTTCAGAGAATCAATCTTATGACAGGAAATTCACTGTTATACTGACGCTCTTGTAAACATCCTGAGCTTCAGTCTGTTGCATTCTTTCTGGGCACCTACAGGAAGCATGCACGACCCCCATTCAACACGCTTGACAGTAGATCAGATAGTTACTGACTTTCCCCAAAGTTGTAAGGTGAAAGAGAAATAGAGTCAGGGTGTAGCCCGTTGCGCCTCCGGGACAGAGGTTCCGGGTTGCTGACGCAGGGACTGAGGTCAAATGGGAGAGAGTTTCTAGAGACCGCCTGCCTGGATAGCTGTGGCCATTGGACGCTTGTGTTGGGCTCACCGCAACCCTCTTGCCTGGGGAAGCAAAATGGCGGCTTCCTGCTCCCCCCCCCTCCGCTGGGCACCCCTGCCGCACACAGCGGCCGCATCCTTGAAAATGGCATCGTGTCCCCAGCAGTCTCTCCAGCCCCCCTGTGCAGATGCAGGTTTCCAGTGCCTAAAAATCACGAGGTGCGGCCAGGGCCCAGGAAAGGGCCTTGAGATGCACGGCTGCGCTGCGGGGCGCGGTTCTGCGGTGAGCGGGGCCTTTATTTGCAGGATGTGAGCACCTCTGGGCTTCTGGGTTCTCACCACGCCAGGGCTCGGGCCTCGTGTAGCAACTGGACAAGAGCAGGTGCATTCTCAGCGGGGGGTGTGGAGGGGAGGACCTCGCCCTGGGTGTCACTGCTGACGCTCGCCATCGCAAACCTGTGCCCTGAGTGGGGTCCGGCGATCTGCAGGAGAGATGTCATCTCTGGCACGTACCAGCTGTGTGCTGCGACCTCAGGCCAGCCGTGCAGCCTCCGTCAGTGAGAGTCTATTGAGATGGTTCAACATGTCAGGCGCCCTGCAAAGTGCTTTCCAACAGAAAGGTGATCAAGAGCTTAGATCGCAGATCCTCCTTTCTTGGCAAGGGAGATCGAGGCTCAGAGAGGCCAAGTGCAGTCCTCAGTGCCACACAGCCATGTAAGTGGAGGAGCCAGCGTTGACCCCAAGGGCTTCTACTACTAAAGCCCAGGCAGGCTCTTCATCACCTGGCTTGGACCGGAAGAGTTTTCCTCTGCTCAGAATCCTTTAGGTGCTAAGAAGAAGATGTGGCAAATGTTGAGTGCCTGTTCCCAGGGTTGGGACCTAGAAGAGGAGCTTGTTGGCACTGTGGATGTGGCTGCTTTGCAGCTCCTCTTCTCCCGGCTTCCCTTTGGCCCATTGTGTACCCATGTTCCTCTCCTCGCTGTGAGCACACACTGCCCTGGGACCCCCACCGCTCCTCGGGTCTGACCTCACCTCAGCGGATTCCACTGTCTCGCCCTCGGGAAAAGCGGTGCGGGGAAGCCCCCATCACAGCGAGAAAGAGCAAGCACCAAACCCCTTGTGTCAGCCTCGGATGTGAGTCTTTCCGTCTGCTCGTTGGCTCAGGAGCTCTGAGATGATTGCCGAGTCTTTCTGGTTTGGTTGGGCAGGTGGAGAAGGATTCCATGGTTCCTTCTAAGCGGCCGCTCGCTGGTTTGTCCTGTACTTGTCTTCACAACCATCTAGGGTGTTCACTCCTTTTCTAATGAGGAGAGATCTGGGGTGGGGTGGGGGTAACTGAGCCATGTGCTATCCTGTGATCGCATGGGGTACAGGTGGCCTCATTTAGCCGGACTGTCACCCCTCATCTTTCCCGAGTACCTACGGTGCACAAGCTGTGGGCTGCAACCCATAGACCACCACCTACTAAGTACCAAGCAGATAAGATTATTAAAAGGCATTCAACAGAGGGAGAAACTGAGGCACAGGATGCTAAAATCCCTGTCTGGTGAGTCACAGCTTTCAGGGAACAAGACTGGGGAATCAGGATCCACAGGCCAAGGGGTTCCAGCGTTGACAGCTTACCAAGTGAAGGGCCCCCTCCCGCCGCTCAGGGCCAGGTGAGGGAGTCTCGAGACACGGTCCATGGCTGGCTGTACCTCAGTGGCCTGCGGACCACACGCGGGGGCAGCAGGCGAACCACCGTGCCCGGGTCATCCAAAGAAGCCCCCCGGGGTGCTTCATCGAAGTTGACAGGCACCCCGGTGGTTAGACTGCCCTCCGCGCCCCGTGAATTCATCCCGACTTTTCAATTTCATCATCTGAGCAAAGGCCACCAGGAAATCGCTCCCATATTTGTCATCATCCCTTAAAACAGGAGATAATTAGATGTCGCTGCTGTGTCGGCTGAGGTAGGGTGACATTTTACAGACACTCCATCCAGACATAAATGTCAGATTTACCCGAGGTTGGGGCCACTGTGGCCTGTGAGAATAAAATGCTTCATGAGTGAGGAGCGGAGGACCCGGGGAGGGAAAGAAGCCAGGTTTCAGGGCTGTGTCGGGGACAAACCTGGGATGGCCGCCGCAGGTTGACTTTGTCCTTCCAGAGTAAGTGTTTCCTCTCCCCGCACCTTCTTGCTCCTTATTAAATATGAGGAGTGCACTCTAAAAATGTCACGGACCATAGCTCATTACAGCTGCTTGTTTTCTGACTCGCAGTGCAGGAGGCTCATTTGTTCTTATGGCTGTGTAATAGTCCACACCAGTCTCGCCACAACACATCGAGTCGCGCAATGTGTGATGGCATCACTAGATCACAGAAATCTCCTGGCTCCATTACAGTCTACACCACCACTGTCCTGTACACCATCTGTGATCGACTGAAACATCGCTGTGTGGCACAGGAGTATCTATGCTGTGTGGGTCTCAAGTCTCAAGATGCGGGGGTGAATTAATGAAGTTGCATTTCTCCCTTCAAACCCTTCATGTCCATCCATCATTTCATGAGCCCCGCCTGCTGAGCTCCTTCTCCTCCCTCTCCTGCCACCTCTGCTCAGGACAGAACCAGCCCTTATGAGCTCTGACGGCTGACGGTGACTCTGCTCCTGTCACCAGGCCACCTTCATCCTTGCCCTGGCTGACAGTGAGGGGCGGCTAATGATCTTTCTGCTTCCAGCCCCATCCCTGCCCTGTGTGCTCTGCGGCCGCTGGGCAGAACTTCAAAAGAGCTTAAGTCAGATCCTGTCACCCACACTCAAACACATCCAGTCAAACCCAGTTCCGTTTTGGTAAGATTGGAGTGTAATAAATAATAGCACCCGACTTTTCCTCCCCACGCCCCCAGACCCAACGGGGAGATAAGCCCAGAAGGGAGGCCAGGGCAGATCAAAGCACTGTGCTGATTTCTGAGAAAGAAGGAGAGAGGATGGCAGCCTGGGACTCCTTCCACCCCACACACGCTTTCCCTCTGTAAAGCGTCCTGTTCTCCATGTTGTTACACTTCCAATCCACATGCATGCCGTGTATCTGGGTTTAACAAGTTTGTGTTCTATTCTTTTTAATTGGGGGTGGGGGTTTTATACACAGATGATCTTCTTGAAGTTTATAGCCCCTATTTGCATTTCATGAGGACTTTTCAAAAGAAGGTCTGAGTTTAAACAGGATCAGATGATCCATCTTTTTCTCTTAAGTTAATGAAAAGTCCTTGTCAATCTAGGTCACAATGTATTTCCTTCTCTTCTGACAGTTTGAAGCTTGGGTTTTCATACACTTGATTCTTAAATTTAAGAAGTGGCTTTCCAACACCTATGGCTCACACCTGTAATCCTAGCTCCTTAGGAGGCTGAGATCTGACAATCACAGTATGAAGCCAGCCCAGGAAAGTCTATGAAATTCTTATCTCCAATTAACCGCCAAAAAGTCAGAACTGAAGCTGTGGCTCAAGTAGTGGAGTATCAACCTTGAGTGAAAAAGCTGAAGGAGAGCACCTAGGCCCTGAGTTCAAGCCCCATACCGTAAAAACAAACATGTGCATAGCATGAGAAATTGACTTTTGCATGTGGTGATGCTTCGGTCCAGGGCCTGTCCTTTCCGCAGGACCCCTGATTCCAGCAGCATTTATGGTCGACGGTTTCCTTTCCCCAGGGACTACAGTTCTCCCACATTTCCCTCCACAGTCCCGAGACCTGAACCTCCATGACTTGATCATAATGCAGGAAAGTGGGGAAGAAATGGAAACTCACCCGTGACCCCATCATTTCCAAGTCCCTGTTCCTTTGGGATTTCCCCTTCACCTTTTTCTTATATGTAGTTTGATGCGTTCAGAAGAAATGGCAAGCGTGGACTTGAAGTTTCGTTTCTCCTCCACGTTACCGACAGGACCGGTTGTTCCCCTGTGCTTACCGGAGAAGCAGAACAGAATGGGAAGGCTCGCAGAGGAAGCCACGGGCGATTTGGGCTTGGGAGAAGGTGTTCTGTCTATAAAACAATCTGAGTTAGCTTGGCCTTTGCGTGCTGATAACCAGCCGCAGTGAGGGGTGAGCTGTGCAGGAATTGGACACAGACACGGGGGATGGATGGGTCCGCTGTGCTCTAATGTCATTGTTCAAGACCCTGGCAGGAGCAAGCCATGTGCTATGACTTTTAGTGGACAGACTTCAAAGATCTTTCTCGCCATTCCAGTCAGGTTTGTTGTTTTTTTTTTTTTTTTTTAAGAAATACTCAGGATTTATGATTTCATTATTGCTCTCATTCATTTCTCATTCATTTCATTTTTTTTTGCTTTTCAAATTGTTGTTATAAAGATGATGTACAGAGGGGTTACAGTTACATAAGTCAGGTAGAGAGTACATTTCCTTTTTGAATATCAGATTTTACATCTTTCTCTAATTTGACTTCCACATCATTTGTTTTCCAATGATTATCTACCCGATCAACTCCGATTAAGAGCTGGGGGTATAGGCTGGGCTCCTGTCACAGGGGAAGGGAGTGAGTTCCTTTTGGTTTCCAGTCCTGACTGTATCTCTCCTCTCCCCTCCCTTCTGCTCTTCCTTCCTCTCCCCTGCTTCCTGGAGACAGAGCATCTTTATTCTGTCCAGTGATTCCCTTCTTGGACTTGTTTGGAGTCAAGTTCTCATTGTCTGGCTTCTCTCTGTTGGCACAAGTGTTGAGGGTTTCACGGTATTTATTCAGTGGTAGATATCGTTTCATCCTACACCAGTTCCCCGCCCTATCACCTGTGCTAATATCCACAGAGCAGGCTGAGCTGTGGTGTTGGTGTGAGCCGGGATTCCCTCCTCCAGGGTTTCAGGGGACATTCACTGGAAGCTACCTGAGCCATAAAATGGTTCTGTTCCTGAGCTTCCTCAAGTCCGTTTCTTTTCTTTTGTTTAAAACATGACTAGACCTCAAGTCCATTTCTTAGTAAAATTTCCTGTCTGTGAGAGAACTTTGCTGAGAGGAGTCCCTGTTCATTCTCACTAGTGTAGGGCTGGATGGAGCCCCGCTGGGAGGTCGGAGGGCAGGCCCTCCCATGCACAGGGCGGGCGATGGCCCACAGGGTGGAGAGCTCTGAGGACTTGGGGGAGCAGGGTGCTTCCAGTCACAGCACATGAGTTTACTTAGTATCTCAAGGTGGACAGGAAGCCACCAAACCCCCACTAGGGTTCCAATCAGAGAAGGTGGAAATCCAGATTTGCTTATTGATAAACTCAGCTCTGTTTCCAGGGCCTCCCTTTATGGGTACAAGGAGATCAGGTGTCCTCCCTATGTGCAAAGGTGAGTGCTTGGCACTAGTAATTCCTCTGGGATGGGTGTGTCTGTGCGCATGTGTGCATCTTTTTCTTTTTCTTTGTGCTGGCCCTAGGGCTTGAACCCCAGGCCTGGGCACCCTCCTAGAGCATTTTTGCCCAAGGCTAATGCTGCTCTACCACTTGAGCCACAGCTCCACTTCCCACTTCTTTCATAGTTTCTTGGAGAGTCACTAGGCTGGCTTCAAACTGCAATCCTCAGATCTCAGCCTCCTGAGTAGCTAGGATTATAGGCGTGAGCCTCCAGTGCCTGGCTTGGGCATCTTTTTTAGGGGATCACGTTCATCCGTGTTCTGGCAACTCAACAAACACACACGGTTTGGGCAGGGCAAAGCCCAGCTCAGCCATCGCGTGAACTTGCCGCTGACCGCATGCAGCTGTGCGTATGTCTGTCACTCCAGGCCCCTTGCGCAGTATGCAACTTAAACTGCAGATTGCGTTGTTTTGGAAGAGGCATAACTTTGCATTCTGTCAGACTTAGCGGCACATGTATTATTGATTGATGTAATTTCGGGTTCATAAAAATAATGCTGACCTACAGAACATTGTCAATCCAGAAGGTCCTTGTGCATCTTATGAGAAAGAAGGCTGGGGGCAGGAGGCGAAGCGGGTGTGAGAACCGGAACTGAGCACAGATCTGCCAGCTACTGACAGGGACAGAAGTAGCCAGTCCCTTCTGATCTTACATGCTTCCAAGAGCAATTAGGCCTGAAGGGAGAGAAGGGACGAGGGTGCCCATGGCCCTGGATGACAGATGGCTTCAATTACAGGCTTGGCCCTGGTACTTCCAGGGATTTCATAGGGCAGACAAATGTCACAGGCACCCAAGAACCATCCGACTAACTGCTTTAATACTTTGGAGAAAATAAGATCTCATCCACAGTTAGACTTTCCCTGGAGTGTGGAGGCAGGGCATGGGGGATGAGTGTGTGTCATGGCCTCTAATAAGAAAGGGAAGATTGCAGCGCAAAAGGGTGGAAGGAATGTGAAGAGCCTGGTTTTGAGTTAGCACTCCCTCTCCCCCCAGACCCCACGAAAAGCCTCATGAAATGTTGAGACATAGAAATTTATGTTTCTAATTTACACGTCAGGCATTCTGGGATTTGTCTTAACAACGATCGCTCTCACTGCTTCTACAGTTCCTGTTACTCGTTTTCCTCTGGGATGGATCAATGGGTCAGGTGTGTCTTATCGATTTCTCAGGGCCCTGGAAACTACTTAAATCTATATAAGTGCTGTTTATGGCCCACTTCCGGAAGTCACACAGAGAGGCCTCTAGATCCTGGCAGCTGACACAGGCCACTGGGCAGCCAGAACCAGAGAGAGGACAGGTCCTGGCAGCTGACACAGGCCACTGGGCACCAGAACCGGAGAGAGGACAGGTCCTGGCAGCTGACACAGGGCACTGGGCACCAGAACCAGAGCGAGGACAGGTCCTGGCAGCTGACACAGGCCACTGGGCAGCCAGAACCGGAGAGAGGACAGGTCCTGGCAGCTGACACAGGCCACTGGGCAGCCAGAACCAGAGAGAGGACAGGTCCTGGCAGCTGACACAGGCCACTGGGCACCAGAACCGGAGAGAGGACAGGTCCTGGCAGCTGACACAGGCCACTGGGCACCAGAACCGGAGAGAAGACAGGTCCTGGCAGCTGACACAGGCCACTGGGCACCAGAACCGGAGAGAGGACAGGTCCTGGCAGCTGACACAGGCCACTGGGCAGCCAGAACCAGAGAGAGGACAGGTCCTGGCAGCTGACACAGGGCACTGGGCACCAGAACCAGAGAGAGGACAGGTCCTGGCAGCTGACACAGGGCACTGGGCACCAGAACCGGAGAGAGAAAGTGGTTTCACCTCTCCCTGGAGCAGTGGCAAAGGATTTGACACCTATCTTTCATCCACCAAATCAGTCTGAAGTTCTGAATGATGGTGGTGTGGAAGGTGGATTGTGGTGTGGGAGGCTTTTGTGGTGGCTCGGGGAAGATACAAGCCCTTGCACTGGGCTCGGAGGAAGCAAATGGAAAGTAGGTGGGACTGAGATGTTTTTTGGATGTAGAGTCAGTGAATAGATGGCGTCTCTAGGGTAAAACTACAAGAACTAGACTAAAAGCCTGTAGAATCCCCAACACTTGAAAGCTCCCAAAAGAAGATGGGATTAACCCCAGAATAAGCAGTTATATGGCTTCAGAAACTATCAGAGCAAAGACTTTCTTAGAACTACCCAGAGTCCTGTAATTTTCACCCTGTTTCTATCTACCATCTACTCATCCATCCTTCCTTCCTTCTTTCCTTTCATCCTTTTTTCCCCTCCTTCCTTCCTTGTATCCATCCACTCATCCACCCATCCATCTATCCATCATCCATCCACCCACCCACTCATCCATCCACACAACCCACTCATTCATCCATCCATCTACTCACCCATCCATCCACTATATTGCGGCATAAAAGGTGAACATTGCCTGGCCCTCTCTATTCTTTTGAGATCACCTACTAAAGAGCGTCCTCCCCTCGCCCCCTGGGCTGGCATGCTAAGTGTCTGCTCCAGAGCGCCACTCAGTGTTTACGTCTCTGCATCTGTTCTTGGAGGACATAACAGCCAGCACTTCTGTTTCCCTCAGTAGTATAAGCTGTCATCTTCACCTCAGCTTTGCAGCAATAAAATGCATCCAGGGCTCAGTGGACATGCCTTCTGGTGGGGTTGAGGAAGTGAAACTGACGGGCGTTGGTGCCCAGATTCCCTAGGAGTGGGACAAGGTGAGAGTGGGCGTCATAGATAATAGCCACGCTTCAGACCTGAAGGGTGGCATTGTCCCTGAGCTGATCTCCGGGAGTTAGATCTGCTGGGAAGTAGATAACGGCTCACTGTGAGATGGGGATGGAGCAGACGTCACCTTGGCACCACCCTGCTGTCCCTGCCTGCTGCCCTCCCTGCGACAGGGTGAACAGGTTCCCTGTGGCACAGCTGTTGTCACTGTGACCATGTTTGGAGTGGGGCCTGTACGAGGTTCCCCGGGCCCAGAGGGACCTCCCCGGTGCACGGGGGTTAAATACCTTATCAAGAGGCAGCAGGCAGTGTCTGGCTGCTTTGCCCTTCCATCATCCACCTTCACATCTGGGAGGCTATTTGTAGAATGGTGGAGGTGGGAATCTGAGACAGACACGGCCTGGGGAATCAAACATGGTAAGAGTGACAACAAAGCAAGAGATACTCAAGCAAAAATGGCAGATGTGGCACCCAAGGCCCTCCCAGTCCCCTGGGGGGCTGTGTAGAGTGGCCAATGTCACCTGCCAGAGTGAGAACACTAGCAGCCATTGTCACCCTCTGGGGACTCGATGTTCCCCCTCTGTACCTGCTGCCATGCTTGCTGTCCCCTGCTTTGTGACTCTGTCTCCGCAATCCCAGGAGGAAGGAGCCTGCGACTGTCTGTGCGTGCCCTGGCTGCCCGCCTCGCACACAGCAGACAATACAAATGGATGGCCGAACGAGCAAACATGTGTGACCTTAGAAGGAGCCGCTGTTGCTGAGAATGAGGACCAGGCTGTTCTCCAGTGTTTGCTTGCACAGTGTCAGCTCGCAAGCCACAGCAGGCTGTGGTTTGACCCAGTCAAGAACAGCAGGCTAAGAAGGTGTGAGTGACGGAGTGGTTGGCATGATCCGTGAGCTGGCGGCTAATTTTCAATTGCATATCTCTTATAGATGGGTCCAGAGATAGATTAATTAACCCCCATGAGGATGGGCTCTTGTCTCTTAGCCACTGCCCTGTTCCATAGCTCAGTGCTTGACCCACAGAAGGGCCCAATGAATACATGTTTATTGAATTAGTTTCCACCAGAGTGCATAAAAATAGCCTATGGGGCCAGGCACTGGTGGCTTAGACCTGCAATCCTAGCCACTTAGAGGCTCAGATCAGAAGGACGGTGGTTTCAAGGCTGGCCTGGGCAGAAAAGTACGTGAGACCCACGTCTCAGCCCATAGCTGGGTGCGTGTCACGCCTCCCATCTCCAGCTACTTGGGGAGCTGATATTGGGGGAATACAGTTAGAAAAGTCTGAGGTGCTTGGTATCCACACAGGGACTCAAGACACAGTGGCACATACCTGTGACCCAGCAGCAGCAGGAATCAGGGTTTCGGTGCACAACAAGGCAGGAAGTAAATTCCTGTCCTAAAAATAACAAGTATAGTCAGGCGATGGTGGCTCATGCCTGTCATCGTAGCTACTCAGGAGGCTGAGATCTCAGAATCACGGTTCAAAGCCAGGGAGGCAGGATAGTCTATGAGATTCTCGTCTCTAATTAACTACCAAAAACTCAAGAAAGTGGTAGGATGCTAACCTTGAGCAAAAAAGCTCAGGGAGAGCACCCAGGTCCTGAGTTCAAGGCCCAGACCATCAAACTAAAACAAAGCAAAAACTTAGTGAAAAACAGGGCTGGAGGTATGGCTCTGCAGTATTGCACCTCCTGACAAAGCAAGGCCAGATCTCCTGCCCCCAGCACTGTCCCCTCATCCCCAATAGCCACGTGACTTTAAAACTCTTCCACACCTGTGTGATAGGTAGACAGGGTAAACAGGAGGCAGGCAGACTCTTTTCACTCTTACAGGCTCTGTCCTTTACAGTTTCTAAGTTAGAGCCACCTCCACCTAGCTCATGTGTTAGAGCCACAAATCTCCGCGGGAGACACGGGCAGCCAGCCGCGTGCAGCGCCTCCTGTCATCCTCGGATGGAAGTCACAGGAAGAGAACAGTCCTGTTTCTTGACCAAGGGCACATAAAGTATAAATGGTTGAGTCAGGATACATTTTTCTCCAGAAATCCTTAACCCTGAAGACTCTGAAATGCTTTGGGAATACACCCTATTGTGTGAACCACAAGAACGTGTCCAAGCAACACATAATGAGAAGAATCAGATGTATTCTTACCAAGAACTTTCTAAAATCCAAGGTCAGAGCCAGGAAACTCTGCAGAGGACAGCACAGGGGATCAGTGTGGGGATAAACAGGCCAGGATGCCCCCACACCCCACAGGAGGATGGGGAACGCCTAGACCTGGAAAGGAGGAAGTGTCCCTCGCAAGAGGGTACCTTGAGCAAGAGCCTCCATCCCTGTGAACATCGGTCTGTGAATAGGGACCCACCGTGCTGTCTGCTGGGCTCAGAAGTTGTGCCAAAGGCTGTGGTGCCAGGCAGCCTGGTAGAGTAGCAAGAACTTGTTCTCTGAAGCTGCTTATGTGGTGTGGAGCCCCAGGGCCCTCGGCTACACTGGCTGCATGACAAAGAAGAATCTTGCCGGGCCCTGCCCTCTTGCTCTGGGAGGTATGTTTAGCAGCATGGCCCCTACCGTCAGGGAGGGGGAAACCAGTCACAGGATGCACGGAGTGTGTGGATCATCCCAGACTGTGCCTCAGATCTGACCCAGAAGTCCCAGTGGAAGTGGTGCCCACCCAGAGAGAAGGGCAGACAAATAGGTTATTCCTGACTCACTCATCCCAGAAACTCGCCGGCCTCCCCAAAGTTGACACCCTATTTTACAGTCAAAACCGACGTTACGCAGCCGCTGGTTACTTTTTTATGGATAGAGCTTGTCCTTGGAGAATTTTCTCAGCCCAGTCTGCTCCAGTCCCCTTTGTGCTAAAAATAGTCTTGGATTTGAACCTTTGGCCCCCAGCAGCACTTCAAACGCTTAACACAGGCAACGCCATAGGGGCCCGTGGGTAACCCTCTTCGAAGCAGGTTGGCAGATGTAAGGACAGAGGCAGCCGGGTGGGGAGCAGAGAAGATGGCCGTCCACTGGCATCCAGGGGCAGGGGTCCTGTCCCTGTCACAAACCAGCCCTCCAGGGACACCAGCAGGAGGGGCAGAAGCAGGATTCAACTCCAGGGAGACATGATGGTGCCAGCTGTGGCCTCTGAACCAGTGCAGGGCTTCAGCGGGAGCAGCTGGACTCCTGGCAGGCCAGCGGTGCTGCTCCGGTGGATGAAGCCGCTTCTCAGGACACTGTGGGAAATCCTGCTCCCCAGAAAGCTCAGCCTCCCAACCCCCACCTCCTCCTGAACTTCACACCATCACCTGCCTTGCTCACATGTGCAATGGCCTACGTGAGTGCCTTCCCTTTTCCAGATAAGTAGACATGGTCTCGGTTTTTACCAAAAAACCCACTAAAGGCACACAGAGAGATGTACTTATGACAGACATCCAGCTTACTTCAGACCCAAACATGCGTGTGCACAGAAGGAAGAAGAGGACATCTGGGCACCTCACAGCCCAGCAAACCCCCCCACCCCCCATGACAGCTACTGTCCTTGGCTTTGAACAGCACAGGTGAGCTGGGCCCATGCCTCTGCTCTGTGTAGATGCAGTCACACAGTAGGTATGCCTTGTGCACCAAGCACACAGCGCCGTGCTGTAAAAGGAAAACAAACAAGAAGGAAAAAGATCTCCTTGACTCTCCCGCAGTCAACCACTGGGGAGGTCGTGTCCAGCCAGAATGCAGGCTTCCTTCCACACTAGGAAAAGGCAGTCTTTGGCCAGGCACCCGTCACGAATGCTGTCTGCATTCTGCTTGCCAGACCCCAGTTGCCAGCTCCCTCCTGCCCTGTGAGGCTGGGGGTAGTGGCTGCGATTGACAGCTATCTGGGGAACCATCAAGAGCCTCAGATGGAGACTTGCAAGTGAACAAGAAAAACACTGCAGGTGCCCGTTATTAACATCCTGCTTTCATTCCATCCATCACTGGGAAATGTTCTCATATTCTAGAGATTAATGAGAAAGAGCTCAGTTTCTTGGAGAAGGGCTTCCAGGCCCAGCTGGACTTAATTGCTGGGGAACTGAAGAACATGCAGATGTGTTCTCTGAGGCCTGAGCAGAACTATGAAGACAGCAGCTCTAGGATGCAGGAAAGGACTTTTATAAGGAAGAATGGAAACGTGTGCTGGGAGTGAATGGGAATCTTACTGATGGATCCTTGTAAGGCGCCGTGTGAGGACAGAGAGAATGGGCAGCCAGCATGTGCGGCCTTTCCTGAAATGATGGTGCCAGTCTCCTGGTGACTGCTGTGTCTCCACTACCATCAAGAGTGGGTCACAGTGTTGGAGATTTACAGTGAATTTTCTGGTGAAGGGCAGAAGGTGTGTTCCTTTGTTCCTTCTAATACCTTTAACATTTCCTTCGATGAATACAAGAGAAATCAGGACATGTGGGTCCAAATCCCAGAGACTCTTCCTTTGGTTCTCCAGGTCTTAAGTTTTCTTGCCTGAAGTGAGAGAGCAGGACTTAAAGATAACCGAGATTGCTCTGATCCTAACCCTAACCCTAACCTTCACCCTCCCACTCCCTTTGATGAGCATGCAGAAGGAGGCATTCCCACTGGATTAGTTTCCTGGTGACCGCCATAACAAATGACTACAAACTGGATGCTGTAAAACTGCAGCAGTTCACGCCCTCGAAGTCTGGAGGCCAGGAGTCGGAATCAAAGTATGTGCTTCCCGTGTGGGCACCGGAGAAGGCTTCCTACCCCTGGCAGCTCCTGGTGGCTCAGGGGCTTCCCAGCATCTCTTGGCATCTGTCCATCTCCACATTGGTTCTTCCAGCATCTCTCTGCTTCTGCCTCTGAAAGATCCTTTCCTTCCACCAAGTTCCCCTCCACCACCTCCTTGTGGACACATCTTCATTCACCATTGCACAAGTTTCAGATGGCTTCCTCCTAAAAGAGATTGCTTAAATTCAGAATATAGAATCTAGAGTCACAGTGTCTATTCTGATGTAAGTGCTAAGTCCAGACCTGGAAATTTGGGATTTAATTGTGACAAAGCTCAGCATTTAGAACCAAATCACTACTTGACCTCCAAAGTCATCAAGAAGGTTTGACTTGGCCAACAGCACAGAAGACAGTTTTAAGTGGGTGACACTGTGGAGTGGCTGGGCACCGCACCACTCACTGAATAGACACGTTTGATGTCAGGTCTTGGTCCTAGTCTGCCCAGAGCAAGGGTGTCACTCAGCAGGGCTTGCTTCCTGAACACTGAGTTCAGCACCCTTGTCTAGTGGCAAATGCAGTCAAGTAAGCACACATCTGTAACTGGGCTTGTGCAGGAGGTCTTGCAGTAGTCCCTACCTGTGCATAGGGCAGGCCTCCGTCCTCGGGGATGGGAAGTGGATCAGGCCTCCGTCCTCAGGGCTGGGGCAGTGGTAAGCAGACAGGGCCAGTGACTGTGCCCAGGGCTGTGCTCTGGGAAGGCCATCAGAAGAGTCTCACATTAGGACTTTGCACTGAGAAATGCAGAAAGGATGGCGAGGGTCCTAAGTTATATCTAAGAAATACCATCCTCTCTTAATGAGAGAAGATGGCAGCAAGTTAGGATGGCTTCCCCATGGGATGGGGGAAGCAGCCTCTCAGGCCAGTGGGAGGGAAGGGAGGCAGGTGTGACCAGGACAGGCTGAGGAAACAGAGCCAGCCCTGGGCCAGTGTGGGATGGTGCTCCGAGAGTCTGCTGCATACCGAAGACGCAGGTGTGACTTGGTTAGCACAGGAGTCAGCCCTCTTGAAGAGTGTCATGGTTGACAGTCGGTTCGTGTACTCGTCTCTGTTGCTTGGTCACTGCTGCAGAGCAGAGGTGGCACTGGTGCCACAGGACCGGCCAACCCAAACCCAGGCGGCTGATCCCAAGGAGTTCGAAGCCTGGCTGGGAATGTGAGTGGTTATAACGAGAGCTGTGGGAAAGAGGTGAGGGATTGCTTGGTGGGGTCATTCATTCTCTGGAGTAAATCTCACTGCTTCACCCCTGAATACCTGTATCTCTGTGTCACCTCTGCCGGAGACTGCCCCCTATTCATCTTCTGCCACACCATTCTTCCCACCCCCCCCCCAAGCTCCCTTCCCTGAGTCCCAGCTTGTCTGTATGTATGTCTGTATGTGCCTGTCCACCCCACCAGCGCCTGTCACCCACAGACAAGACGCCCCCCTGGGGGCAGGGCCACGAAGGACGGACTTTCATGGCTGGGGTTGATGACTCAGTCTAGACACTTAGGAAAGCTTCAGACACAAGAGTGAGTGAAGGAGTGAGCGAGTCTGGGTGTAATAGAATGAGTGCCGCTAAAAGCAAGGACGACGCTCGGCTGTCAGGACCCGTCTTTCTTCTCACATTAAGAAAAAAATCTCACCTGGGCACCTGCCCAGAGAAGGAAGCTGCGGTGTGGGTGTCCCTGGGTGCGGCACTGGCACCCGCAGTGAAGGCCGGTCCTGATGGGACCCCAACTCCTTCCTAATGACGAATTCTCCTAGGCTCTCCATGTATAAACAATCAAATCTGGAATGATTTGGGGGGGGGGAGATGACATTTTATTGACATTTAAAAGCAGTGAGATGATCAAAAAAGGCTGATTTGTAACTACATCCAAGGAAAGAAAATTTGCTTAATTAAGGCAACAAAAACATCCTATTCATATAGCATATTTTATCTTCAACAAGTAGTCAACCCTCTTTTCATTCTAGGATTGGTTTACATTCCATGGACTATTACCTAGCCATAAAAAATGAAATAATGTCCTATGGATCTAGAGATCGTTGTGTTGAGTGAGAAAAGCCAAGCTCAGGCCCTCAAATCTCGCATCTTTTTACACACTTGTGATGACCTACAAAAATAGTGATCATGACAGCAGTAGGGCAGACAGGTGGCTGGGTACTGTCTAGGAGACCAACAGGAGGGGGAGGGGTGAGAGGGAATATTCAGGGGTGAAAAGAACAACATATCTATAGTATAGAGCATAAATAATATACTTCTGTTGTGAAGAAAACATTATATATTACGAATATTATAGATAGTATATGTATACATATGTATTCAGCACAAAGAAACCCACCAAACTCTATTTAAAAGAAGGGGAAGGAGGGAGGGGCAAAGGCGGGGTATGGTGAAGGTGTACAGGTGTGGGAAAATCACAGTGAAACCTCATGTGACAAATGTATGTTAACTCAAAACGTTTTATAAATATGATTTAATATCCTTTTTTAAAAGATAAATTGTGAGTTTTGTCATTGTACTTTCATACATGTATTTAAAGTACTTTGATGACGTTTATATTCCCTTCCCCTCCCCTTTTGTCCTCCCTCCTTCCACTGGTCTCTCTCCCTGAAGAGAACCTGTTTACATTACCGTTCTTCCCTTTTACATCTAGGTTCTGTGCATGAGAGTGCACAGGCCATCTCTGGCTCATGTGGCCTAACAGGATCTCCGGTTCTACCCGTTGTTCTATGGATGACGTGTAATTTCATTCTTCTTTATGGCGGGCTAACGCCCCATTGTGTACACCTGCGCCATGTTTTCTTTACTCCTCAGCCATTGATGGGCATGTTGGCTGATTCTGTATTTCAGCTGTGGTGGACGGTGCTACAGGAAACTGTTTTATGTTTGGCTATATGTCTAGGAATAGCCTTGTTGGAATTGTCCGAAGAGAGGGTTGGAGGAAGAGGAGTAGAATTTGAGAGAACACATCATAGGCATGCGTGGAAGCATCACAGAGCATGGGTGCATGTGCAGATAACATGTCCTAATAAAAAATGCTCTAATACATTGCAGAGACTTTCATCCTGAAAGCCTGAATTGGTAGTTGTTTCAATGACCGAAAACAACCAGTATTTATCAAGTATTTATATGTGCCACGTGTTTCTTTTTCCTGGATTCTCTTGCTTAAACTTCAAAATAAATTCTCCAAGAAATGTACAATCATTTTAATTCAGACTGACAAAAATATTGGCCAGCCTGTTTATTGCCTTGCTTAATTGAAGTCATACCCCCATCCCACATAGCCACCCACCCTCCCAACCTATAGTGCTTGCATTGCCTTTATAGATATAGATATATCACTAAGCAAAAATACTCAGATGTCATTTGCATGAGTTTGCATATTACATAAATGGTGTAATACCGTGAGACTTCTGAAGCTTCTTTTGCTCTTGGCTGTCTGGAGGAGGGCCATGTCTATGCTTTGGACTCCTTTTTTTTCAATATTATTTTTACTGTGACAGATTTTATTGTGTGAAAATGACCTGGCATATTCACCTGGGTCTTGTTTCTTGTTGCACATGCTACTGCTTGCCTTCCCCTCCGCTCTCTGATGCAGAGAGTCTAATGTCCTTGGGGAAGGCTGTACCTCCTGGAGAAATCCTCCAGCCCTCATCCTTTCTGCCCCCTGAGCCTTTAGCATGAAACCTTTGAAAGGAGTCAGCAGGTGTGGCCTAACTGCAGATGGCACTCTAGAAATTCGAGTCCATTTTACCAGCTTGCAGGTGAGTCATTCACTAAAGCTCCGGCTGGTTTCTCTCCACCACGACCAATAGTGCGCACCTGGTTCTTCTGGGGTTCTGGAGGGGACGCAGGCAGACATGCTTTTTGCTTCTCATATGAACACTCATCCACTTCCGGAACTCACATCACGTGTATGTCTTTATTCCTACCTCAGCTCTCCCTGCTGGGTTGAAAGGAACTGTGAGATTACAGTGGTTCAGAATTGCTTTTCATGATTGGGTTGAGAGAATTCTCCCATGACTTGCTATGTCCTAGCTGGAAGAGAAAACTCCTTTAAAGTAAGTTTTTGGCATGCTTGGTTGTCATTTAGGTTTACTCCTAAGTACCTTATTCAGTTTACACTTCAAAATTGTTTGAGTTGATTTTCTTTCTTTTTTTTCCTGTGTATCCTATTTTTTATTATTTAAAAAGTGGAAAGTCATATTTTCATTGATAAATATCATTTGGTCCTTAGGTAGTTCTTTTGCAGAAAGTTGAGTCCATAATTTTCAAGTGATGCTAGGACTGTATCAACCAAAGAGTTTCACACAGTATCAATAACAGCAGCAATTTCCTTAACTGTCTGTAAAAATTCTGAAACTGAGGAATTGTTATTTCAAAGGACTTGTTCTTTACTTGGCCAGAATGATCTGCCACTTTTAGCATTACTGCCGCATAAGGATACTTCAGTTATCTGCAGCTGTCTGAGCTCACAGCCATACTGAGTTTCCACTGAAAATCTATAAGCTGGCTGGTGACTTCAGATTTAGCATCTAGTACCGGCTCACGGCCCCCAGACTCCTCCATGGCAAAAGGCACGGTGCCCCCGCAGTGGGCTCTGAGTTGATTTTCTTTGAATATTAACTTTTGAACTCTTCATCCAACATGAATATTAATCTTTTCTCGATTAAGTACAACGCTAATTCCTTCGAGCCTAGAGCTTGCCTCTTCATCCATGCATGTTGCTTCAGACACAGAAGCCTTCATTAAATAAAAACCTACTTTATCAGTCTGATGACTGTGATGGTTTTGCATCTTTCTTCATTGACCTGCAGATGTCACGTCTGTCATTGGTCATGTTTCCACATTTGCATAGGTTTCTCATCTCTGATCTGTTGGTTTGTCCCCCTATCAGTCTGTCCCTCTCTTACTAATTGTGGTTTTATTAGGAATTTAGGTTCTGGTGGCCTTTCCAGCTTGCCCTTTAAGTTTGTCTTGGGTATCTTCCTCCTTTGTTCTTCCAGATAGATTTTAGATTCAATTTGTCAAGTTCCAGTAGAATTATAGTTTTGACAGGGAAGGCATTGAATTTATAGATTAATTTGGAGGGTTATGACATTTTTATGATCAAATCTGGGAACATGGCATTTCTCCCCATTTATTAGTGTTTTTTAAAAAATACCTTTCATCAAAGCATTACAGCATTTGCCATAAGCAATTGAACATAAATCGTGGAATTTAATCATAAGGACCTGATATTTCTTGTTGTAGTTCAGAGTTTGAATATCCTCCTTGGGTCTATGTTGGAAGGTTGGCTCCTAATTCATGGTATTATTGGGAACATAAGGGTGTAGGACTTGTGGGAGGAAGCCAGATTGTTTGTGGTGTTCCTTTGAAGAGGCTGTTAGGAGTCAGGCCCTTCCTCTTCCTCTCTCTTTACTTCTTAGTCTCCACAAACAAACAAACCTCCTTTACCACATGCTCCCACCATAATGTGGCCCAAAATATCAGGGCCACATGACTGCAACCAATGCAACTGCTGCAACCACAGGTTCAACCTTTCCTCATTTTGAGTCAGTGAGCTCAGGAATTCTGTCATGGTGACACAAACCTTCCTCACTTTTGTACCTTTTCCAGGACAGTGTGTTATACTTATTGCTGGTAACTGGAATGCCACTTATTTTTTTGATTGATTATCTATGCAAAAAATTCACTAACCTATGATTCTGTAAGTTTTTATTTATTTTTTATTTTTTTGGTCTGGTTGTGGGGCCTGAACTCTGGGCCTGGGCGCTGTCCCTCAGCTCTTCAGCTCAAGGCTAGCGCTCTACCACTTGAGCCACAGTGCCACTTCCGGCATTTTTTCTTTTTGCTTATGTGGTGCTGAGGAATCGAACCTAGGGCCTCATGTATGCAAGGCAAGCGCTCTACCACTGAGCCACCTTCCCAGCCCCTCTGTAAGTTTTTTAATTAAGCACTTATATTGTCTCCAAATAGTGATGGTTTTGCCTCATCCTTAACATGATGCTACTTTGGTGGAGAATTTGGTCCTGATTTTAAAGAGAAATATTCTAATCTATTTAGAAGATAGCTTTTGTCAGTCTGTAGATTGTTATTATTATGAATGAGTATTGAATTTGGTCATATGTTTTCTTCTGCATCTATTAAAATGATAATATAGGTTTTTCTCCTCTATTCTGCTAATGTAGTATATTATACTGCAAGGGATTTCTTATATTAAATTATCCCTACATGCCCTGGGAAATACCCATGTGTCTCTAATGTACTGCTTTTCTGTGCCCTCCTAGTGTTGATTTTTAGCTCAGGCTGTTAACTTGCTCATAAATGTGATTTCCTTAACAAGGTATCAACATAAGATCTGTATTACAAAGATTTGAGGGTCGTTCCCTGTGTCCCATTACTCAATTATACAATATTTTCTTCAACATTTCCATAAATACCTCCAAAAGGTGTTTGCCCTCGGTTTTCAAGAGCAGCTGGTGTGCAAGCAGCTCAGGACAGTTTGCACTAGTTCTCAACCTTGGGCTATCAAGGTCATGTGGTAAAGTACCCCAAAGTTCAGAAGGTTAGAATGTCATCACTGAAACAGAATAGCAGCACAAAACTGCTCCAGGGAGTCAAGATTTCTTTTGGCCTGTTGTTTCAGGGTGTCAGTTCACCATGGTGGGAACTGGTGAGGGGGAAGGGGGCACAGGGCAGCTCACAAGATGCCAGGAAGCGGAGCGGGATCCTGGACCAGCAGGCTTCTTTTGCCCCTTCTGCCTCATTCAGACAGACAGCCCCATTGGGTGGTATTGCCCACATTCATGGCATGTCTCCTCATCCCTCCCTGCCCCTGCTTAGATAATTCTTCTGGAAGCATCCTCAAGGATGCACCCACAGTGTGCTTCACCTACCTCCCAGATCCTTCTCAACCCCATCAAGTTGATAGAGAATTAGCCATCATCCCCCAATGAATCTCCTTCAGCCACAGCATTCCACCCTGCCCCCTTCCATGAGGATCGTATTCAGCTCATAAAGCAAAATTTATGTGGTCCATCTCCAAGGGTCTTCAAAGTTTCATCACTGTCCAAGAGCCCTGGTTCAAAGTCATCTCTGAGACTCAAGACAAATCTTTAGCTGTGAACTTTTATAAAAAATTTTTTAAAAAATTATCTACTTCCAGTGTGTAATGGGGAAGAGTATACATTTCCATCTCAAAAGGAAGAAATGGGATAATAGCAAGGGTGAATCAAACCAAAGCAAGACCAACTAACAAGGCAAACGTTAAGATCAGGTCTGGCACCCAGGGCACACGGTGTCTTCATGTGAGTTTCTGAGTGCTCAGAAGACCCTGCCTGATGGCCTTGCCATTTGCACCTCCTTCAGTCTCTCTTGGGACAGCTCCACTCACTACCTGCAGCTTGCCTTGGTAGACATTCTATGCTCCTTGAATTCCTCACTTCCAGGAGTCTCCATTGTATCTTAGGCGTCATGTTCATGGCTTTCTTTCTCCATCACCACCAGGTTTCTTTTGAAATCTGGGTGGAAGCCTCCATGCCCCTGTAACATGAATTTTTCATGCCTTCCAAACCAGCATCATATGGATGAAGCCAACATCTGCTGCAAGCTGGAGAATTAGCTGGGCTTCCTTAGACCATGGCTGCAGTAGCCTCTGAGTGTCTGGACTGCAAGTGTGATGAGATGAATTCTGGGAACACAGTTCCTGCCATGGCCATGTGTGAGCAAGGCGCTTCTGGAGGAACTCTCTTTTTGAGGGCAAATCTTTAAAATATGTTCAGTTTTGAACCTGTGATGGATGGGATCTAGCCAATTCTTGAGATGCCCTTGAAATATTTGC